>NC_092393.1:46703964-47016578 GCF_030028105.1 Mobula birostris | reverse complement strand
TTATAAACATAACCTCTTGACATTTGAACTCCATGTCTCAACTAATAAAAGTAAGCATTCCATAAGCTTTCTTAACCATCTTATTGACTTGTGTAGCCACTTTCAAGGAGTGATGAACTTGGATTCCTAGATCTCTCCGCTCAACAACACTGTTAAGGATCTTACCCTTAACAGTGTACTGTCTCCCTGCATTCACCCTACCAGGGTGAAACACCTCACATTTATCTGGGTTAAACTTCATCTGCCATTTCTCTGCCCATATCTGCAACTGATCTATATTGTGCTGTATACTTTGCCAGTCTTCTACACTTTCCACAACTCCACCAATCTTGGTATAATTTATAAACTTACTAACCTAACACCTACATTTTCATCCAGTTCTTTTATAAACATCATAAACAGCAGAGGTATCAAAATCTGTCCCTGCAGAACACCTCTAATTACAGACCTCCTGCTTAAATAACTCCCTTCAAACATTACTCTGTCTTCCATGAGCAAGCCAGTTCTTGATCCAAATGGCCAATTCACTGCAGATCCCATGCATCTTAATCTTCTGGATTAGCCTCCCATGAGCGTTTTTGTCAAATGCTTTACAAAATCCATGTAGATAACATCCACTGCCCTACCTTCATCAATCTCTCTTGTCACTTTTTCGAAAAACTCAATCAAGTTTGTCAGACATGACTTGACTGACGAACAAAGCCATGCTACCTCTCCCTAATGAGACCATGTGTTTCCAAATGCTCATATATGCTATCCCTCTGAATTTTTTCCAGCAATTTCCCTACAACTGACATGAGACTCACTGGTCTACAATTCCCAGGATTTTCCCTTGTTCCTTTCTTAAGTAGAAGTACAACATTAACCACTCACCAGTCCTCCAGGACCTTGCCTGTGACTAGAGAGGACATGAAGGCCCCTGCAATCTCGTCTCTTGTCTCCTTCAATAACCTGAAGTAAATCCCATCTGGCCTGAGAGACATATCCACATAAATGGTCATTAGGAGGCCCAATACTTCCTCCTCCTTGCCCTCCAAACACCCTTACATATTTATACACTCAGCACTGTTCTCCTAGTCCTCTATGTCCTTTTCTTTGGTAAATACTGAAGCAAAGTACTGGTTAAGTACCTCACTCACATTCTCCATATTCAAACAGATATTTCCCCCTTCATCCTTGAGTGGTCCCATCCTCTCCATTGCTATCCTCTTGCTCTTGATGTATGTATAGAATGCCTTGGGATTCACCTTAATCCTACTTGCCGAGGACTTTTCAAGGCCCCTTCAGGCTTTTATAATTCCCTTCTTTAGATCTTTTCTGGCTTCTTTATACTCCACATGCACTTTGTTTGATCCTAACTTCGGAAGCTTTACATACTTTTCCCTTTTCTTATTGACTAATTTCATCATCTCCCTGGACATCCAAAGTTCTCTTATCTTTGCATCCCCACCCCTCTTTTCAACAGTACCATAGCTTTCCTGTACTCTGTGCAATTTATCTTTAAATACCCTCCACATGTCTGATGTGGACTTGCCAAAGAAAAGGTGTTCACAATGAACTCTTCTTAGTTCCTGCTTAATGCCCTTATTTTTTGCGCTACTCCAATTTAAAACTCTCCTACAAGCACCATATCTATCCTTATCTATAGTTATCCTGAAAGTTAAGGAGCTGTGGTCACTATTTGCTAACTGTTAACACAGTGAAAGGTCAGATGTCTGGCCAGGCTCATTACCCAACACTACGTCTAGTATAGCCCCTCCTCTCATTGGACTATCCACATATTGATTTAGGAAACCTTCTCGGATACACATCATAAATTCTGCCCCATCGAGAACTCTTGCGCTAAGAAGGTCCCAGTTCATATTATGGATGCTGAAATCCAAAACAACTCTATTATTTTACGGATTTTCTTCTTCTGTTCACATATCAATTCCTCAATGTCCTGGTGCAATTAGGAGGACTGTATTAGAATCCCATCAGTGTGATTGAGCTGTTCCTATTCCTGAGCTCTACCCAAACGGACTCCACGTCTGACCCCTTCCATTATGTCTCCCTTGAGGGCAGCTGTGACATTGTCCCTGATTAGAAGTGCAACACCCCCCCCCCCGCAACTCTCACTGCTGTTTTACCTCCACCTCTGTGTTTTCTCAAACTTCAAAAATCTGGTACAGTAATCACCCTTTCCGTTTTAGTAATGGCCACAACATTGTAGTTCCATGTAAATTCATCACTCTTACCCATAATACTACTAGCAATAAAATATACACACTTCAAATTATCCAACCCAATACCTTGTATTTCGATTTTGCCTTTCATATTGTAGTCCTGCAGTCCAGGCATCTCTTACCTTTATATTTCATATCTCTATTTTAGAAACATAGAAAACCTACAGCACAATACAGAATCTTCGGCCCACAATGCTGTGCTGAACATGTACTTCCTTTAGTAATTACCTAGGGTTATCCATAGTCCACTATTTTTCTAAGCTCCATGTACCTATCCAGGAGTCTCTTAGAAGACCCTATCTTATCTGCCTCCACCATCGTCACCGGCAGTCCATTCCATGTACTCACCACTCTCTGTGTAAAAACTTACCCCTGACATCTCCTCTGTACCTGCTTCCAAGCACCTTAAAACTGTTTCCTCTCATGCTAGCCATTTCAGCCCTGGGAAAAAAGCCTCTGACTATCCACACGAACAATGCCTCTCATCATCTTATACACCTCTATCAGGTCACCCCTCATCCTTCACTTCTCCAAAGAGAAAAGGCTGAGTACACTCAACCTATTCTCATAAGGCATACTCCCAATCCAGACACCATCCTTGTATATCTCCTCTGCACCCTTTCTATAGTTTCCACATCCTTCCTGTAGTGAGGTGACCAGAAATGAGTACAGTACTCTAAGTGGGGTCTGACCAAGGGTCCTATATAGCTGTAACATTACCTCTCAGCTATTAAACTCAATCCCACAGTTGATGAAGGCCAATACACCATATGTCTTCTTAACCACAGAGTCAACCTGCGCAGCAGCTTTGAGTGTCCTATGGATTCGAACCCCAAGATCCCTCTGATCCTCCACACTGCCAAGAGTCTTACCATTAATACTATATTCCGCCATCATATTTGACCTACCAAAATGAACCACCTCACACTTACCTGGGTTGAAATCCATCTGCCACTTCTCAGCCCAGTTTTGCATCTTATCAATGTCCCACTGTAACCTCTGACAGCCCTCCACACTATCCACAACACCCCCAACCTTTGTGTCATCAGCAAATTTACTAACTCACCCCACCCCCTGCACTTCCTCATCCAAGTCATTTATAAAAATCATGAAGAGAAGGGGTCCCAGAATGAAACACTGAGGCACACCACTGATCACCAACCTCCATGCAGAATATGACCTGCCTACAACCACTCTTTGCCTTTTGTGGGCAAGCCAATTCTGGATCCACAAAGCAATGTCCCCTTGGATCCCATGTCTCCTTACTTTCTCAATAAGCCGTGCATGGGGTACCTTATCTAATGCCTTGCTGAAATCCATATACACTACAGCTACTGCTTCTTCATCAATGTGTTCAATCACATACTCAAAAATTTCTATCAGGCTCGTAAGGCAAGACCTGCCTTTGACAAAACCATGTTGACTATTCCTAATCATATTATGCCTCTCTAAATGTTCATAAATCCAGCCTCTCAGGATCTTTTCCATCAATTTACCAATCAGTGAGGTTAGACTCACTGGTCTATAATTTCCTGAGCTATCTCTACTTCCTTGCTTGAATAAGGGAACAACATCTGTAACCCTCCAATCCTCTGGGACCTCTCTCGCCCCAATTGATGATGCAGAGATCATTGCCAGAGGCTCAGCAATCTCCTTCCTTGCCTCTCACAGTAGCCTGGGGTAGATCTCATCTGGTCCCAGAGATTTATCCAACTTGATGCTTTCCAAAACTCCAACACATCCTCTTTCTTAATGTCCTTATGCGCAAGCTTTTCAATCCACGTTAAGTCATCCCTACAATTGTCAAGATCATTTTCTGTAGTGAATGCTGAAGCAAAGTATTCATTAAGTACCTCTGCTACTTTTTCCAGTTCCATACACACTTTTCCACTGTCACACTTGATTGGTCCTATTCTCTCATCCTCCTATCCTCTTGCTCTTCACATACTTGTAGAAGTATGACGAACTTAACGTATTCTATGCAAGATTCAGACAGAAGAGAAGCGCTCCCTCCAGATGTACCGGACCTGGTGGCATCGAGGTTCATCGTCACCGAGGAGGACGTTAGAAGGGCCTTCCTGAAGATAAATCCAAGGAAGGCGACGGTCCCAGATGGCGTCCCAGGACGGGTTCTCCAGGCCTGTGCAAGCGAGCTAGCTGGAGTGTTTGCTGATATCTTCAACTGCTCCTTGCTTCAGTCTAAGATCCCCTCGTGTTTTAAGAAGGCAACGATAATCCCAGTGCTGATGAAGAGCAAGGTGGCATGCCTGAATGACTATTGACCTGTGGCTCTGATATCAATTGCTATGAAGTGCTTCGGGAGATTGGTTATGGCACACATCAACCACAGCTACCGGTCGACCTCGACGCTTTGCAATTCGCCTACCAGAGCAACAGGTCAACGGCAGATGCCATCTCTCTGGTCTTACATTCCTCCTTAGAACACCTGAAGAATAAAGACGCATACGTAAAGCTCCTTTTCATTGACTACAGCTCTGCCTTTATACTATCATTCCAAATAAACTGATTCCTAAGCTCCGGAACCTGGGCCTTAGCACTCAGATCTGCAGCTGGATCTTCAACTTCCTCACAGATAGGACCCAGGCTGTAAAAATGGGGGACAAGCTCTCCTCTACAATCACTCTGAGCACCGGTGCCCCACAAGGCTGTGTACTCAGCCTCCTACTGTACTCACTGTACACCCATGATTGTGTAGCCAAGTTTCCATCAAATTCAATATATAAGTTTGCTGATGACACAACAATTGTAGGCCGTATCTCAGGTAATGATGAGTTTGAGTACAGAGAGGAAATTAAGAACCTGGTGGCATGGTGCGAAGACAATAACCTACCCCTCAACATCAGCAAAACGAAGGGATTGGTTGTTGACTTCAGAAGGAGTAGCGGACTGCACGACCCAATTTACATCGGTGGCGCACAAGTGGAACAGGTCAAAAGCTTTACGTTCCTTGGAGTCAATATCACAAATGACCTGACTTTGTCCAACCAAGCAGAGTTCACTGCCAAGAAGGCCCACCGGCGCCTTTACTTCCTGAGAAAACTAAAGAAATTTGGCCTGTCCCCTAAAACCCTCACTAATTTTTATACATGCACCATAGAAAGCATTCTTCTCGGGTGCATCACAACCTGGTATGGAAGCTGTCCTGTCCAAGACCGAAAGAAGCTGCAGAAGATCATGAATATGGCGCAGCACATCACACAAACCAATCTTCCGTCCGTGGACTCACTTTACATCGCAGGCTGTTGGAGCAGTGCTGCCAGGATAATCAAGGACACAACCCACCCAGCCAACACACTTTTCATCCCTCTTCCCTCTGGGAGAAGGTTCAGGAGCTTGAAGACTCGTATGGCCAGATTTGGGAACAGCTTCTTTCCAACTGTGATAAGACTGCTGAACGGATCCTGACCCGGATCTGAGCCGTACCCTCCAAATATCCGGATCTGCCTCTCGGTTTTTTTGCACTACCTTACTTCCCATTTTTCTATTTTCTATTTCTGATTTATAATTTGAATTTTTAATATTTACTAATTTTAACTATTTTAAATATTTTTAATATTTAATATTTGTAATCCAGGGAGTGTGAAGTGCAGAATCAAATATCACTGTGATGATTGTATGTTCTAGTACCAAATGTTTGGCAACAATAAAGTATAAAGTAGAATGCTTTGTGGTAAGGTCATATCATTAATAGGTCAGATAATAAACCTGATTTTGATTTCTCTTTTTCACCTGTTTCTAACTCCTCCTAATTTATGTCCCTTGGTCATCAAACACTGTCCTGCTTTCATTTACCTATAATTTGTGGCGGGGGGGGGTTGTTATTTATCCTCTCCTGCTTTCCAAATGATCATGGAATTTCCTTTGTGTTCTGGCTCACCACCTCCACCTATCAACCTCCCTTCCATTATACTGCATCTTAATCTCATTTTGTCTCCAACATTTTCCAGATTGGTGAAAAGATTTGGAACACTAATTCTGTTCCTCTTTACATAGATGCCATCTACCTCATTGAATATACCCAACATTTTCTATATTATTTCCAGTTCCTGGTATTAGTGGTTGTTTTTGACTTGTTTGTATCTAAACTGTGATTTCTGAAGATGTCTGGAGATGACAGGAAAAGATATCATCATTAGTCAAAAAATGAATCTGCAAAGTTCTTTGGGACTACTTGCACATCCAGGAATTAATTTCCTTTGAATGTCAACATTTTGGAGGATGAATATCTTGGAAAAATTGGAATTAGAATCAGGTTTATTATCATCGTGATGGAAGTGTAGTGGTTAGCACACGTTTCACAGTATCAGCAACCTGGGTTTATTTCCTACTGCTGTCTGTAAAGAGATTGTACATTCTCCCCATGATTGCAAGGGTTTCTTCTGGTTGCTTCAGTTTCCTACCAATGTCCAAAGACATACCAGTTGGTAGGTTAATTGGTCATTGTAAATTGTAAATTGTCCTATGATTAGACGAGGGTTAAATCCGGGGTTGCTGGGTGGCGCAGCTCAAAGTACTGGAAAGGCCTATTCCATACTGTATCTCAAATAAATAATAATAATCATAATAACCTCCAAAAATATACAGTCAACATTCAAAGCAGCCCACCAACATCACAGGCTGTGACTGCTGCAAGTGTTTAAAAGGGGAGAAGTCCACTTGCAGCTGGGACCACTCAAGCAGCTAAGAGAAGAAAGACACAAATGAAATGGCCATTAGAAGTAAACACACTCATAACGCGTGCGTATTATCAGGTAACAAAACTTGAGACTGGCATGACACCATAGAGAAACAACCATCAGCAGTTTATAGCAGTGGTCCCCAACCACCGGGCTGCGAGCATGCGCTAACGGGCCACGCGGAAACGATATGATTCGGCGATATGAAATGATATGAGTCAGCTGCACCTTTCCTCTTTCCCTGTCACGCACTGTTGAACTTGAACACCCCCCCCCCCACCACCACCACCGTCGGCAGGTCCGCAAGAATATTGTTAATATTAATCCGGTCCACGGTGCGCAAAAGTTTGGGGACCGCTGATTTATAGCACAGTATCCCTTTATGAAAGCAAATGCACAATTAATAGCAGATCAATGTGGGGTGATAGTAAAAAATAAATTAATCCCTATAGACATGTTAAAACCCAAATAAAACATAAAGTTACATAAGAGCTAGAAAGAAACCAACTACGACAATACTACGCAAGAAAATAATGAAGATGCAACCCAGCAAAACACTGATGAAAATACAATTATTTCAACTGCTTCACAATTGGATGGTAACAGCAACAATGCAGATGAAGAGTATTTGCAGAATGTTGATGTTGAAGCTGAGCTTACAGACAAAATTATCCTAATATTTAACACCACACTAACAGAATAAAATGAACTTTGAATATTTGAACTTTAGAATATATGGGCATTGATCCAACAAAAAAACTCTGTGTACCAAAACAAAACACGTTATCAAAATTTACAAAAATCATTAATACAATATTATGTTACCACAGCATTCAGGAAAACTTGAAACATTTGAAGAGCTACACACAGTAACAGACTATGCAGTCATTAATAGAAGCTCAAAACTGAGTAATGAAGTGAGAACATTGAAATGGCAGAAGAGATTAAGAAACAAAATTGAAACCTTAAGAGTAGAAATAGTATAAATGGAGTATAATATGGACAACCTGAGCAAGAAAGTTAAGAGAAAAGCTAAGGAAATACTGAGGAAATATAAGGTCCATACAAGATATGATTAACCTAACAACAGCACTGTAGAATTTATAGATATACTAAAACAAAATATTGGTGCATACAAAACCAGACTAAATAGATAGAGGAATAGCACCATACAATGAAATCAGAATTACTAGTTCAGAAACAATGAAAAAGGTTTATACAGGACATTGAAACTAAACTTGATGCACCAAAATGTCACCAACCCGAGCACAAAATTACCAACAAAGACAGAGATAATGAATATTTGGTCTACTATCTGGTCAAATAAGGTGATACACAATTTAGAAGCAAGCTGGAAGAAAAGGAAACCATACACACAAAGAAATGCAAATATCTGAAAGTACAATGCTGAAAGAGGTCATAAAAATACCCACAAGCAGAAACGTACTGGCATTGATAATATTCATAATTATTGGTATAAAAAATTTACTTGTCTTCATCCATGCCCATGAATGTATATCAACAATTTTCTTAAAAACCCTGAAAAAGTGCCTGAATTCTTAACAGAAGGGGAACGGGAAGTCAAAAATGATCCATCAAAACATCGTCCTATTACTTGTTTACAAACTATATATAAAATTATAACATCATGCATTTCGCAACTAATCGCCATTCACTTAAATAATCATAATATACTTACAGAAGAGCAGAAAGGATATCGTAAGGGTTTGAAAGGATGTAATGAACAACTAATTATTGATTCTGTAATTCTAAATCAAGCCCGGCAGAAAAGCAGAAATTTTTCATGTTGCTATGTTGACAAGCATTTAACTCCGTCTCACACTCAAAGTGAATAAAAGTTCTTAATATTATAAAATACAAACCAGAACAGCAGGATACAATACAAGCGATAGATAAATATGAAACATATAAGTACCTGGGATATTAACATGCAAAGAAAATAGATCATAGTGTGATAAAGGAAAAACTTTTGGCAGAATTTACTTCAAGGCTTAAGAAAGTCTGCAAATCAGAGCTCAACAGTAAAAAATATAAAAAGACAATAAATACATTCACTATGCCTATATTAACACATTCTTTTGGATTAATATCTTGGTCCAAAACTGATCTGGAAAATTTACAAAGAAAAATAAGAACTGAATTGACAAATTTCAGAAAACATAATGTACACTAGAACACAGTTAGATTAACACTATCTAGGACAGAAGCGGGAAGAGAAATAACAGGCATTAAAAATCTGTACCACAGTCAGATAAAACTTCTAATGATAGGCTTCAAAAACTAAAATAGAATTCAGCACTCCATGCAGGGATATGCAATTCTGATAAGAAGTACACACCATTCAACTTAAATGAGAACATGACCCAGAAAAAAGAAGTTATCATTATTGAAGAAAAAGTTAACCAATGGAAGAGATTGACCCTCCATGGAAGACATCCCATGATCTGAGCAGACTGGGTGTCGACACGGAAGCATCAAACACCTGGCTCAGAACTGGAGACCTCTTCCCAGAAACAGAAGCTTTCCTTGTGGCAATACAAGACCAGATGGTTAACACACACAAAAAAAAATCAAAAATGACCAATAAATTCAAGATGATAAATGTAGAAAATGCCAAGAAGACCCAGAAATAATCCAACACATTACAGGATCCTGCAGCAATTTAACACAATCTGATTATTTACACAAACACAATCACAGGGCAAATATCATTCACCAAATTCTTGCTTTAAAATACAAACTCATAAAAGAAACCATACTTACTATAAATACAAGCCTGATTAAGCTTTAGAGTCAGAATCCCACAAATTATATTACCACCAATCTGTTATTACAGATGGGACAATCCATAATAACTAACCATATATTATAATACAAGATAAACAAGCAAGAACAACTTATTTAATAGATACAGCCATTCCAAACATATATAACTTACAGAAATCAATAAGTGAAAAAAAAAACACTTGAAATATGCTAAATTAAAATAGGGAATTGAAAGACTTTGGAACATGAATAGGGTGTGCATTATCCCCATAGTAATATCTACAATTGGTATAATCCCAAAGTCACTACACAATAGCTACACCATTTGGGCTACACAGCAATATGTATGTAAATGTTCAGAAAGCCACAATGCTAAACATCACGAGAATAGTCTGAAAGTTCCTAGCAATTGAGAAATGAGCATGCTTGGCTATGCCCGTACCTTAGGTTTTACCAGCTTGAGCAGAGAAAAAGTAAATAGAAATAATTAATTAATTAATTAATTAATATGTCATGAAATTTGTTGTTTAGTGGCAGCAGTATAGTGCAAGATATAAAACATTACTATGCTACAATAAAAGATAAAAAACAAATAAATGAATACTGCCAAAGAAGAAGTGAGGTGGTGTTCATGGACCCAGGGGGGAAGTTGTTCCTAAAGCATTGAGTTTTTGTCTTCAGGCTTCTATACCTCTTCCAAGATGGTAGTATGGAGAAGGGAGCAAGTTCCGGATGGTGAGGGTCCTTAATGATGGATGCCACTTCTTGAGGTACTGCCTTTTGAAGATGCCCTCAATAGTGGCGAGTCTTGTGCTTGTGATGGAGTTGACTGTGTCTATAACCCTCTGCAACTTCTACTTCAGACAACAGCCTAACTTTCGATCCTCTGCATTACAGAGTAGGTAATGTTGCAACTAGTCAGAATAACCTCTACAGTACATTTGTAGAATACGTAGAGATGTTACTGTGAAAATAATGCAGAGGAAATGATTAATAAATATGTAAGCTGTGAAACAGAACTAAGACAATGTAGAAGGGCAGTGAGCCAGAATTGAAGCAATTTAAAATCGTCTATTGTCCATTAAAACTCAGCACCAAAGTAATTTCTTGAAGTCCGTAAACATTCACCCACTCAAATGGACTTTGGACAGAAAATTATTTCTGAGGATAGCTCAATCAAGCCCTCAGAGCTGTTCATCTTTAAAGAGTTGTATTTGACAAACTGATTAAATGTTTTCACAATTGGCTGAACTGTGCTGCATTGAAGTTCTAGAAAGAACAAGAGAAGATCTTGGTCTATAAGATGAGTTAACCATTGCTCTTGGAACGTAATAGGTTTAAAACGGGAAGGAGTTTAAAGCTCTTTCTAACCTCACCAAATCATAGACTATACATTAGGTTAACAGACATGGGAGCTTCACTCCTCTTCCTTCATTCTCCAGATATTTATGTATGAAGACATCTATAAGCTGGTTCATGAGTGTTCCTGGCTCAGAGTTTGGTAAGAACCGTTTGGTTCTGTTGGAAGCTTTCAGAAAGAAGTTTGATGTAAATAGCAAAAACCATAAAGTGTAGAAAAGTATGCTCATTTAAGAAAAGGCTCCATCCTAAAAGTGACAAAAAAGTGGAAGTTGAATGTTGAGTATTTCTATGAAACTGATTACGAAGAATGTCCAGCAATTACAAAATATCAAGAAGAAATCTCAGGAAAGAACTTTAGGGTGTATTTTACAAAATTAGCTCTCACCCTACCATGGGTATTTTCAGGGGATTTGATCTGTAATCTGTATAATACACTCTCATTGAGCAATGAAATGAATTCCAAAAATAATACACAGTAAAGATTTGTATTTCAGCAACTACTGAACCAGATAGCTGCGATTCATTTTATCTTTTTATGCATTGTGATCTTAAAAAAAAAAGTCCTATAAATGAATTGTACTAAAGTGCATCCAGGGTTTTTTTTTACATGACCTCAAAGAGTAAGATAATATGTAGATAGAAAAGAAGGACTGTATTTATTTATCACCTTTCGTGAGCCCAGGGTGTTCCAGACACACTGCGGCCAATGAAGGACTCTTGAATTCAGGTCTCTATTATTAGAAAAGCAACAAGAAACAGCACAAAGCAGGCAGTCAATTTCTATTGATATTGATTAACATATATGTTGATAAAGATATTGGGTAAACTCCTCTCTTCTTTTTTAAAGTAGCAACATGGGGTTTTCTTACGCAGAAGTGCACTATCGATTTCTCTTATTAGATGCTGGTTCCAAGTCTGCAGTGGTCTAATTGCAATGTACTACATAATTAACCTACAACTTTATGTTCAGTTCCTTGGTATGGGGTTGGAATCTACTGTCCTGACCCCTGACACTCAAACGCTTGCCAAGTGGGATTAGGAGCTCAAACTCAGTATTCTTAACACTTTGGATACAAAGGTATCCAGGAAAATTCCTCAGTATCAGGAATCGACACCTGAATCAGTCCTGGGGCTTTCCTTGTCTAAACTCTAGTCTGCTTAACAGCCTCCTTGACAGCTGTCTTAATAAGCATCCAGCAAATACAAGCTGATCAGTGTGAATGAGGCAGATATTGCTTTTTAAAAAATTCCATTCAATTAAAAACATTTGTGGATAATTGTACGTGTCCATTGATAGGTGCACTGGAGAATGATTTAATTCTCGCCAACCGCAAAAGAAAATGATGGATGCATGTTCCAAAGCTGGAGGCACAAAATCTGAACAAATATAAACATAGTAATTTGTTCTGAATGACAAGGGGAGAAAAATGAACATATGCATGGTCTTATACGCTGAAAGATGAAGTCTTGATTCTTGAACTCTTGATTTACCAGTCTATCTTGTTGTAGCCCTTGCACTTTCTCTGTAACTGCAGCATTATATTCTGCATTGTTTTCTTTTTATGACCTCAATGGAATTATCTATGGCATGATCTGCTTGGATGGCATACAAATCAAAATTTCCTCATTGTCTCTGTAAATGTGATAATAATAAGCCAATAGCAATACTTGATCTGATAAGAGACAAAGCCCCTGACTTCATACTCGATCCTTTGTAAGTGAACATGACTTCCAACAAGGTTTATGATCTTATCCTTCTATGTGTGTCCTTACATATTTCTACATATGTGCCATCTTTAGAAGTTTGAGGTTTTGGAAGCATCATAAATCTATATCAAGCCTTCATATGTGCATCATGTAACCTACAAAAAGTGTAACTTCATTGAAAGGATTTTGTTTGCCTATCAAATTTTGTTAAGACCTACAGATAAAATTAAATCTCATTTTGTTCCTTCTGCTAAAATTGATGGAGATATGAGTTCATAGATAGTAAGAATGGTTCTGGAATTAGTTTTTGAAATTCAGGATTGTCCTCATTACCTTATTGGAGACACCAGACAACCAACGACTCCAAAAGGATTATGCTGGCTTTGTTTTCCGTGATCTTCCATTAAGCAATATATGAAGTATACTTCAGAGTATCAGCTTCCTTTCATAAGAATTGAAAAATATTCTTGATCCAAAATCTGGGTGTCATGTGCTTGTATATAGTTCCAAAACATTAATTAATCAGTCAAATTAGGATTAACTGAGATTCTCAAATTCAATAATTGACACATATCTCCAGAATCCATAGGCAATTCTCTACAGGATTTGAGAATGGGTCAGTATTGGGTTTAATGACTTAACAACAGAAGAACTCAAGGTATTTGCTGAAGTTATTGTTAATCGTAATGGTTTAGAATGTTCTCTGACTTTGGACCAAAAGCTTCTATAGCACTGGGGTTGAACCAAGCTCTTTATCCATTAACGAAATACGAAGTAAGATGTATGGAGTAAAGCACAAATTTCTTTGTAGAATGGAGCTTGGTAATGAATCTCAGCTCATGAATTTGTATCTTTAATTCTATGATCCCAATAATACAATTGAATACAAGTATTACATTTATAAATGAAATTGCAAATGCTAGCATTCCTAGTATATTGTGTTTAAATAGCTCTTGCCAGTGTAATTTAATAATTTAAAAACAGCTACCATAAAATAATTAAAAATAACAATTCTAAGCTGAGTTTTATTTTCCATTTAAAGGTCTATTTTGTTAGGATAGGCAATGGATATTAGGGAATAGGTCATTCATTTACACCAAAAATCCAAAAACAATTTTTAACTTTGCTGATCGTGTCACTAAGGCATCAACTTGTGCGTCTGAGTGGCCACAGTCCAAGATCTAAATGTCAACGCAAACATTTTTTTTGTTTTTCGTAGAAAAATAATTTTTGCCGAAATTAACGCCAGCAAGCAATACAAAATTCATTTTACCGCCAGGACAAATAGTACAAAAAACAAATCCAACGTATTCAGTGGAAAAAATGTATTCTTTAAATAAGATCATACTACCAGACTGCTTTGTAAATATTTTATCCAGCTTTAAACCAACAGAACCTTGAGTTCCTCTGAAATTGGGAATGTACAGAAAGGACTAACTGAACTATTGAACTTAACCTGGCACACTGGTCACCTGAAGACTAAGTGAGCGAGTGGGTTAATCGCTGAATTCCGTAGGGGGAGGTGTTGCATTGCAAATTCTGTTTGGCTGTGCCTGTGGAAATCTCTGTGGTGGAATAATCACCTTTATTGATAGGTTCACAGTCAATTAATAACTTAAGCTGAAAGGCTCCAGGAAAAATTATACAAAACATCACGTTGGACAGTTACAGGAAAAAGAAATGAAAAAAAAAAAGTGGCTGTTCTTATGTGTGCAAAGGGAAAAGCCTGTGTCTTTTTTTCCATTTGTGGTAACTGAACACTTCTAATTAGCTTTTATTGGAAATGCTATTGAAGCAATAAACAGGTTAAAACAGTACTTTCCATAGCTGGTCTCTTCCCTACTGCTGATATTTTAGCAAAAGATATTTTTTCTTGCATCGACTCATCCACTCCTAATTTTCATAATGTATTCCTTTGTATCCAGGAATGGTTGCCAGCTTTCTACTTGGACCTAGTGTTATTTGTCTTAAGTTTCTTCATCCCCTCCAGTTACTGATGTTTCAGAATGTGACACCACCCTTGTGATCTATTTGCTTTCTAACTTACTGTGTGCACAGGCAGCTGGTGTTGCATCAGAAGTACAACTGAGACATGATCTGATAACTGTAGTTATTTGGGAGATTTACTTTCAACTTTATTGTTCAGCATTTTTTTCCGGATGTGATCAAAAACAGTTCTAAAGGAAGCCTACCTTTACTCAAGAAGCTAATCTTCTGGTCACTATTGTGGATGGCATGGAGGTGAGATTTCCATTCTGTTGCAGTTTTCTGAATCTGCAATAATTTTCCGTGATTGCTAAAATCTGGTCTTCAGTATACTGTGCCAAAGATCACATCACCATATTACACAATTGAGTGACACAGACACCGGCCCAACACTGAACTACTTGAGAATTGTAAAGATCTTTCCTTAATACCTGTAGCAAATGTTCAAGCACTAGACTAAAGTGGAATGAGATGCTTGCAAAGTTCCTTAAACTTCAGAGTAAACTGAAAAAGATTCTTAAATTTCTGTCTCCTTGGAATGATGAGTGGTAGAGACTCAACCAGCATCTATGAAGTGGAATATACAGTCGATGTCTACTCAAAGCCTCGTTGCAGGAAAGCAGCATCCATTATCAAGGACCCACACCACCCAGAACATTCTCCTTTCACTGCTGCCATCAGGAAGAAGGTACAGAAGCTTCAGGACTCACACCACCAGGTTCCGGAACAGTTACTACCTCTCAACCATCAGGCTCTTGAACAAAAGAGCATAACCACTCTACTTCACTTGCCCCATCATTGAAATGCTCCCACAACCTATGGACTCACTTTCAAGGATTCTTCATCTCATGTTCTTGATAACTATTGCTTATTTTTTATGACTATTTCTTTCTTTTTGTGCTTGTGTGGTTTGTTGTCTTTTGCACATTGGTTGAAAGCCCTCGTTAGTGCAGTCTTTCATTGATACTACTATGGTTTTATTCTATCGTGGATTTATTAAGTATGCCTCCAAGAAAATTAATCTCATGGTTATATATGGTGACACATATGTACTTTGATGATAAAGTTACCTTGAACTTTGACACCTTGGGTCAAGATCCTTCAGCAAGACTCAGGTCCAACTGTTCAGTCCCCTCCAAAGATGCTGCCTGACTTGCTGAGTTCCTTCAGTATTTTATGTGTATTACGCTGGGTAATCCCCTTTTGAATCCTATATCAGAAAAGCTTGATGTTAGAGCAAGACCCTATTAAACTCAGTGAATATTTTAGGGCAAAGAATTACTTGTTATTATATTGCTTTACGTCAATTTTTAAACTATTGACAGGTATTTGAGATAATTATTTTAATATTGAATATATTTGTTTCATGCTTCAATTTTAACAGTTGTCTAAATGTAAGAGACATTTTAAAACTGTTAAGTCACTTGCCGTTTTTATAGCTCACAAAGCTGTGTTCACTGCTAATTGCCAAAGGCTGTTAGAGGTGTTACAAGAACGGGGCCTCCTCACTGTGTCGCCACCAGCATTAAATCTATGAATGAAGTCTTCTCCCATGGTGGAAACCCATAACAGGCATAAAACCAAGGCAAATAACATAAACTGGGCTGGGCTGTAGACTCCCCTCTTTGGGAAGTATTTGTTACCTTCGTGCTTTCTACATCCAGGAACTATCCGTTAACAGGCACAAATACAGCTATACGTAAAGTTTACAATTTGAAATCAATTTTCATTGTGAAGCAAAGGAATTCGGTTAACTTATTTCAGGTCAGTTGAGGTTCCCACTGAAGGTTAGATATGCCCAATAATTGGCATTAGTAGTGGCAAATGCCACAGTATGTCCTTGAGAGACAACATCATACCATGACTTGCAAACTCAGATTTACTGAACTTATACTGCTGTTACCAGATTCATTATCCCACTGGTAGAATTGTAGATCGAGTTTATTTATAGATCTCTCATTCTATCACTAGAACTAAGAAATCAGAATTGATAAAATACTTCTGTGCGCATATATACAAGGAATGTAATCCACACAGAACCTAAATAAAACAGAATAATTGAGACAAAAACAGGAAGTGCTGAAGTTTGACCTGAAATGTTAAATCTGTTTCTGTTTCCACAAATTCTCCCTGACAGTTTCCAGATTTTCTGTTTTTTGCATCTGAGACTTTTGTGATTTTTATTTAAGGTTAAACCGAAAAGCAACTTTTCTTATTTAAGCATTCCATTGAAGAGGACGGTGGAATTAAACAGTGTTGCTGTAGATTCACACACATCTCTTTATTTTATCCATCAATCATATTGTGTCTTAACTGAGATCTGGGAATATCTTCAATCCACAGAAAATACCCAGATGAAGGGTCTCGGCCTGAAATGTTGACGCCTTATTCCTCTCGATAGATGCTGCCTGACCTGATGAGTTCCTTCAGGATTTGGTGTGCGTTATTCCGGATTTCCAGCATCTGCACAATCTCTTGATTTTATTATTTTCAATAGAAACTGTAGTAACAAGAATTTCCTTTAAGAACGTCGGCAAGCATTATACATATACACTCACTGGCCATGTTATTCGGTACCATTTATACCTAATAAAGTGACCACTGAGTGTATGTTCGTGGTCCTCTGCTGCCGTAGCCCACCAGCTTCAACTGCACACCTGCACACCATTGTGGTAACACATGGTTATTTGAGTCACTGTAGGCTTCCTCGTAGCTTGAACCAGTCTGGCCATTCTCCTCTGACCTCTCATTAACAAGGCATTTTAGCCCACAGAATTGCCGCTCACCAGGTGCTTTTTGTTTCTCTCTCTATTCTCTTGAAACTCTAAAGATTGTTCTCTGTTAAGATCTCAGATCAGCAGTTTCTAAGATACTCAAATCATCTCGTCTGGCACCAACAATCATTACACAGTCAAAATCACTTAGATCACATTTCTTCCCCATTCTGATGTTTGGTCTGAACAACAACTGAACCTCTTGACCATGTCTGTACGCTTTCATGCATTGAATTGCTGCCACACGATTGGCTGATTAGATATTTGCAATATTGAGCAGGTGTACAGGTGTATCTAATAAAATGGCTACTGAGTGTATCTGTAACCAGAGTGACATTTTAACAGTATAGAGTGACTCTCCTAGGCTGAGAGCAACACTGAACAAATTATGAATATTTTGGTGTATGATGTTGTTATGAAGGAAAATGTGTTTGATTTGAGCTAATATCAAGCTCTCTACATGGAATGCTGGAGGTCTATAGAACATAGGCAAGGTGGTTTACATTGTGAATTTGCCAGGGTTAATCTGATTATCCTCTGTCAAAGCAATAGTTGGGAATGCGTGGCAAAGATAAGGTATGAAAGATTTGTTTGCCAAGTGGCTTGATCCTTATGATATCTCTGCGTATCCTTTGCTTGCTTGATTGGCAATCTATCCAAGGAGTTCTCATGCGAAGAGCACTGTGGCAAGCTATCAGTGTTTCATTGTCTCATGTGTTCTAAGCACTTATCTGCACATCATTTTCGCAAGTGGATGTTCATTGAAGCCAAAGGCCCCAAATGTAGACTCAGTTAAAAGACTTAGCAAAAGGGTCTTAGGCAAAAGCAGAACTCTTTTGGAGCTCTGATAATTATATTAAAGGGAATAATAACTGGAATGTCTGGGGGAGATTGTTAACATGTGAATATTAGTTCTCATTTTTAATAAAGGATTTGGTTAAATGCACCTCCATTCACTTCTTATGACTGTCCTGAAACCAGTACCATATGTTCAGAATTTCGAATGGGGTCTTTATTTTGTGAGCACAGACATTATATACAAATAACGATTTGGTAAGTACCAAATAATCACTTGGGTGGAATCGATAAAACGTCTGAGACAGTACCATGGTTTTCCTATCCTGGCTCATCGCCATTGGCTTTTTTGGTTGATGTGGTGATATTTCTTCAGATGGTGACCTGCACTCAAAGCCACGGTTCCTTTGTTCACTCAGTAGAACTATCATTACTAAGATACATCATTATCACTCTCAGCAAGTCCACATATGTTTTTGTGAGATATGGATTCATAGATACATAGAGTTATACAGCACAGAAACAGGTTCTTTGTGCCAACCTGTCCAACCAAGAAAGTTGTCTGCATTTAACACATATCCTTCAAAACCTCTCCAAATATCTTTTAAACATTGTAATTGTATCCACTTCTACCACTTCTTCTGGCAGCTTGTTCCATATACCCATTATCCCCTGTGTGGAAAGCTTGCCTTTCACATCCCCTTAAATCCTCTTTGTCCCTATTATCTCAAGTTTTTGACAACCCAACCCTTGGAAAGAGGCTCTAACTACCCGAGGCAGCACACACAAAATGCTGGAGAAACTCAACAGGCCAGGCAGCATCTTTGGAAAAGAGTAAGCAGTCGATATTTTGGGGCAAGACCCTTCATTAGGTTTACTGTTTTCCATAGATGCTGCCTGACCTACTGAGTTCCTCCGGCATTTTGTGTGTGTTACTTTGGATTTCCAGCATTTACAGATATTCTTCTGTTTGTCTGACTACCCTATCCATGCCTCTGATAATTTTATAAACCTCTATAAGATCACTCTTCAGCCTCTGTCATTCCAGTCACATTCTATTCAGTGTCACCTTATAATTCAAGCTTTCCAGTCTAAGCACCATTCCTGTGAACCTATTCTGCATCTTTAGGCACATCCTTCATACAACCTACTAACCAGAACTGCAAGCAAAATGCCAATGACTTGTACAGTTGTAACATGACATCACAACTCCTATATTCAATGCCTTGGCCAATGAGTGCAAACATATAGTCCCATACACTTTCTTCACCACTCTGTCTAACTGTGTCACTAGGTACTTGTAGCTTAAACAAATACAAGTTGATACCGTATGTACTGGCACTGAGGGCTACAGCATTGTTCAGCTCTGGAGAGAAACACACAACCCACACCATGCAGTAACAGCATGGTAGCGTAGTAGCTTGTGCTTTCACTTCATAGCGCCTGTGACCACCAATCAGGGTTCGATTCCCACTGCTGTATGTAAGGAGTTTATATTTTCTCGCCATGATTGTGTGAGTTTCCTCTGGGCATTCCAGTTTACCCCCACATTCCAAAGACATACGGTTAGGGTTAGTGAGTCGTGGACATACTATATTAAAAAGGTGCTGTCCATCATTAAAGATCCCCGTCACTCAGGTCATGTCTTGTTCTCATTGCTATCAACAGGAAGGAGGTACAGAAGCCTGAAGGCACACATTCAATGAATCAGGAACAGCTCCTTCCTCTCCGCCATCCGATTTCTGAATGGGCATTGAACCCATGAACACTACCTCACTACTTTCTTAACTTCTACTTTTGCACTACTTCTTTACTTTAACTACTTAATATAAATATAAACACTGTAATTCAGAAGGTTTTTTTTCTCTGTTATTGTGTATTCCACTGTACTGCTGCGGCAAAGTCAACAAATTTTACAACACACGCTACTGATCTTAAACCTGATTCTGATGCTGGTGTCATAACCATGACAATACCTGCTGGCTGCTCCCATCACAATTCTTGCACTGTGTTGGTCATTGACGCAAATACAACACATTTTGTTGTAATTCTTCAATGTTTCAATGTATGTGTGACAAATAAAGCTAATCTCTCTCTCTCTCATCTCAACAGTTCACAAGAAGCTAAGTTTTCAGGTTCTCACGTTCACCTAGGCTCCAGTATACAGTTACTGCCATTAAAAAATTAAAATAACATTGAACATTTTCAGAAATGTGACAGTTATAATAAATAAAAGCTTAATGCACTGTGGTTGGATAATTTTTTGGATTTTACACAAAAACAGCAAGGAAGAATATTTATGAATCGCGGATTTCATTCTAATCTTTATTTATAATAGATTTCAGAAAAGCTTCTGCATCCAGCTTGCACAAAATTTATATGGCATGGAAACTATGTTCCACAGGGCAAAATGCTATATAAATTGTGAACTCTGAGGGGTAGTTATTGAAAATAAACCATTTCTCCTAATCCAGGATGGAAATTAACCATCAATTACTGCAGGGTTTACATTTAATTTATTTTTTGAAAGTTTAAACTGCTCTCCTGGATTTGTTTTAAAAAATATCAGAAGGAACCATGAGGTCATTCATTATTAAACTTTAATGAAGTGTAAATAATTATATTTACAACTTTTCCATGACTTTGGGAACTCTGCTTCAGCTGACATTAACTGTCGACGTGTGAAAATAATTTCACCTCTGACATTGTTATATTTTTGTATATCATTAAAAAGAATGTGAAAAAAAATCTTGTGCAAAATGCAAGTTGTTCAACATGAGGAATTGATGCAGAAAAGGAGAAAAAAGAGGTTTTATTAATACTCATGCCTGTCTTTGGAAGAAAATAAGAAAAACAAATAAATTGTGCCAGTTCTTCTTTATCTTACCTGAAATAGGCTGTACTAAATTCCATGGGCTAGGCCCAGGCGCCAGTCACAGAATATGAAAAATGGCACCGGCAGCTCAGTAAAGTGATTACTGGAAACTTCAAAGCTATAAAAACTGCATAGCGAAGGATCTATGCAATGCATTGTATGATTTAAGATTGAAGGGAGCTAAAAAACCAAGGAAAGGGAGAGAAAATTGAAAGGCCCTGCTGTCTCCTTGCCAGAAATCCTGTACTAGATAAGGTCTTCGGTTGCTGGGGCAACCAAAGTCTGCAGGAGCCAGCATCTAGCTTGCAAACCACAAAATCAACATACGTGTGTGCAAAAATGCTGATATTTGGGGAAATTAATGAATATGGTTTACAGGGATAATAAGAGCATTTTTATCCTGTTTAGTAACGGGTCATATGAAAATGTACTGATTGATGCTGGCTTCATTTGGAATTTATACCTACTGGGAGGGGGTGAGCCAACTGTGGTGGTCCACTTTTAAATTGGTAAAGAAAGAGAGAGATTTTCCACATGGAGCAATCTATCCACAACACCCCGAACTCCCGGAACACTGTGACTTGTAAATAATCCCAGAATGGTGCGGAGCTTGTCTACTGGAATCACTGCTGAATCATTTTAAGCCCTTTCAACCACAAAATACTTAAGGGTGTGGGAGGAGTGTGATGGACAAATGATGCAGGAAGACAATGAGGATGTGAGGAAAATATATTTTTTTTTAACAGAGTTTGATCATAAACTGTATTTTCTGGCGAAAGGAGACCTGTTCAATACCTGTGAAAGAGAATTTAATAAATTCTTGAAGGAAAATAATTGAAAGGAGTACAAGGGAAAATGGAGGAATGGGATGAGCTCCATTGTTCTACTAGGAACCTAGACAAACTCAATGGGCTGAGTGGTCTTCTTTTCTGTTGCTATGAAGCCATAGTTTTATCCAATTAAATTCAGTTAACATGGAAACACATCTCAGTGCTCCTTGAAGAGGTGTAATGAACAGTAAGAAGCTGAACCAAAGAATAATAGGAGTAACCTTATTTAAAGATTAGATTATTTGTCACGTGCATATCGAAACATAGAATGAAATCCGTTATTGTACATCAATGTCCGACACAGCGTGAGATGTGTTGGGGGCAGCCTGCAGGTATCGCCACGCTTCTCGTGCCAACATAGCATGCCCTCAACTTACTAACCTGAACTCCCACGTCTTTGGAATGTGGAAACACCCTGAGGAAACCCACACAGTCACGGGGAGAACACACAAACTCTTTACAGACAGCAGTGGGAATTGAACTCGATCTTACAGTTGGTGCTGCCCAAATACTTACCAAAATACTTGGTCAAAGAGGTGGGTGATAAAGTTGGAGAGTTAGTGAATGATTTCTATTTTCAGAACTTCTCCTTCACCTTAGATAAAGTTACATCTGTGTGCAGAATGTTGAGAGTGTCATCCTGCTTTACAGCTATCCTTCTGCTGAATGTAGGGAGATGCACAAGTCACTCTGATTTTGGGTTGGCATTTCCTTTGCCATTTCTGCCGCAGCCACAGGGACTTGTATTTATCTGGCACGGTTGAAGTGGCAAAATCTTTCAAGGCACTTTGTGGGAGTGTTACGAAAAAAAAATGACAAAGAACTGTGCATGGAAATATTTAGGCAGATGAGTAAAAAGCTGCACAAAGAGGTTAGTTTTGAGGAGAATCTGAAGCGAAGCAGGAACGGTACAGGAAGGAAATTGCAGAACTCAAAATCTGGTAAATTCAAGACACATCCTCTTGCAGGGGTGCAATTGAATTTGGGTGGTGATCAAAAGCTAAAGCGGTCAGATGTCCAGAAAGCTTGGCAGGAATGACTGTGATAGCCATAGTGGTGAAAGAGTGAGGGATTTGAGAAGAGACATGAGGGTTATGAGATATCGTTACTCTGCTGCACCCCGCCACAATTGCAGGTTAGAGAGTAAATATTTAAAGAGAGCCAGGACAGACCTTAGACTCACTGGAGCAATTGCTAATATTGATCTCACCTTTGGAAAAAGCACTTCTGCCAGCAACAACAGATTAAGACCAGGCCCGCTGTTTGTCTAAGGCTCCGATTAACTGCAGATTTGAACCCAGTCCAAAGTCCCCACCGTATTATGAATATGTTTTAAGAGAAGGCCAGGGTGGAGCTGTCCTTTAAGAGCTATTTTCGGAAGCATTTTGATTTCTTTTGCCAGTTCTTGTGTACCTTAAGTACCCAGAAATCAGTGCTGCCTTTGTCTTTGGCTCTGTGTCATGTAAAGCCAGAGTATGAAGGGTTTTCTTCTGGTTTTCGTCCCTTCTGGTGTCAACTAAACCCAACCCGAGGTGCCCAAAAATAACTGCTAGGTAAGCAAGAGGTGGAAAACTGTCGCACTGCAGGAATGTGATGACATCATTACCTATAAAATCAAAATCCCATCTGATTGATTTCTATTCTCTAACATCTAACCTCACCCATCATCAGTTCCTGAAGTAATAAAGGATCAGACGAAGGCCATTCCGTCCCTCAGTGCAGATCTATCATTTATTCCATATTTAGCATATAACATAGAACATTAGCCAGAAGGTGGTGAATCTATGGAATTTGTTGCCACGGGCGGCAGTGGAGGCCAAGTCATTGGCTGTATTTAAGGCAGAGATTGATAGGTATCTGAGTAGCCAGGGCATCAAATGTTACGGTGAGAAGGCGGGGGAGTGGGACTAAATGGGAGAATGGATCAGCTCATGATAAAATGGCAGAGCAGACTCGATGGGCCGAATGGCCAACTTCTGCTCCTTTGTCTTATGGTCTTATTACAGCACAGTACAGGCCCTTCAGCCCACAATTTTGTACTGACCTGTTAACCAACACGAAGATCAGTCTAACCTTTCCCTCCCCTCCCACATAGCCCCTCATTTTTCTATCATCCATGTGCCTACCTAAGAGTCCCTTAAATGCTTTGAAAACTTAAGACCTCAGTCAAATCTGTCAATTTCAGTTCCATAATTACTCGAACCTGAAATGTAATTTTAGAATTACAAAATCAGAAGTACAGGATAATTTGTTCCAGCTGGTTATCCTTCGCACATAAGCCTCATCCACCTTCTCACTGTGCTCCAACCTGCTCTGCTCCTCTTATGATCATCTCTAACTGAAACAAATGAACAGAAAACGCACAGCGCTTTCAGGAAAGTGAGTGCAATCGAGCCGAGCACAAAATACCTTGCTTACACTTGTAATTTTTATGCTGCAGTAGAAGACAACTCAGTGATGTAGGCAGTTGGGATCTGTGGTATGCTAGTAAAACATAGTTCCTTTAATTTGTTCCGCTGGTGTTTACAAAGTGATTTCAATTTTACAGTTTTTGGAATGACACATTAAATACACACATGCAAAGCATATATGCACATGGACACACCTCCATCAGATCCTTACCTGGGTGTTTCAACCCCTTATTATTCTCCCTTCTCTGTGCAATTCATTGTATGAGGTGTAGGTATTACTGGCAAAGCTTGACTAACTATGAAATGAACTGCTTGCTAAATCATTACACGGGACAGTTAACAATCAATGTCATTAGTGTGTCTGGAGTCCCCTAAAGGACAGATTGAGAGAGGACTGGAAATCTCCTCCCCCTGTTGTAACTGTGAGTAAAGTCACCAGAGAGACACGAAAGTTAATGGATATAAAAGTGTTTATTCAACACCAACAAGCCACAGACATTATATTGAGACTCTTTCAAGAAGAGGCCTTCTCGACTCAATATTATATAGAAAAGATCAAAGATAACAGCAGGACAGTTCTATAGTTACAATGTGTCTACAATGCTTCCTTTGAATCACATATAGTTTTCAAACATCTCCTTCTTTGCTCCCACACTCCAGCCACCCAAAGTGAATGTTAATCTCCATTGACTTCGGGCCGCATTCATGAACATGCAGGCATCTGAGGTCTATCTGTTCTGAGCTGCAATTTAAATTAATATTTGCCACATAGCCTAACTCCAGAATATGCCCTAACACAGCCTAAGCTTGGTCAATCATGAACTGAACTGCTTGCTAAGACATTGGACAGGACAGTTAAGAATCAATATCGTTAGCGGATCTGGAGTCATGTTGAGGATAGACTAGAGAAGGATGGGGAATCTACTCCTCTGAAGATTATTTAGCAGAAGATTACAGAAGCAAAAGCTGGATCTGCTGCTCAGATCATTGACTCAAGAAATCTCTTCGAAAACTCTTCCAAGTCATTGAGGAAGGACAGAGAGATGAGGACAATTTGAGAAGAAGATGCAACTAAACAATCCTGAGAACATTATAAAGAATTATAGGAACCATACTGATCTCCTGATTCGTGTGTCAGAGAGGATCTTCCCAGAATTTAGTGTCTAAATTGGGTAAGGTTTTCATTCTAGTTTTCAGAAATGATGGAAAATGTATGTGCTATGTTATCCAGATTGTTGCATTGTTCAAAGGATGTATTGAAGAAACAGACTGGGTGGATCAAAGAGCTTTCCTTTCAGTCGGATAGAGTTTGTGATGAGCACACCTCAAGGAATTCATAATGGAATTATCAGTGATATAAGCTGCCAGTGGCTTCCTAATCTAGTCGGAATCAAACCATGGTGGTTTCAGTATGTACTCTCCAGTTCCTATCCTGGACAGGGCTTCAGGTGCAAAAGAGTAGCTTTGCACTCGATAAAGACAAAGAAATCCTCACATTCTTCCTGGGGTCAGGAGGCCCTAGGCCCCAGAAAGCAAAGGATATTCAGCAGGACATAGACACAAGAGATTCTGCAGAAACTGGAAATCCAGAGTAACACACACAAAATGCTGGAGCAATTCAGCAGATCAGGAAAGGAATAAAGAGTTGACATTTTGAACTGAGAATCTTCATCAGCCAAAACATTGACTTTTTCCTCCTTTCCATGGAAACTGCTTAACCTGCTGATTTCCTCTAGAATATTGTGCATGGCACTCTGCAGATCTTTCACCTCCCCAGTTCTCAGCATTTTTAAAATCATTATGAATAAGTATGTGATTGGTGTTTGGACTCAGAGATGCTCTGTTGATCTCAGTCAAATTATTATACAGCAAGCATCCTCAAACTTTTTTATGCCATGGACCCCCACCATTAACTGAGGGGCCCATGAACCCCATGTTGTGAACCTGTGTTATAGAGGGATATCATGTGTGAATGAGTTGCCTTCACAACAAACCAAAGAAAATCTAAAAGGTCCACTTATCCACTTATCATGCGGGAATTGGTCTGATAAGCAGTTTGCAAAAATGCCATTTGGTTGGCAACTTTCTTCAGGGAAATGTGATTTAACTGGCTATGATTTCATAGAATATTTGTTCCAATTTCATCACTAACTAGAAACTTGTCAGTTATTGTATTCACAGCCACCTCTTGTGCTTTTGTTAAAATCTTGGCTGAGAGATTTATCGTAAAATATTAATTAGAATAGTGCTGTGAGGTTATAAATTATGAGTAGATGTGAGGGATGAGAAAAGATGTTTAGATGTTGTTGTTGTTGCTTCTTGTGTTGTTCTGTGGAACATTGTGAGTATGCTATGTTAGAAACCAGAATGTGTGGCAACACATGCGAACTGGCCCTAACACATCCTTGGTTATGCTGGTTGTTAACATAAATGGCGCATGTCATGGTATGTTTTGATATATATGTGATAAATTAAACCTGAATCTGAACTTTCATGTATGTAATCCTGTAGATTCTGGTAAATTGGAACTAGTACATTTTGGCCCAATCAAGTGGCTGCCCCAATTAGCTAAAGTTTCATGGAAATAATTAAAACGGTATAAAAAAGACAAACTGAGTAACAAATTATGTATTTAGGTGAAATGCAGTATAAATTAGAACACCACCAATACTAATCCAGTACTATAAAACAATCTATTAGTTGCTAATTGTTATTGACAGAGGAATTGTTATTAACAGTGTACACTGTCATGTTCTTTTATGATTGGCTGTAGATGAACAAATTCAGTGCAGGCACATAATGCAGACAATAGACTGCCTTCATAGAATGCACTTCACAATTGTATCCTCCAAATCTTCATTTTCATTGTAACATTCAAGATGATTGTCGATACCTCCAAATTCTACATATATTTCCTTTCTTTTTAAATCTTTTTATTACTTTTTCCAAAATTATAAACAAAATAACAATGTTGATACAAAGAAGTTGGAACAATCTTATTGTTAATAAACATATACAAAAAAGATTTCAGATAACATAGGTATAATAGACATCCAAAATCATGATGTAATTAATCATAAAGAAAAAAAAGTAAAAAGAAAAAAATACAAAGAAAAACCCCCAAGAAAAGAAAAAAAAAAGAACTAAATACTAAACCCAAAAAAGCAAATGAAACAAAACAGGGCTAGACCAATATCTTAAATCAAACACGTTCAGTAATGTCATCAACTCCTTTCCTCTATTTGTATATTTTAAGTTAATAAGAAAAATTCCGAAAGGTCAAATTACATCATATGAAAATGCTGCATAAGTGGTTTCCAAGCTTCTTCAAATTTAACCGAAGGATCAAAAATATCACTTCTAATTTTTTCTAAATTTAAACATAATATTGGAATGTAGTAGGAGGATTGATCTCCCTCCAGTTCAATAAAATAGATCTGTTGAGATAATATCAAAAATATCTTTCCAATACTTTTCCAAAAGAGGACAAGACCAAAACACATGAGTTAAAGAAGCCACTTCGGAGTGACATCTGTCACAAATAGGGTTTATATGGGAATAAAAATGGGCTAATTTATCTTTAGACATATAAACTCTATGTACTACTTTAAATTGTATTAATGTATGTTTAGCACATATAGAGGAAGCACTGACTAATTGAAAAATTTTATCCCATTTCTCTATGGGTAGGCAAAATTGAAGTTCCCATTCCCATTCACTTTTAATTTTATCAGATATACCAGGCTGCAATTTCGTAATTATATCATAGATAGATGCTATTAATCCCTTCTGACAAGGATTTAAACCTAAAATTTTATTGATAATATCAGTAGGATGTGAGGTCGGAAAAGTTCTACATATATTTCCTAACTTGTTGAAGTAGCGAAATTGCTTTATTTTCACTCCAGGCCGTTTCTGGCATCTCCATGCCTGAATGCTTGAAACCGCAGTGAGCAATACAATTCTAAATTGTATTATTGATTATTTCTTGCCAAAAATCACTGCTGTTTGAACATAAACACACACAACTGACGCTATTTAAAAACTGTTCGCTCTAAGCATAGTGTAGTGACTAATGGCAGCACACGTACACAAGACTGACACTAGTTAGAAACTGTTCGGTAACAGTCTCCTGTTCCAATTGAGCAGCTTAGTATCACAAATAAATGAAGGAAATCCTGGCAATTTTGTTGATTAGCTTTCATTCCTTAAAGGCTGTCCCAAATAAGCAGTTGCTCCGATTAACTGATGTCCCAATTAACCAGAATCCACTGTATTTCATATTTTTTGAAGACATTGAAGGAGATTGTTCAGTCTGCTGAATCTATATTGTCTCTCAGAGAAATATCATTCATCTCTTTCTTCTAGTTGCTTCCCAGTAACCTCTTCTCTCACACATACCCATCAATTCCATTTTAATTCTTTTACCGATACCTGCACTAGGGGTCATCAACATCATTATATCCCATGTTGATATGATATAGGCGATTATGGTCTTTCTATGACCAGGATTATTCTTGGCAAATCTTTCTATGGAAGTGGTTTGGCATTGTTTTCTTCTCATCAGTGTCTTTACAAGACGGTGACCCCAGCCATTATCAATACTTTTCAGAGATTGTCTGCCTGGTGTCAGTGATCGCATAACCAGGACTTGCGATATGCACCAGCTGTTCATACGCCCATCCACCACCTACTCCCATGGATTCATGTGATCCTGATCAGGGGGTTAAGCAGGTCCGACACCTTACCCAAAGGTGACTTGCAGAGACTCCATCACCCAGTACAATATTAATAAATGCTTTAGAGCACCCCACCATATTAAGGGCAATTTACCATAACCAATTAATTTATCCATCAGCATGTCTTTGGGGGAAACCGGTGTCCTCAGAGGATACCCACAGAATCACAGGGAGAATGTGTAAACTCTACATAGATAGCAGAGGTCAGGATCACATTGGCATTGATCTGTTTTGCAGTTGTTTCTGTCTATTCTACACTAGTCATTGATAAAATCTAACAGTCTGAGGCAACATTTTTTTTGTTTCTCCCCATTGTCAAAATGACACCAACAATATGAGAAGATCCAAAGTTTGCTTGAAGAAAGATTCTCAACCACATTGGACTCACTAAGAGTGCTGATGAATTAATGCTACATTTACAGGAAAGAAAGCAACAAAACAATTCCAAGTATGAATATTGATAATGAAACACACTTTACAGACAGCACGCCTTGGCTTATAGTTTATGCTAATTGGTAATGACTTTGGGGCTTTCAGCATTCAGGACCTTTGCTAGACATCTTGTGCACAATTAAAAAAAAATGCAGTGATAAGCGATGAGCACAAGAGATTCTGTAGATGCAGGAAGTCCAGAGCAACACACTGCATTTCCAGCATCTGCAGGGAACTATCATTGTGTTAAATATAATGCACTGCATGCTGTCTATCTGCATCATATCACATTTATATTCTTCAATATTACTACTGTGCTGGTGGTCACTGTGATACCTTGAGGAAATTTCCATTAAGCTAACTACCCCTGATATTCCCAAGCAGTGGCCCATCCAACAACCCACGTTTCTCTCAGATCAGAAAGCATCAAGCACCTCTGGCCACAAAGGGTACCTTTGCTGCAACTAATTTCTCTCGGAGCCTCTTCACAGAAAGCTCTTAGAAAAATATATTCTAATTTTTTTTCTAATTTCTGTGTATCACCGAATGTCTGTTGATCCACAAAATAGCCATGCAATAATTGAGTTCCACTCTAAAATATATATCAAACATTCATAGTACCTATAGTACATATTTCCAGCAACACACATCAAAGTTGCTGGTGAACGCAGCAGGCCAGGCAGCATCCCTAGGAAGAGGTGCAGTCGACGTTTCAGGCCGTGACCCTTCGTCAGGACTAACTGAAGGAAGAGTGAGTAAGGGATTTGAAAGTTGGAGGGGGAGGGGGAGATCCAAAATGATAGGAGAAGACAGGAGGGGGAGGGATAGAGCCAAGAGCTGGACAGGTGATAGGCAAAAGGGGATACGAGAGGATCATGGGACAGGAGGAGTACATATTTCCAGTTTGGTTAAATGGCTCCGTAAGATTCTTGAGATCTGCAGCAATATAAATTGAATTGAAGTGAATTGAATTGATTTTATTAATTATATCCTTCATATAAAATGAGGACTAAAACTCTTTACAATAAGTCTCCGTCTAAATGTGCAATGTGCAATTTATAGTAATTTATAATAAATAGTATGTATAACAGGACAGGCAATATAACTTAGAAATACATTGTATCAGCATGAATTAATCATTCTGATAGCCTGGTGGAAGAAGCTGTCCTGGAGCCTGTTGATCCTGGCTTTAATGCTGCAGTATCATTTCCCAGATGGTAGCAGCTGAAACAGTTTGTGGTTGGGGTGACTCGGGTCCCCAATGATCCTTTGGGCCCTTTTTACACACCTGTCTTTGAATAGTGGGAAGTTCACATCTACAGATGCGCTGGGCTGTCCGCGCCACTCTCTGCAGTGTCCTGCGATTGAGGGAAGTACAGTTCCCACACCAGGCAGTGATGCAGCCAGTCAGGATGCTCTCAATTGTGCCCCTGCAGAAAGTTCCTAATTTTGAGGGCCCATACCAAACTTCTTCAACTGTCTGAGGTGACAGAGGTGCTGCTGTGCCTTTTTCACCGCACAGCTGGTATGTATAGACCACGTGAGATCCTTGTTGATGTGTATGCCGAGGAACTTAAAGCTGTTCATTTTCTCAACCCCAGATCCATTGATGACAGTAGGGTTTAGACTGCCTTCATTCCTCCTGTAGTCCACAACCAGCTCCTTTGTTTTTGCAATATTGAGGGAGAGGTTGTTTTCTTGACACCACTGTGTCAGGGTGATGACTTCTTCTCTGTAGGCTGCCTCATTATTATTTGAGGTTAGGCCAATCAGTGTAGCATCATTGGCAAATTTAATTAGCAGATTGGAACTGCGGGTGGCAACACAGTCATGGGTATACAGAGAGTAAAGGAGGGGGCTTAGGACACAGCACTTCAGGGCACTTGTGTTGAGGGTCAGAGGGGCAGAGGTGAGGGAGCCCACTCTTACCACCTGCCAGCGATCTGACAGGAGTCCAGAATCCAGCTACACAAGGCAGGATGAAGGCCGAGGTCTCTGAGCTTCTTGTCGAGCCTAGAGGGAATTATGATGTTGAATGCTGAACTGTAGTCCAAGAACAGCATTCTCACATAAACATCCTTCTCCAGATGTTGTATTCTGCATGGAGGCTGGTGACCAGTGGTGTGCCTTAGGGATCTGTTCTGGGACCTCTACTCTTTGTGATTTTTATAAATGACCTGGATGAAGAAGTGGAGGGATGGGTTAGTAAACTTACTGATGACACAAAGGTTAGGGGTGTTGTGGATAATGTGGAGGGCTGTCAGAAGTCACAGCGGGACATTGATAAGATGGAAAACTAGGCTGAGAAGTGGCAGATGGAGTTCAACCCAGATAAGTGTGAGGTGGTTCATTTTGGTAGGCCAAATATGATGGTAGAATATAGCATTAATGGTAAAACTCTTGGCAGTTTGGAGGATCAGAGGGATCTTGGGGTTTGAGTCCATAGGACACTTAAACCTGCTGCTGTGGTTAAGAAGGCACACGGTGCATTGGCCTTCATCAATCGTGGGATTGAGTTTAAGAGCCGAGAGGTAATGTTGCAGCTATTTAGGACCCTGGTCAGACCCCACTTTGAGTACTGTGCTCAGTTCTGGTCACCTCACTACAGGAAGGACATGGAAACCATAGAAAGGGTGCAGAGAAGATTTACAGGGATGTTGCCTGGATTGGGGAGCATGCCTTATGAGAATAGGTTGAGTGAATTCGGCCTTTTCTCCTTGGAGCGACAGAGGATGAGAGGTGACCTGATAGAGGTGTGCAAGATAATGAGAGGCATTGATCATGTGGATAGTCAGAGGGTTTTTCCCAGGGCTGAAATGGCTAGTATGAGAGGGCATAATTTTAAGGTGCTTGGAAGTAGGTCAGAGGCAATTTCAGGGGTAAGTTTTTTATGCAGAGAGTGGTGAGTATGTGGAATGGGCTGCCGGTGGTGGTGGTGGAGGCAGAAATGATAGGGTCTTTTCAGAGATTCTTGGATGGATACATGGAGCTTAGAAAAATAGTGGGCCTAGGTACCACTAAGGTAAGGAGATGGTCAGCATAGCTTTGTGGGCCAAAGTGCCTGTATTGTGCTGTATTGTGCTGTAGGTTTTCTATGTTTCTATGTGTAAGGATGGTGTGTAGAGCCATGGCTATTGCCTCATTTGTCGATGGGTTGTGTTGGTAGGCGAATTGTAAGGCGTGAAAAGCAGATAATACAGTTGAAGGGTTAGCTTTGTTTGCCACATGCACATTGAAACATGAAAACAAACAGAGAAATGCGTCGTTTGTGTCAATGACCAACGCAGTCCGAAGATGAGCTGGGAACAGCCTGCAAGTGGCTCCATGCTTCCAGTACCAAAATAGCTTGCCCACAACTGAACCTAACCCTGGACTGTATGTCTTTGGAATATGGAGGAAATCAGAGCATTGGGAGGAGATCCACACAGTTATGGAGGGAACATAGAAATTCCTTACAGACAGTGGGGGTTTTGAACCCCAGTCAGTAATCACTGGTGCCATAAAGTACTTTGCAAACTGCTACATGACAATGCTGCCCCATAGATTTCTAATTCTAATTGGATTAGAAATAAATGTTCTAATCCACTTAAACAGATTTAACACAAATACAGTTGAAAGACGTTCTTGTACTGACAGATGCACAGATGTTGGAGGTTATATAACTTCTTTGGTGGCCTGAGCCCTTGTACTTCACCTGTGGAGACACAAGCTGAAAATTTAACACACTGGAGGGTGATAAAGGTCACCAATTCATCAAGGTTGCTGTGGGTCACAAGGTGGAAACCCCATAGCAGCCTCAGTTTAGCTCTCCAGCGAACATGTGTTTACAATGAAAACACTGATAGATCCCTTCCAACACCCAGAACCCTCAGGCTCAGTCATAGCCACACTGTCAGAACCTGCTTCAAAAATCATATTCAGTTGCACCACTTCATCACTGTACTTTCAAGTAGAAGAATATCTAGAAAGTATTTTTCAAAGTTCAAGGCTCAAAATAAAATTATCAAAGTACATAAATGTCACCATATATTACCCTGAGATTCATTTTCTTGCAGGCAATTACAGTAGATACAATGAAACACAATAGAATCAATGAGAAATTACACACAGATGAACAAGCAACCGATATGCAAAAGACAAAAAATTGCACAAATACAAAAAGAACCCAAAATAATAATAATAATAAATAATATTGAGAGCAGAGTTGTAGAATTCTTAAATGTCTTTGACGCCTTTTTTTTATCAAGAGCGCAGCATTGATGAGATAGCTATGGTGAATGCTAGGTTTCTGACATAATAAGATGTAACGGCTTGCAATGCTTAGGCTGTCTTCCTGATTCAAATGCTATTTCTTCACAAAATTCATGCATGTAAATTTGAGGTAGAAACACAGCCTCTATGGTAGGTGCTGATATCACACACAACATTAAACAAGGCTTCTGAAATTCACCTCAATTGACTTCTATCAAACATTATTTCGGAAGCAAGTGCAACAGATATGCATTACTAATTGTCAACTTAGCACGTGACCAAAGAATAACATTTCAGCATGGTTTACGGCTCCCAATGACTCTTCCTTGAAATTCTACCAGTTAAGCCTGCACACGGTAAAAATAGTTATTCATTTTAAAAGTTTTATGATAGTTTTTAAAAGAAAGATTTCATATCAGAAAGTACCAAAATCCTTTTAATTTGTTGAAAGAAAATCTCAGCTGTTGGGAGGTTCCTGAAGCCTTCATTATTGAGCCATTTGAAGTCAATTATCACCAAGAAAGACAAATTACTTCCATAAAAACAACTGTAAATCCGTTTCACAATCACTCGGTGAGTCTTGTAAGTCAGCACAAGGGAGAGAGAATCCCATCTTTGCCAATTACTGTATATTGACAATGTGACACCTGCAGGTTGAATCAAGCTTTGTCCTTTTTAATCAATATTTCACAGTCAATTTCTTGGTCAAGATTTTTAGTTTATTTATTTCGAGACATTGCCCCTCTGGCCCAGCGATGCACCGGCCAACAACCCACCTATGTAACCCTAGCCTAAACACAGGACAATTTGCGATGAACATACTAACTGGTATGCCTTTGGACTGTGGGAGGAAACTAGAGTACCCAGAGGAAACCAGTGTGGTTCATGAGGAGAACAGACTAACTCCTTGCAGTGGATGCCAGAATTGAACTTTGAACTCCGACACCCTGAACTGTAATAGCACTGTGCTAACTGCTATGCTGCTGTGGTGCCCCATAGAAGTATAAGTAGCTGTTTATCCAATAATTGTACAGTTACTAATTGCTAGATAAAAGTGGAGCAAATATTCTATGAAATATGACCCAGAATCACAGTCAGTCAAATCACATTTCCCTGAAGAAAGTCACCAACCAAGTGGCACGAGCAAATACCTCTGTTAATGTGCTTAAGAGACCTAATAACCATCGATTTAAAGCATAAGTGAAAAATATGTTCAGATTATTGCTTATTCCTTTACTTGGAGGCCGTACCCTCCAAATATCCGGACCTGCCTCTCGGTTTTTTTGCACTACCTTACTTCCCATTTTTCTATTTTCTATTTATGATTTATAATTTAAATTTTTAATATTTACTAATTTTAACAATTTTTAATATTTAATATTTGTAATCCAGGGAGCGTGAAGCGCAGAATCAAATATCGCTGTGATGATTGTACATTCTAGTACCAATTGTTTGGCGACAATAAAGTATAAAGTAGAAGTATAAATACTCCTTCGAATTTACACTCAAATTACATTGAAAATGTGTTTGCATTGGACGTTAGAAGATATGGTTGTGACACAGACTATCCAGTGTCCAGTATATAGATGCAATCATAAGCAAAGTGTATCAGTGTCCTTACTTTCTCAAGAGCTTAAGGAGGTTTGGTTTATCATCAAACGTTCTGACAAACTTCTGTAGATGTACTGTTGAAATGACTGGAATGGTACTGCAATGTGGAGGCACAGGAACATAGGAGTTAATGTAGACCCTGTACAATACATCACATGCACGTCCTTTCCCATCACTCGTAGTGTCTACAGGGAGTGCTGCCTCAAGGAGGCAACATCCATTGTCAAAGATCCCACCATTCATGCCACGTCACCTTTATGCAGTTACCAATGGGCAAGAGGTACAGAAGCCTAAAGTCCCACATCTCCAGTTTTAAGAACAACTGCTTCCACCATTCAGTTCTTGATCCAATTGGAAAACTCTAAATACTAGAATTTTGCAACACTATGATCACTTTGATCATTTTGCAGTAAAATAGACTTTTTTTTAGTTCTAATTTTGTTTTCTTATAAAAATATGAATACTTTATGTTTAATTTATACTCTTCTTGGGAATCCAGCTTATATGATGTTATGTGTCTGTGATGCTGTTGCAAGTAAAAATTTCAGTCTGCAACTCAAAGTGCTGGAGCGTCTCATTGAGATCTGATGAAGAGTCTCACATCAACTCCTTATTCCTCTCCGTTGATGCTGCCTGAGCTGCTGAGTACCTCCAGCATTTTGTGTGTGTTACTCTGCATTTCCATCATCTGCTAAATCACTTATGTTTAGAGTTTGTTATTGCATCTGTGCATGCACGTACGTATACAAATGACAATAACCTGGGCTTTGACTTTATTTGATGACTGTTATGCATTACATTTAGATCTAGATTAGATTATGAAGACACTCAGTCCTAGTCTATTGTCATTTAGAAATGCATGCATTAAAAAATGATACAAACGTTCCTCCAGAATGATATCACAAGAACAGAGGACAAACCAAGACTAAAACTGACAAAACCACACAATTATAACATATAGTTACAACAGTGCAAATTGATACCCTAAAGAGCAGACTATGGGCACGGTAAAAAAAAAATCTCAAAGTTCCGATAGCCCCATCTTATCATGCAAGCGGCAGAAGGGAGAAACTCCAAGCACCACAAGCTTGCCAATGCATTGGAAGCACCCAACCGCAGCCGACTCTGAGTCCATCTGAAAACTTAGAGCCTTCGACCAGCCCTCCGACACCGAGCACCATCCTCTGCTGAGCACTTCGACCCCACCCCGGCTGCCGAGCAACAAGCAAAGCCGGGGACTCGGTGTCTTCCCCTCCGGAGATCCTAGATCACGCAGTAGCAGGCATTTCAGAAGTTTCACCAGATGTTCCTCCATGCTCTCACGTCCGTCTCCATCAAGTCAGGATTGTGCACAGCACCCTACTTGACAGATAACAGATATCACCACCGGAGTGGCTGCTGCGAGCTACGTCGCGTCGCCATCTTCTCCTTCCATTACATCAAGAATCAAACTTCACAGAATTTCTTGCTATTTAAAAAGGATTTGGAGATCACACAAAGTCATGAAAAACACTTTGTTTACTATTGTTGGCAGTTCCCATTGGAAAAGCTGCTGTTCAGCCCTTCTAACAGAAGCACAAGCTGGACTTTCACATGCATATTCACTACTGTGTGTCCCTAAGGCATATTTGGAAGAGCAAATCACTCAGTTCTCTCCACTGCCCCTCTTCTAGATTTTTTCTGGAAAGCCTCTGGGAAAACCCAGTATTATTGGCATTCCTTCATATTGCACAAGCAATTAGACTCTTGATCTGTGGTGGAGTTAGACCCAAATGGGACAAAAGGCTATAGAGCAGGAGGAAAGTGAAGAACAATTTGTTGTTCAATTTATTTTCCTTTCTCTTATTTATTTTTAATAGGCATTATTTTCTCTTATTATCATTTAAATATTTTAAGTATTTGCCTCAAATTTTAATAGAGTTGAGTCTCAGTGTGGACAAGACCTCAGAAATTGTGGATGTTAGGAAGGTGCAGGGTGACCTCTTCTCACTGACCTCTCTCCGTGGAGAGAGTTAGGAGCACCAAGTTTCTGGGAGTGCGCATTACAGACAATCTCATCTGGTTCTTCAACACCATTTCTCTAGTCAAGAAAGCATGGCAGGAAACTAAAGCGAGTGAGGCTTCTCCTTCCCATTCTAATCATTTTTTTTTACAGAAGCACCACTGAGAGTGTCCTGATCATCTGCATCTCTCTCCATAAGGCATCTGACTGCAAACCCTTACAAAGGATTGCAAGGACAACTAAGAAGATCATGGGGGACTCTCTTCCACCCATCAGATGTATTTATCAGGAAAGCTGCACATGCAGGGCCTTTAGCATTGTCAATGATCCCTCCCATCTATCCAACAATCACCTTAATCCCCGACCATCAGGCAGGAGGAGCTTTAAGACAGTGGAAAAAAATTTAATCAGAAGATTGTTGTAATTATAATCAGCCTGGGAAACAGCTTCTTCCCCCAGGACATGAGAAAACTGAACTCCCTGCCATCATCCAGATCCCATCACCTATGAAACGCCAGTAGCGTTTTACTGTATACTTTATAACTTTTGTCATAAATGCACCTTGCTAATTTATTTGTGGTAAGATTACTTTATGTATTGTGTTTGAGTTATAAGTGAGCTGTGCACCTTGGTCAGAGGAATGTTGTTTCATCTGGCGGTGAACACGTGTACGATTGAAGACAATAAACTTGATCTTGATTTTGAGCTTGAGATTTAAAATGCATCTTACAACCAGAAATTTTAAATAAATAAAAATTAGTTCTCATAATGTCCCACCCTTAGCTTTGACAGCTGCCAAAGAGTGTCAGACATAAAGTATTTTTTGTGGAGTGCCTGACTCGTTGCAGCACAATATCTTTGCTTGGCTCCAGATCTGAAGGGTTTGGTCTTCTGCATCTGGACAAAGATACGAGAGGCCTAGGGATAGAGAAAGGGTCAGGGCTGGTAATTCTGGGCAGGGGTAGGACCAGGCTGAATATAATTCCAGCACTTTTCTGATGAAATTAAGTTTTGCATGCATTCCTAGCATTAACACTTTCATGTGTTAATTAAAATCAGCCTTGTTTATGCCAGGAGAGTAACAAAGAAAATGATCCTTTTGAAAGTGTTCACTGTAAGGATGAGGTTGATATGACTGACACTTTCACACGTTGACTGTGCTCATTTAGTTTTGTAATAAATAAAGGGGCCGACGTGGAATGTTCTTGAGCTGTCTAAACATTCCTGTCTTATCTGATAGTATTCTGTTCCCAGTGATAAGAGTCAATGTAAATCCTAGCTTCAGGCGGAGTATGTTTGCTCTTACCCATGGTTTCAGTGTGGATTGCAGGGGTACCCACTTTTCTCATCTCTTGAGCGACACACACAAAATGGTGGAGGAAATGAACAGGTCAGGCAGCAGTTACAGAGAGAAATGAAATGCCAATGCCCCTCATCAGGACTGGAAAGGAAGGGGCGTGCACTCAGAATGAGAAGGCAAAGGGAGGGAAAGGGAGTATTAATTGGCAGGTGATAATTGAGACCAGGTGAGGGGAAAGTTAGTTGGATGGGAGAGGGAGGATGATGTGAAAAGCCGGGAGGTGATAGGTGGGAAAGGGCTGAAGAAGAAGGAATCTAATTGGAGAAGACAATGCACCATGGAATAAAGGAAAGAAGGTGGGGGACCAGGGAGAAGTGATGGGTAGGTCATGAGGGCAGTGGAGAAGAAGAAAAGGTATGAGAAGGCTACCAGAATGGGGGGAAATTTTAAAAGGGTGGTGGGAACAGTAGGGAAAGATTACCAGAATTAGAGAAATTGATGTTCATGCTACCAGGTTAGAAACAGATGGAATATGAGGCAATGTTTCCTTAGCTTGCGTTTGGACTCATCGTGGCAATAGAGGAGGCTATGGACAGACATGTCAGTATTGGAATGGTAGGTCAAATCTTTCTTTCTCAACTTGAGGATAGCAAATGACATCAGCTGAGATGTTAATCAGCTCCTTTTGCTCTCAAAGTCTTTTCTTCCTGTTAGCCAGTAAACACATAGCGCCTTTCATTTATCATATCAAAAATTATAACTGATTATTTGATCGTTTGAAGATAAAATAAATCTGGACCAAATAATTTTCCAGTTTTAATAATGGCTCTGAGATGTTAGTCTTGTTTCACTTCTCACAGATGCTGCCTGACCTGCTAAGGATTTCCAGAACCTTCTCTTTTATCATAATTAGGTCATTGAAAGGCAAAATCTACTTGTTTGGCAAAATACATCTTCAGCAATTGCTACTCTATTCACGAAGTCAGTTCAGATAAAGAAAGTTCCTTGATCCATTCTGTAATAATAATCTCAATACATTTGTGTCATAGTTACAGAGCAGCACAAAGACTAGCGTGTAGGTACAGATATCAAACAGAATGAATCCTGGAATATTTGCCTGATGGAAGGAAGACAAAAATGAGGAAGTGTTCCTCAATGATTGGTTCAAAGATTCACTTGTTACCAAATTATACAACTCTGAATTTCTTCAATTCTCTGGATAGCCATGAAACCAAGAAAGAAAAGAAAAGCAGCAAGGTTATCAACCCCCAAATCCAACCTCCCCACAAAATAAAATGAACAAAAATGGAACAGGCACATCCACCCCCAAATCCCTCCTCCCACACAAAAAAAACGGACAAAATGCATCAGGCGCATTGACTTCCAGATCCCTCCTCCCACACAAAAAACAAACAGAAAGAATGCATCAGGCACATTCACCCCCAGATCCCCCCTCCAACGCAAAAAAATGAACAAAATTGATCAGGCACATCGACCCCCAATTCCTCCTCCCACACAAAAATAAATAAACAAAACAAATTAGGTGCATCGAACGCCAAATCCCCCTTCCCGCACAAAAAGTTAAAAAACCAAGAAGAATGGGTGAAAAAACACAGAATATAGAAACTATAAGACAGAAAAAAAAGAGTCTATAGTCCAAAGTTCAAATCCAAAATGCAGAAAATACCTGGACAACACTGTCTGCAATGGCAGGCTGGTACAGAGCAAACAATCAAAAGGCAAACAGCTGGCACTTTCCCTCTGCACTCACTTTGATGCTTCAGTCTCCTTCATCGCTTTAATTGGCGAACAATGGGAGCCTTAACCAGTGAAATGGAGCCAAAGATCGGCTTGCACCCGGTCCTGCAGCCCGCCTACAGCAAGTTTCGCACAAGCTGCCTCTGCCTCTTGGAATCCTTTCCAAGACTGCAGAGCACTGGAACAGCCAAATGATCTCCAAACTTCCACACCTGATTGGATTGGGAGCCTCGATCTACCTTGAGCTCTGTAGATTGTGCACAGAGCAACCTCATTCATGGAGGAACTGAATGTCTGTGTTGGTGAAAAGAATGTTAATCTAACAGATTTCTTGAGCTGGATACCGTTGAGGGTCCTGATGGAGAAGAATTCTCCACCCTCCTGATTTGTGTCATGTAGATAGTTAGGCTAGGTTGTGCAGGTGACTCGTTGTGAATGTTTAGGCGGTATGTAGCGGTAGTCTGTTACTCCATGTTCCCTAAGCCCTGACCTGATCTTATAACTACAATATGTACATGTGAGGCCCCTTTGATTTCTGTTCAAGAATGACACATATTTCAGATATATAGTCCTTCAAAGACATCACATTTTGGAAGTGATTCTCAGGGTCTTCCACTGTTAGAGTGATACAAACTTCATGATGTTCCATTTCTGCAACATATTTTGTCTTCTTGCTCACAATCATCAGTTGTCTATCCGTCTAATACTTTAAAAGAAAAGGAAATGTGAACTGCAAAGTATCCCCTGACCATTCAGCTGAAATGGCATGATCTCATATTAGCAGGCCTCATTTTCCACATCACCTGCAGACCTGCCTAGTTTGTAACTTTCCATAATTTTTTACTAAATGTTTCTACTCTACCATACTGCTGTTTTATAGAACTCCCTGGAGTCAGATCATGTTCCTGCGCAAATACTTCTCAAGAAAGTAAGTCACATTCCTTTGATCTGCCTGTGTGGGCCTGCAATCATAGAAACTAGATTGATATCAAAGGTGAGAAGGTGTTATGAGCTATCTCTGCAGGAACATTTCACAATCAGAGATACTCTTCAGACCTTCCAGGCACACCATTTTGAGATGACGTGATGCTCTCGATATTTCCCATATAGCTTACCATTGTTAGAGTTAGTGAGATTTTTCTGGGCCACAGTTGGAAATAATGACTTGTAGACACATCCAGCTTAAGCAATTATTTACTTAAAGAAATATGTCTTTAATTATGGGTGCTCAGTACAGTTGGGAGTTTGTACTGATGAGAATTTGTGAATAATTTGGCTACTGTTCTTGGCTGCTGTGAGAATTAATCTTCACTGGCTGTTCATTGACAGTTGCTTGGTGGAAGCAATTAGGACAGAACCATTTTATATTTACAATATATTTGTTGTGTTTTCTTATTGTGTTCTTCATGCTTATTGTGCATTTTTTCTTGTGTTGCATCGGATCCGGAGTAACGATCATTTCGTTCTCACTTACAGTTGTGTACTGAAGAATTACGATAAACAATCTTGAATCTTGAACTTGGAAAAGAATTAAAACAAAAAAAAGGCACATCCACTAATTTCACTTGATCCCCCCCAAATTATTTGTCAGCCTTGAAGATATCTGAGACTGATTACCCACACGAGGAAGCTTCAAGGATTTATTACAATCTGAATAATGTCACTTCCTCTCATCTTAGTTCCCCATGGTTACCCCCTTAGACTGAAACGATCTTTCAGGCAGAGGTTGCAAACCATATCAAAAAGGCAACCAGCCCCCTGTAAGTTCATCCACTATTTTACTTTAATTGATACAAATCAAACATAAGACAGTAATCAAGCACACAAATCAACTCCAATTAATAACATATATCATAAGTTTTCTATGAATGATAGGTAGAATAAGGTTGGAATTGAGCAACATTTTACACTGATGGAATTATTCCCTGTAAACGTATATTGTACATTTGATGTAACTTTCAAAATGTTCCAAATTGTGCTTCCAAAGTTCAGTCACTGCTATAATTTAGAAAGTACAAGGAGGAATTTGCATGCAATATGTTCTGCAAGTAGAGATGAAATATTGAAAAGGAAATCTGTTTTTGGTACTGAGTTGAAATAATAATAGAACATGTTCAAAATATTCTGCTGGTCAGGAAGCATCTGTCGAGAAAGAAATAGATTAGGCTGATGCAGTTTTATAGGATGCAAAGATGAAAGATTACTGACCTGAAATGCTGACTCTTGTTTCATTCTCTTCCGATTCCACCTAACCTGTTGAGTATTTCCACTTGTTTCCGATTTTTATTTCAGACTTCTGGCATTTACAATATATTATTACTCTGTAAGGAATAAATATTATCCTAGACACATGGGGTAAACAAGTTGCTCACTCATCCTTTTCTCATTGTGTGCGTAGTGGGTAGCACAATTGCTTTGTAGTGCCTGTGATCACTATTTGGGGTTTGATTCCCATTAATGTCTGTAAAGGGTTTGTACATACACCCCATCACTCCAAGGGTGCTCTAGTTTGCTCTTACATTCCAAACACAAACCGTTAGGTTTGGTGAGTTGTGGGCATGCTATGTTGGCATTGGAAGTATAGCAACACAAATGGGCTGTCCACGGCACAATTCTCGGTCTGTGTAGGTTGTTGACACAAACAATGCACTTGTATGCTCCAATGTTTTAATGTCCATGTGACAAAAAAAACTAATCTCTTTAGAACACTGAGGAAGTACTTTTAGTGTAACCTTTAGGGAGAGATATAATGCTCTTGACAACATATGCCCAAGGTAACGGTCAGAACCTTGGCATGTTATATCACCATCCAATACTGAAAATCTTCGTCAGTATTCTATAGTGTCAGCCGAGGCTTTTATTCATGGGTATCCAGAAGTACGGCCTGAGTTTTTGACTCAAAGTTAGGGAACATTACCCACTGAACTATAGAAGATGCAAATAAATGATTTTGGCAAGTAGCCACATAGGCTTCTCAGCGAAGATGAAACAAATGGCAAAAAAGGGTCATTGATTGTATGGAAGCAAAATTTTCTAGCAGCAAAAAAGACCTGTCGTGAATGACTCGTGAATTTGTGAATGAAAGGGTTAACATACAGGAGCAGTTGATGGCTCTCAGCCTGTACTTGCTGGAGCTTAGAAGAATATAAGGAGATGTCATTGAAACCTATTGAATATTGAAATATCTGGATAGAGTGGATGCAGAGAGGATGTTTCCTATAGTGGGAGAGTGCACAGCCTCAGAATAGAAGGATGTTTCTTTAGAACAGAGATGAGGAGAAATTTTTTCAGCCAGGGAGTGATAAATCTGTGGAATTTGTTGCCACAGATGTCTATGGAGGTCGTCATTGGGTTCCAAGTTCAAAGTTCAATGTATTTTTTTTATTTAAAGCAGATAAGTATATTTAAAACAGAAGTTCATAGATTACTGATTAGTAAGGGCATCAAAGGCTAAGGGGAGAAGGCAGTAGAATGGAGTTCAGAGAGAAAATAAATCAGCCATAGTGAATGGCGGGGCAGACTAGATGGACCAAATTCCCTTTTATGTGTGTGGCTTGAAAGGAATCTTCCAGGCTTTGCAGTGCCCCTGCTTTTACTGCCCTTGTCTTTCAAGCTGGTAGAAGTTGTAGGTTTGGAAGGTGCTGTCTCGCAGAGAGTTTTGGAGAGTTGCTGCAGTACATTCTGTGAATGGTACAAACTGCGTCCACTGTGCAGCGGTAGTGGAGTGAGTGAATGGTTGTGGACAGGGGGCCACTCAAGCAGGCAGCAGTGTCCTGTGTGGTGACGAGTTTCTTGATTGTTGTTGAAGCTGTGCTCACTGGCAGGAGGGGGAGTATTCAGACTTGACTCTTGGAGATAGTGGACAGGCATTAGTGAGTTAGCTTCTGACCTGTGCTTGCAGTCCATTTTGCATATATGGATATTTCAAGTCAGTGCTAATGCATAGTAATCCCAAAGATATTGAAGGTTGGAATTTAATGATTACGATGTCATTGAATGTCAGGGGGTGATTATTGGATTGTTGGATATCATCATTTACTGATACCAGTGTGGCACTAATGTCACTTACCCCTGATCTGCCCAGGCTTGGAGATTGTCCACATCATGCTGCATTTGCATGTGGGTAGTTTTGTTTATCTGGATCAAATAATCTTGAATCCTTTTACAAGACTGGGCCAAATTAAATTAAAGGCATCCGTTAGCCTTGCGAGACCATGGATCTGCGCCTGGAAAGTCTTCACTCTCCAGGGTGCAGGCCTGGACAAGGTTGTATGGAAGACCAGCAGTTGCCCACGCTGCAAGTCTCCCCTCTCCACGCCACCGATGTTGTCCAAGAGAAGGGCATTAGGACCCATACAGCTTGGCACCAGTGTCATCGCAGAGCAACATGTGATTAAGTGCCTTGCTCAAGGACACAACATGTTGCCTCGGCTGGGGCTCGAACTCACGACTTTCAGGTCGCTAGTCCAATGCCTTAACCACTTGGCCACGTGCCCAGAAGACTGGGCCAAAAAGGGCATAAACTGAAATTTGAGAAAAATATAAAATAATAAACTGTAGTAAACAAACTTTTAATTGTTTTTATTTCTTCTGGGGAATAAGTCTCCGAATGAGTCTCCTTATTTTCCATGTCGGAAAGGCTAACATTTCAGCTACACCTCAGTTACCACTGGGAATAATAAGTAAAAAGATGAAGTTCATGGAAAATCACTGATTATGTGTTGGTTGGATCTGTAACTTCTGCAGCAGCACAGCCCGTGGAAGAATGGAGAATCACAGGCTTTCAATATCTAATAGGTGGACGCTAGAAGTTGCAGCCCATTTTATACAGTCATGGCAGTGAGTCTGACTGCAAATTCTTAACCATTATGTTTCACTGCTTACAGTTAAGCACAGAGCAAGAATAAGTTGCTAAGTGGAAGTCTTTGTTCCAGTCAGTGCACTTTGTCTCCAGTAGGAGTCAATCACATCAGGAATGGAATAGCTCCAGGGCAAGTAAGGACAAATGTCCAAATTCTAACTAACTGCTTAATGTTGCCAAAGGTCTAGAAACCTATAGATTCTTTGGGTTGAAAAACCTGCTAACAAGAACCTGTTCTTTGTAAATAAACTAGACTAGGTCGTATAATCCCATTATAAGGAATGAAACTTTTAAAAGTGACATTTGGACACTTTTTTCTCTCTAAGAATTTAGTGTGATGGACTATCAAAGTCACTTGTTGCATGTTAATATGGTTTTTTTTTTAATTAAGCCACACTGCATGCATTATAATATCTGTTTTGCATGGACTAGAGCAGTGATCCCCAACCTCCGGGCCGCGAAGCATGCAGGGCTGCAAGTGGTAGCCGGGACGCACCTAGCACATCTTTAAGAAAAAAGTCACAATAAACAAGCTAATTAATTAGGTGCCGCCTGGCACGTAAATGTCGGCCCAGATCAGAGGCGATTGCCGATTGCGTAGAGCAAGTGAAAACGACAATCGCCTCTGATCTGGGCCGACATTTAAGTGTCGGGCGGCACCTAATTAATTAGCTTGTTTATTTTGGCTTTTTATTAAAGATGTGCTGGGAGCATACCAGCTGCCACTGCACATCTGCATGCTTCACGGCCCGGTGTCGGTCCGTGGCCCAGAGGTTGGGGACCATTGGACTAGAGTAGCACCACAATCTTGTTGTCTTGATCAATGTCAATAAAGTTCTATTCTATTCTTAATATGAAAAAGTCTGTAGATGCTGGAAATCCAAAGCAACACACACAAAATGCTGAAGGAACTCAACAGATCAGGCCAATATCCATGGAAATGAAAAAACAGTCAATGATTCAGTTGAGACCTTTCTTCCGGACTGAAAAGGAAGAAGGAAGATGCCAGAATAAAAAGGTAGGGGGAGGAGGAGGTTAGCTGGAAGGTGATAAGTGAAGCCAAGTGGGTAGGAAACACAAAGGGGTGAAGAAGAAGGAATTTGATAAGAGAGGAGAATGGACCACAGGACAATGGGAAGGAGGAGAAGACCCAGGGGAAAGTGATAGGCAGGTGAGAAGCAGTAAAAGGCCAAAGTGACAAACAGAAGAAGAAAGGAGGGGGAGGGAAATATTTTTCAACCAGAAGGAGAAATCGATATTCATGCCATCAAATTGAAGGCTACCCAGATGGGGTATAAGATGTTGCTTCCCCGCTCTGAGGGTGGCCTCATCTTGGCACATGCCGGAACAGGAATGGGAATATATTCTAATTGTAGACCTCTTTAATTCTGCAGTAATTGAGTATATAGAAGGCAGATAGTTTATGAAAACTGAGAAGAGAAGTAGATGTGATGTACAGCATTGTGTCATCTCATTAACTGGTTAAGCTGGGTCAAGGGCTTAAGGGGCCACATGACTAACTCCTGCTTCAAGTTCCAAGTTCTAATATTCTTAATATCACAGAAATCCCAAAAGATTTTACTTTCCGGTCAAGTATGAGGTTATAGTTCCAAAATAAATAATAAAATCTCCAAAAACATTTGGGTACGTTGTTTGGTTATTTCTCCTCTCATTATGTAACCACCATGATGGAAGCCAAAGATCGCTGAATGTATATGTTAAACCTGGAAATATTAATGCAGAAAAGGCAACTGATTTGGATGGAATTGCTGCACAAAACAGGTTTACCTCCCATTTAAATCTGGTGGGCAATTCATTTGTGAAGAAATGGCGTTTCGATATAACTTCTATATTGATATTTTTTCTAACATTATTGGCAATCTTTAGTGACAATGGTTTTCATCTCCAGTCAGTTCTAGATCAACACCATCACCAGTCCAAGCATAATTTGGATCTGTGGATAAAATTACAAGGGTCCGAACCACTTCCCCATTCGATCCCAGTGTATAGAATATCTGCTCCAAGCATAACACATAAACACAAAATCGTCATCCAAATGTAAAATATTCTCCCAATTATTTGCACTTTACTGCTGAGCAGACAAAATATAGTCAGTCTACTTTCAGGATTCACCTGCAAGCAGTCACAATTTCATCAAATGTAGTCCTTTTGGAATTCCAGATTTTTAGTTAATTTTCTGTTGTCAAGTTTGCTGAGTTGCTGCATGGGAGATTCTATGGGGACTAGCTTGACCATTTTTATGTAGTGTTTAGTTATTATAATTCAAATAAAGTTATCATTTGATTATAATTTCCCTGTATCTGTATTTCATTGGGCCTTGGACTGTGATTAATTTGAAGATAGGAAGCATCTGTGCAAATCGTATGGAGATCAAAGATTATTCATAGTATACAGCCAGCAAAGACACCCAATTATAAAATTATCTGGAATGCTTGAACTCTAACCAATAAAACTTCAGCTTTAAAACATGTTTTGAATATAGATTTCAAGAATGATTTAAATAATTTTGCTGTTATAACTTATGAAAATAAGATTTTAGATTACTTTTGGTAACCAATTTCCCTCAGGATCAATAAAGATTGACAATGACTATGATGCAACAGAGGGCAATATATTGGATTTATCTAAAAAAGAAATCTGTTTTTTTGAGTCTACTCTTGCATTCACCAAGATCGTGCTGAATCATTTACTGCACTTCCATTTTCCTTCCCCATCCCCATATCCCTTGATCCCCTTATTATATATAAATCTGTTGATCTCAGTGCTTAATTAAGTCAATGGCTGGAGACTCCACAGCAGTGCAAGGTAGAAAATTCCAAAAGCACATCCCCTTTTGATCACCAACATCTTCTTATCTCAGTCCTAAATGACTACTCCTCACCCTGATTCTTGGTTCTGGAATTGTCGGGCAGGGGAAACATCCTCCCTGCCTCCAGACTTTTCAGCCCTGTAAAAATGTTTTCATTCAATAAGATCAACGATTATTCTTCTGAAGTCTGGAGAATGGTGACCTTCTATGGCAGGGCTCCCAATCTGGGGTTCACGGACCCCTTGGTTAATGTTAGGGGTCCATGGCATAAAAAGGTTGGGAACCCCTTCTCCATGGCAACATATCTTCTTTTAGGGAGGGAAAGCAAAACTTAGCACATTACTACAGATGTGCTCTCACCAAGACCCTCTACCAAAGCTGCAAGGCATCTGTACTCAAATCATGCGGTACTAAAGGCCAGCATATGCTACTTGTCTCGCTAATTGCTTTCTTGACCTGCATGTTGGCTTTGGTGACTAATGCACAAAGACGCTTTGAAAGTTGACAATTCGCAATCAGTTCCCGTGCATCTAAAATGTCATACTTTTTCTGTCATTGAATTTATTATTTCTCTTGCAATTAGCCATCAAATCACAAGATCACAGGATAGGTTATAGTATGGATGGGCTTCTTTCAAGTGAGAAATCTGGCCTAGAAACTGTATCAATGAAAGGAGAATATTGGGGTGTGGTACATGTGGAACAACTGTCTCAATTTTAATAACAATGTGTAAAATCTCTAATAGTTTATGCCAATGAAGACAAGGAGATTCCTTATTGATTCTTTTTCCAGTTTATCTTAAGTCTGTCATGGTACAATATTGAGTTGTAATCCACATACGCTCCTCTCATAGCCATTACAACTTGAGGCAACAACTGAATGATCATTCCATTGTTACCAGGCTAAGTCATTTAACTTTTAGAATGTTTGCCCAATTCAAACACAGATGCGCTGTGGCCAATTTTACTTGCTTGTGTTGCATCATCCCCTCAAGTTTATTTTCCATGGTATCACTTCCTTTCTGAACAGTGGCATTGTGGGTGGTATTTGAATTTCACCCCATCATACTCTCCATTACTTTTAGCCTCCATTTGATAACGTTCTGCTTAAAGTAAAAGCCCAAAAGCCTGAGTCTGAAGGTAATATTGCAAGCTTTTATAGAGCTTGTTCTCTACAGTAAAGGTTTGTGATTTCTCGGGCACCACTAACACAGTGTGAAAAAAAATAATGTGCAATGTATTATTTGCCTCTGTTTGTTTGTGAGGTTTGGTCATCAGTGGCAATGCTTGTCCATTCTTAATTGCCCCAGAGCTGAGAAAACAGGAGTCCATACTATGACTGGGCTTGAAGTCCTAAGACAGCCCTGGGTAAGAATGAGATAGTTCCTTCACAGAAAGATGTTCATTGCATCAGATGAATTTTACAACAATATGGTGGTTTCATAATTAAGACCAGACTTTTTGATCATATTGAACATGCATTTATAATTGCCTAAATTTAAATTCCACAGAAGTTATTCTGGGGTTGAAACTTAACTACCGGAATGCAAAATCCTAAGAACTTAGCAATGGAAGAAATGATCACACATTGTTGCTCATGCAAAGTCAATAAACTTCTTCCTGCCTTGTGAGAGAGCCCCTGTTTAAAAAGCAATGGTACTCACTAGCAGTGTCACCCTCCATAATCGGTACAATACATTTGTGGTGGTTCCCATCTCCAGGTAGACTGTACTTCACCATCTAACTCCTCAATGAAAGGACAGGATGGTCCAAATTTATGAAGGATGCTACTCTCTTCCATGATCTGCCTGCTGTCCTTAACCACAGGTTAACTGATTTCACTACATTTCCCCAGTTTGGGGGTACTACCCCCTCCGATGCCCATTTACATCCCATTTGCTATTTATCCTATCTCACCATGGATAAAACATCACGATCTGTATTGCAACTTGCTTGTACCTCTCGGTGTAAACTATAATAATCTCATAATTAACTGTGTTGGAAGAAACCATTGGACTATTGAGTGGAGATCGTGCAGCAGGGAGAATTTATTCTAGAATATTCCAGCATAACCTACCGCATCGTCTCTTAAGAAGTCAAGGGTGGTTTTCAAAATACAAGAGATTCTGCAGATGCTGGAAATCCAGGGGGTAACACATACAAAATACTAGGGGCACTTAGCAGGTCAGGCAGCATTTATTGACTCTTTACTCCTTTCCAGAGATGCTGTCTGACCTGCTGAATTCTTCCAAAATGTGCGTTATTCTGACGTTCAAAACAATTCCTCTATGTTGAGCAGAGAATGAGACCTCAAGTAGCTCCAATCCCCTGAACAATACAAATCAAAATGATTTTCATCTATCCAGTCTAGATCTCAGTCCATCAAATTTGAAGTGATGCAAACAGGCATATTTTAGACTTAGCTCTTTCACTGGTTTTTCCACTTTAAAGCTGCCTATGTAAGATGGTGTGCATCCCAATGTGCAGAGGGGAAGAATAGGAAAAGGAGAGATGCACACAAGCAGATAGAGAGAAAGAGTAAGACATAGAGGGGAACTGCTTCCTGTGAAATGCTTCATGCTTTAAAGTACATACGGTAATCATCTTCCTCTCAGCTAAAGGTAAATAACCTGATGATCTGCTTTGCTATTAACAGTTGAGAGATTAACATTGGGCTGGACACCAAGGAGAAATCTCTTGCTCTGGGACTAATTACAAGGACTGGGATCAGGCTCTTCAGCTACAAGAAGTGATTGGATAGAATTGTATTTTTCTCCCTGGAGAGTAGGAATGGAGGAGTGACCTTATAGAGGTTTGAAAAATCACAAGGATCTTATAGAAGTTGAATGGTCACAGTCCTTTTGCCAGACTAAGGGAGTCTGAAACTAAAGGGCAAGTGCTTAGGTTGAGAGGAGAATGATTTGCTAGGGACCTAAGGGGTAACTTATTGACAGAGAGGGCAGTGGGTGTATAGAATGCCAGATGAAATGGTAGAAACACTTTAAAAGGAAGTTACATGGACTGGAATGGCTTATAGGCCGAACTCTGGAGAATAAGAATAGTTTAAGTAGATACCTTGGTTAGCATGAATGATTTGGGCTGAACGGCCTTTTTCCATGCTTTACATCTCCATGACTCACATCTCCATGAATCTATGAATCTACTTCGAACAATGCAATTAGATCATTTAAATCTAACACCTCGCCCAAAAGAGGCACCAGTTCAAAGCAGCAGGTCCAGATGCTATTGCATACCAGCTTCTGGTTTGAAAGCACATCCTCCAGCAGGAGTACAACAAACTGTTCTCTCCATCTTCTGACTGTCTACTTTGATGAAAAGTGAGTGAAATTATTGAAGCAAGCCTCTCTTTTGTTGGCGTAAAAGGTATACAGCATATGGTGATACATGTGATATACTTCATCTCCTCTGCTGGAGTCCAGTTTTCAGATCTGTGGTCAGAGGGTGGCCACTGATTTAATGTCAGTGAGGTAAGGGCTCAGCATCTCAGCTGCAGGAGGCAGTCTGAAACATGGATTGTAAAGAAAAAATAACAAGTGCAGGAAATAGAAAAGTATTTCTCAGCATGAGTCGAAAAGGCCTTGTGTGTCATCTCATGACAGCTTCTATGCCTGGTGGGAGAGCATGCGTCAAGGCGGTTTCTGTGCGCAATGGGCTTTTGACACCACAAATCAGTTTATTGCTGTATTATACTGCAGAGTCCAAGACGAATACCTACACTACTGTCGTGCTGAGTTCTGACCTGAACCACAGAATTTCCAATCAAACGCTTGCAAGTTACTTAATGCTTGGGTTAATGTTCCATTTGCAGAGCCACAGCCAAACTATCAGCCTTGTTTCAATGTCTAGAAAAGGTTAACGCTGGTGGGTTACTTGGCCAAAAGCGTGTGAAGTCAGAGAGTAATCTTGGCTAAATGAAACCAGTAAGAGGAAGTTGGGAGTGTGTGGGGAGTCTGGGACGGCTCATCAGGCCTTGGGAGAGAGCAGTTATAAATCCACAGAATAGGCTTTTTGCGAAAAAGGACAAGAATGCAAAGATGTACACTCCAAAGAGCATTAGAACTCATGTCCAAGGTGGAGGAGAAATAATGGGACTGGGGAATATTTTTTTTGGCAGCACCTTGGTAATTCTGCAGAATAGAAACATAAAGACACTGACGTCCATGCATGCAAAAATGTTAACACACAAGGGGTCTATTCCATTGACTGTAGAAAATCAGTGATCTCAAAGCTCATTTAGTTAACAACTGAAACTAGAAACAGAGACAGCTGAACAAACATAAATTACCAGGACTCAAGGGCCTGAGTTATAAGGAAGAGATTGGTCAGGCTTGATCTCTATTCCTTGAAATATGGGAGATTGAGAGGTGACTTATAGAGGCATGTAAAATCATGAAGGATATAGATAGGGTAAATGCACCCTATTTTTGTTCCAGGGAGGGGAACTAAAAGCTAGAGTGGGCATAGGTTTAAGCCAACAGGTGACATAAAAGGAATATGAGGGGCAACTTCTTCATGTAGAGGGTGGTGCATATATGGAAGGAACTGCCAGAGCAAGAGGTTGGACAGATACAATAACAACATTTAAAAGATTTTTGGATCAGAAGATCTATAGAGATATGGGTCAAATATGAAGCAGATGGGACTAGCTTGATGGGAAAGTCTACAGAAAATGGTGGAGAGAGCCTAGTCCACCACAGGCAACGCGCTCCCCACCATTGAGTACATCTACATGGAGTTCTACCACAAGAAAGCAGCATTCATCATCAAGGGCCCCCACCATCCAGGCCATGCTCTCTTCACACTACTACTATCAGGCAGGAGGTACAGGAGCATTAGGTTCAACAGCACCAAGATTAGGAACAGTTATTATCCTATAACCATGAGGCTCTTGAAGAGACATGGATAACTTCATTCTCCACAACCTGCAGGCCTACCTCAAGGACTCTGCAACTCATGTTCTCAGTAGTATTCTCTTTTTATCTTTCTTTTGCACAGTGATTGCTTGTCACTCTTTATGTATAGTTTTTCATAAATGCTATTGTATTTCTTTATTTTCCTGTAAAATACCTGCAGGAAAATTGAATTACAAGTTATTATATGTACTTTGATAATAAATTTTACTTTGGCTTTGACCCTAGTCAGCATGGGAGTGATGGACCGAATGGCCAGTCTCCATGTTGTATTATTCTATATTATTTCAAATTCAAATGACAGGAGCAGCTTTTAATTCTGTGCATTTATCTTAAAGAATTCCATGCAAAAATAAAGGCTGAAGTGTTTTAATTAACACTTACCCTTTGATATGAGTGCTAGGGGAGCTACATTGTGACTTCATTGGGCTCCTCTCAGCATCAAAGAATATCGCTGATGCAGCAAGGGTTTCTGTAAATCATTGACATTTATTGTGCCTTCGAAAAGGCAGTGGGTAGGAGGGCTAAAATTCCATGAGGAATGTTTCATGGTCCAAAAACTTGAAAAGAAGCAAACTGCGGCACATTAGCAGTTAACATGGTAGCAATTGCCCCAGGTCACACAGTTGTAAAGTAAACTTGAAATGGCTACTTCATTCCTTCTTTACCGCAGATGATACAGGCATTGAACAGCAGGAATGAAGTTCTGATATGGAGCTCTCTCCCAAGTGTCAGCGTATAGGCTGGGTTACTAATCCTAACTTCACCGTGAAAACACATGGGGAAATTTAATTAATACAAGCACTTTCCACATTGAATTGCATTCGAAAGTGGTCTGGTATTTATATGCTTCATTTTAGAATACCAGTTTGTATTTTTCATATTCCAAACACAATCAAACATAATTTGAATTTGTTTCACATGAAGCCCTTGAATTATAGTGCCTCAAATACTTAGTTTAAAACTCACCTCTGATCAGTGTGGGGAATTGTGCTTGACATTTGCCATTTAAGTGTTATTTTTCTTGTTATAATCCATGTATTCTGGGTTCATTTCTGACTGACACCTAGAAGTAGTTAGGTCTTAATATTCAGCATAACACATTTGTTTAGGATATGGCATATAATTCTGTTAATGGATATATAAATGTAGTTACAAATATAACTAAAGTTTTCTGCATATACAGCATTACACAGGAGTCATAATTGAGCATAGGAAACACAAGGATCAAAGCAAGTATTTTTCAAATGCTCCACATTCAACTAACATGTCTTTGGTAGCTGTCACCGATAACTTTCAGAACAAGTTATCAAGCTTTCAATTTATATTCATATCCTCCAAAAAGTCAGAGTGTTTGGTAGTTAATGTACGGAGTCCACAGAAGTGACATTGTGTTAGATTTATTGCTTTTATGTCATTCAAAGTTCAAAGTGAATTTAATATCAAAGTACATATATGTCACCATACAACCCTGAGACACAATACAATCAATAAAAAAACACATCCAAAAGGGTGGACAAAAAAATGTGCAAAAAAAAACAACAAACTGTACAAATACAAAACAAAAAAGAAACAATAATAATAATAAATAAATAAGCAACAAATATCGAAAACAGGAGATGAGTCCTTGAAAGTGAGTCCATTTCAGTGGGAGCTGTTCAGTGATAGGTGAGTGAAATTGAGTGAAGCTATCTCCACTGGTTCAAGATCGTCAGAGCTATTTTGTCACACAGTTTGAAAGATGGCTCTGAACGCCCGATTGCTTCAAGATCACTGACGAGCGCAGAACACAACTACGCACAAATCAACCGAGACACCCTTAGTCTAGTATGGGGAATAAAGGATTTCCACCACTACCTCTACAGATAAAGGTTTATGGTAGTGACGGATCACCAACTCCTTGTGTCCATTTTCAATCCCAAGAATGGAATTCCAGTAATGATTGCTACCCAGTTACAACATACCCGGTCTCTATTCCTGTGACCCCATTCTTATGACATCAAAGATACCAAACGTAACACGCTGCAAGGTTTCACTGCTTGTGTAATGGCTTCTCTGTAATGTCCCACTGCTGAGGTAATGGCTTCTCTGTAGTAGCAATGTTTGGGTTATGACTGGAGATAACGGAGCATGCTAGCCAATGAGCGGGATGTTGTTCTTCCTTGTGTATCTGGGAGCCGGGAATTTGCGGTCTTTTGCCAGGGAGAGATAAGGAGAGAAGACACTAATGGAGAGAGTTGGTAGACCTCAGACACAGTAAACTTGGAGCGAGGGTCCGAAGGTCATTGACGGTCGGAGGAGCTCGATAGTGGACGAACGGCTTTATCGGTGAGCTCCAATGTTTGTGCATTAGACTGTTTCATAAGAACAGGCCTTTTTTCTTTTTTTTGTTTTCTTTACTAACCATATGATCAAATTAAGAATTATAAAGCTCAATCGTTTAATCGCATATTGAGTACTGTTTGTTATTTTGTGGTACTGATTTGTAACTGATTTGATTGTGCAGCATCCCCCCAAACAAGATTTCCTAAGTTTGGCCAGGCCAGGGAGCTATCATCTTCTATATTAAGCCGCTAGCTGAAGCGAGAGTTGCATAAACAACACATCAATGCTGATTACTTGTCACATTTTGTAGTATCGGCAACTGAAGAAGAAAAGACTTCATACTGTGACCCAGCAGAAGTCTTGTTGGACCAGCTACCGGTAACAAATTTCGAAATACAAAAGGAAACAAGGAATGAACTGACACTGTCAAAAGTCTATGATATCACCATGCAAGAATGGCCAGCTCATGGTAACCCTATGTTTCCAGAGTCCTCAGCAAGATGAGACCAACTATCAGTATGTTAAAGAACACTGATGTGTGGATCTCGTGTTTTGGTTCCCTATAAATTGCGTACCAGAGTGTTAGAAACCTCCATGAAGGACACCTGCATACAGTCAAGATGAAGTCTCGCTCAGAGCAATGTGTGGAGGCTTGGAGTAGATAAACAGATTGAAAGTTTGGCTAAAAGCTGTTTGGGATGTCAAAAAGTTCAAAATACACCCCCACAGGCACCGTTGCACCCATGGGAGTGGCTGTCTTCACTGTTGAAAAAAGTACATATTGACTGACATGGACTCCATGTTTCTGGTTACTGTGGATGCTCATTCAAAGTGGCTGGAGGTTATATCCATGAAGTCAGCCACCTCAGTAAAGACTGTCTCTGCTCTGAAGACTATCTTCACCAGAAATGGCTTACCAGAACAAATTGTGAGTGACAACAGACCACAATACACGTCAGAAGAGTTCCAACTGTTCATAAAGAAATGAATGAGTTAGCTGAAAGGTTTATTCAAATCTTCAAGCAGCCCATTAAAATGATGGACAAGGGGGACATTTTCCTACAGCACGAGGTGGACAACTTCCTTTTTTGTGTTTCGGAACTCTGTTCATGCGACGATAAATTCAACACCTGCAATGCAGTTCATGAACAGGAATCTGAGATCTTGCAAAGAACTCCTGAAACCAGATCTATGGAGGGAAGTGCAGAGTAAACAGTTCAGCTGTCAACAAGTGAAGCAGCAAGGAGCTTCGAAATTGGACAAGAAGTCCTGGCGTGTGATTACTGAGAAGAGAAGTGGACACCCGGTCGGAGAGCTACAAGAACTGGACCACTGATGTACACGGTGGATGTTGGTGATCAAACATGGAGTTGTCACGTGGACCAGATGCTAAATGCTCAACTGAAGAACACACCTGAGATGATTGAATCCAACAAGATGCACACGTTACAGTTGCCGGACTTATCGCTCAGTGATGGTCATGTCACTGGCAGCAACATGACACTGGAAACTGAGAATGTTGTCTTAGACAAGATACCCACCAAACCTGATGCCACTCCACGGGTCCAGAGGCGCTATCTTGAAAGAAACAGACTACCACCCAAAAGACTGAATCTTTAGAACTTTGTGAAGTTAGTTATGGACTGTTATTGTGAAAGCATGTTTATTTGGAAAATAGGTTTATGGAAGGGAAATTGAATGTTTTGTACATATATGAAATGATGTTGCATTGATCTAAAGGGAGAGGAAGTGTAATGTTTAGATCTATTTCTTTTACAGCAATGATGCCTCTTTAGCTCTGCATTTGACCTGTTGACTGTGCATGTGCTATTGTCTAAGCATGCGCATTGTTTTTTATCTTTCTCTCTCTCTCCCCCCCTCCCTGCAATGTGAATAGACCAGTTAAAGCCATCTCCCACATGTATGCTTTTACTTAATTGATATGTTATTGTGCACAGACACAATAGTGCTCCTGTGCCTTTCTTCATAATGGTACTTAAGTGCTGGACCCAAGACGAGTACTCTGAAATTGTAACACTGAGCAATTTAAAGCTCCCGACCTTCCCCCCGCCCCCAACCCTATCCCCCAGTGAAGGTTGGCTCACAGACCTCTGTTTTCTTCATCCTGAAATCAATAATCATCTCCTTGGTCCTGCTGACATTGAATAAGAGATTATTGTTGTGGTACTGCTCAGCTAGATTTTCAGTCTCTTTCCTATGTGCAGATTCGTAACCACCCTTGATTCAGCCAACAACAGTGGCATTGTCAGCAAAATTATGCATCTTTGCTGTCCAGAATTTCCAGGGTTGAGTGAAGAGCCAATGAAATGACCTCTGCTGTTGACCTGTTGTGAAAGTAGGAAAACTGGAGTGGATCCAAGTCATTTCTCAGGCAGAAGCTAATATGTTTCATCACCAACCTCTCAAGCAATTAATCACTGCAGATGGAAGTGCTACTGGATGACAATCAATGAAATTTAATTGATATCCAAGATTCTCATCCCTTAGTATCATACTTTCGAACAAAGTTCATTGTTAAACTTTGGCACAACTTGGTGTGAGCAAAGATCAGAATCACATGCAAATATCTGAGAAAATCTTGCTTATGTTAAGTAGTTCTGACCTGCAAAATCATTGTGCAATTTAATACTAAACATTTCCTTTATCACCTAACATGGCAACTGGAAAGAGTGGGGGAAAGAGAGAGAGAAAGAGAATGAAAAGATAAACTTGATGGTTATTACAGCTGTTAATGGTTGGTGTACCTTGAGTTGCCATTAAATGAAGACATCACACAGGCATTTTGAAAACAACTAAGATACCAGAAAGAGTTAGAGGTAAAGGACATATTGGGTTGGTTCTGGTTAAAATAGCAATTATTGCCAAAATATCAGAAAACTTCTACCACTTTCTTCAATGGTGGCAATGAACATCAAATGTTTTCCTACAGAGAGTCAGGATTCCCCCCCCCCCCCACCCCCGCTCCACCCGGCCATTTTAAATTCCGATCTAGAACTCTGCAGCTTCAGTTCTATGGTATTCCTCAGAAGTACACTGAAAAACCAGCCGTAGTGAAATGTCAGAATCACCTGATCACGTTCTTCTTCAAAATACTACCACGCATCAGGCAGGTATTAGGATATCGTCTTATCATCTCATCCAAAAGATAGCACACAATATTTTCAATCCTGCAATGGCGAGGCATCTTAGATCTTTGTGCTCAAATCCGAAGTGATCCGACAACCCTCTAACACGAGATTGCAATCACCAGTCTGTGTAAGGAGTTTGTACATTACCCGCATGACTGTATGGGTTTCCTCTAGGTGCTCTAGTTTCTTCCCAAAGCCCAAAGACATCGCAGTTAGTAAGCTAATTGCTCATTGTAAATTTTCCGTGATTAGGCTAGAATTAAATCGGGAGATTGCTGAGTGTTACAGCTCAAAGGACTGGAAGGACCTATTAGATTAGATTAAATTAGATTAGATTCAACTTTATTGTCATTGTGCCAAGTACAGATACTAAGCCAATGAAATGCAGTTAGCATCTAACCAGAAGTGTAAAAGATTAGTATTATTTACAAAATAACTGCGAATAAAAAGTGCTGCAGCATACAAATATAAAAGTACTGAGACAGTACAATATGGGTGCAATACTGCTTAGCGTTGTAATGTGAGGTTCAGCAGGGTCACAGCCTCAGGAAAGAAGCTCTTCCTGTGCCTACTGGTGCGGGAGCGGAGGCTCCTGTAGCGCCTACCAGATGGGAGGAGAGTAAAAAGTCCATGGTTAGGGTGAGATGCATCCTTGGTAATGCATTTCGCCCTGCCCAGGCAGCGTTTATGGTAGATGTTCCATACTGTACCTCGATAAATAAATAAAATAAATTTTATGCTAACTTGTACGTTTTTATTTTCTGCTAACCTAATTGTGTTAATATTATTTTTTGTGCAGTGTGTGGTATATGTACTGTGTTTTTCACTGTGATGCTCGAGGAATGCTGTTCTGTTTAGCTTATGTAAGTTACATTTGAAAGATCATAAACTTCAACTTGACTTTAAGATTAGTACAGATAGATATTTGAAGTTGGACATAAACGTGGTGGACCAAATGAACTGTTATACGCTACATAACAGTGTATACTCAGTATAGCATTACATACATTCTGAAACAAAACTGAGAAAGGAAAGAAATAAAGTCTAGGTCTGAGTTGTCAACAGAGGAATTGGAAGCAGACTATATATTTTTTTTTTGAATCGTGTTTTTCTGGTTTTGTCAACCAGGTAACTATCTTTCCTAAGTATGCTTTATCCTGATCGTCATTTTTAGACGGTTGTTTCATTTCCCATCAAATATTTCAATTGTGCCAATGTAAGTTAGATTCATCACTGAATGGTAGCAGGGGAGTTGAAATATTAGAAATGGAGAAAGGAGAAAAACTTAGTAATGAGGGTGGTTCTACTATGATTCTACTATAAAATAAATGTCAGTGAATGTACATTGATAATAAATTTACTTTGAACTTTCAACTTTAATTAGTGATAGAGACTTAACTCGCATATCTTGACTGTAAAATCATAAGTGAAGAGATCAGAACATCCCTAGAAATGGTTTTAGTATTCAGTACGTTATTAATTTCTAAGATATCACTTTATTAAAACTGCTGTATCTTGTCAAATCTTTGATAGTCCCTGACATTGTTTGGATTTATGAGTAGTATACCTGAGCTAACAGTAAAGCTTGAAGGCATTTGAATCCAGCTTTTCTGTAACCACAACACAAAACTGCTCAACACCATCAATCGTTGTGTTGTAGGCAAGTGCTTAATAATGATAGCTCAAAATGACTATCTCCCCAGGCTAACCACTTAAAATGAATCAAACTGGCTTGTAATTGGATAGCAATTAAAATTAATGAGTACAGGAAGAATGGAGTCCAGACACATCCCAGATGTCAGGACCCAATATGGTTGGCTCAAACAATAAGGGGACAGATAAACAGATTAACAGATTAGCTCCATTTGTCACATATACATTGAAACATGGAAACACACAGTGAACCTCATTGTTTGCATCAAATCAAATCAGCGAGGATTGTGCTGGGCAGCCCACAGATTTTGCCATGCTTCCAGTGCCAACATAGCATGCTCACAACTCACTATGTGGGAATGTGGGAGGAAACCAAAGCACCTGGAAGAAACTTATGCAGTCACTGGGAGAACATATAAACTCCTTACAGACAGCGGCAGGAATTGAATCCCATTCAGTGTTCCCTGGCACAGTAAAGCAATGCGCTAGGGTTCCATGCTGATTTTATCATATCAGGAAGGAACATTTGCATATACATTCCTTCATATATTTTGATTTCAATGTGTTCATTATGTGCTGTGTTGTATGACGTGGGTGATCATTGTCTTGACCATTGTGGTTCTTGGCAAATTTTTCCAAAGAAGTGGTTTGTCATTGCCTTCTTTTGGCCAGTGTCTTTACAAGATGGATGACCCCAACCACCTATTAATACTCTTCAATGATTGACTGCCTGGTCGCATAACCAGGACTTGTGATATATACAGTACCTGCTTCTCATTTGACCATCCACCACCTGCTCCCATCGCTTCACGTGACCCTGATCAGGGGAGAGTATGACTAAGCAGGTGCCACACATTGCACAAAGGGGACATGCAAGCTAGTGGAGGGAAGGTGTGCCTTACACCCCCTTTGGTAGAGACAAATCTCCACCCCACCCGCCAACCTGTGCTCAATGTGTAGAAATGTCATTTGGGCCAGAATTTTATTGCCGTTTCCCATGAGTGCAGACAGCCATCTAGAAGATGCTCACACAGTGGCCTCATTGCTGAGTTTGTTGTGCAATGCAAAATGTGTTTGCATGACCAATAAACACAGGCAGAAGTGATAATTGCTGAAGAGCAGGCTGGATTCAGAAGTGCAAGAAGTACAACAGAACAGATATTCAGTCTCCAAGTACTGTGTGAGAAATGCAGCCAACATCAACAGGACAACTTCCATGTACTTATAGACCTCAATAAGGCATTCGATAGGGTGTGCCAAGATGCACTCTGGGCCACAATGAAGAGATGCAATATGGGCCAAAAGCTGCTCCAAGCCATCAAGCAGCTCTTCACCAAAGCTAGCAGTGCAGCACTTGTTTGAGGCACAGTTGGAGAGTGGTTCCACATATCAGTTAGAGCCTGACAAGGCTGCCTCCTTTCACCCATGCTGTTCAACATTTTTCTGGAGCCAATAATAATGGATGCCCTGGAAGACCATATTAGCACAGTCAGTATTGGAGGACAGATCATAACCAACCTCAGGTTTACCTATGACATTGACGGGCTAGTAGGAAATGAGGATGAATTGGCCTGCCTTGTGAACCGTCTGGATGGTACATCCACCAGATATGGCGTGGAGATCAGCACAGAGGAAACCAAACTGAAGAGAAACAGTGAGGATCCAATCACGACAAAAATCACAGTCAGTGGGCAAGAACTAGAGACTGCCCAAATGGTTCAAGTATCTTAGTGCCAACATCAACCAAGAAGAATCAAAGCCTGAAGTCCTTGCAAGGACAGTTCAAACAACAGAAACACTGGCAAAGCTAAAACCAATCTAGAGAGACAATAACATGACTCTCAGATCCAAGTTGAAACTCCTGCATGCACTTGTGCTCTCCATCTTCTTGTATGCAGGTGAGTCATGGACTTTGACAACAGAACTGCAAAAGAAGATCCTGTCAGTAGAAATGAGATGCTTCAGAAGGTTCCTCAGCATCTCTTATACAGAACATGTCTCAAATGATGAAGCTTGAAGAACCATCACCCAGCATGTGAGACACTACGAAGATCTACTGTCCACAGTAAAGAGAGGAAACTGAGATGGTATGGCCACATAACAAGATCAAGTGGACTCACAAAGACCATTCTTCAGGGAATGGTGCAGGGGAAAAGAAAAAGGGGCAGAAAGAGGAAGAAATGGGTAGACAACTTTGCAGAGTGGACTGGAAAGAACTTTGCCACAGCCCAGGCATTCACCCACAACCATGAAAGATGGAGGGAACTGGTGCAACTCTCATCTATACAGCACCCCTACAACCCAGGCGGGTTGTGGGATCTGTAGTCAAAACTGTACCTATAAAAAACTTGTGTCAATAATTTCAGTCTCCATAAAAAGTCATGGGAATTTTGTGTTTAAACTTCAACTATTTTATGTACATGTCAAGAAATTGAAATTCATCTGTACCATAGTTGCATTTAGATCTCTGTTCAAACATGTGAATTTTGGCTCAGAAAGCCCATTGAGATGATGAGTAAGTCCCCAAGAAAATATTCTGCTAGTGAATACCATTCCAGGTAAGATCAGGCTTAAACACAGGTTCTCACAACTGTCTGTGCAACAGTTTGAGAAAGGAGGGTTGTGGAGGCAATGGAGAGAGTGCAGAAGAGGTTTACCAGGATGCTACCTGGATAAGACGGCATGTGCCTTAAGGAGGGGAGGGGAGGGAACGTCGACTCAGACCATGAGAGGCCTGCGTCGGGCATTTTCATGCCTTACAGACCTTACATGCCTTAGAAGGAGAGGTTAGACAAACTAGGGTTATTTTCCCTGCTGTATTGTAGGGGAGACCAGATAGTAGTTTATAAAATTTTGAGAGTTAGAGGTAGAATAGACAGTCAATGTATTTTTCCAGGAGTTGAAATGAAACATTACCCATGGTGGAAATATGTATTGTGTGAATGGTACACATCTGAGGCCAAGATAAGGATGGACTGGATGGTGGTCAGATGAGCTCGATGGACAGACTTTCACCTCATAGTCATAGTCATAGTCATACTTTATTGATCCCGGGGGAAATTGGTTTTCGTTACAGTTGCACCATAAATAATAAATAGTAATAAAACCATAAATAGTTAAATAGTAATATGTAAATTATGCCAATAGATTATGAAATAAGTCCAGGACCAGCCTATTGGCTCAGGGTGTCTGACCCTCCAAGGGAGGAGTTGTAAAGTTTGATGGCCACAGGCAGGAATGACTTCCTATGACGCTCTGTGTTGCATCTCGGTGGAATGAGTCTCTGGCTGAATGTACTCCTATGCCCAACCAGTACATTATGTAGTGGATGGGAGACATTGTCCAAGATGGCATGCAACTTACACAGCATCCTCTTTTCAGATACCATTGTGAGAGAGTCCAGTTCCATCCCCACAACATCACTGGCCTTAAGAATGAGTTTGTTGACTCTGTTGGTGTCTGCTACCCTCAGCCTGCTGCCCCAGCACACAACAGCAAACATGATATCACTGGCCACCACAGACCCATAGAACATCCTCAGTGTTGTCCGGCAGATGTTAAAGGACCTCAGTCTCCTCAGGAAATAGAGACAGCTCTGACCCTTCTTGTAGACAGCCTCAGTGTTCTTTGACCAGTCCAGTTTATTGTCAATTCGTATCCCCAGGTATTTGTAATCCTCCACCATGTCCACACTGACCCCCTGGATGGAAACAGGGGTCATCGTTACCTTAGCTCTCCTCAGGTCTACCACCAGCTCCTTAGTCTTTTTCACATTAAGCCGCAGATAATTCTGCTCACACCATGTGACAAAGTTTCCTACCGTAGCCCTGTACTCAGCCTCATCTCCCTTGCTGATGCATCGAACTATGGCAGAGTCATCAGAAAACTTCTGAAGATGACAAGACTCTGTGCAGTAGCTGAAGTCCGAGGTGTAAATGGTGAAGAGAAAGGGAGACAAGACAGTCCCCTGTGGAGCCCCAGTGCTGCTGATCACTCTGTCGGACACACAGTGTTGCAAGCACACGTACTGTGGTCTGCCAGTCAGGTAATCAAGAATCCATAACACCAGGAAAGCATCCACCTGCATCATTGTCAGCTGTGAATCACCTGTGAATGATGGCGAGTACAATTTACTCAAAGGAAAATCAATTTTTTGTGAGGTCATTGTGGAACACAAAACAACTTTCCTGGTGGTGTTTGCCACATCTCAAGGATGCATATCTTCACCCTGAGACAGTCTACACAGGCCTGATGGAAGGATCCAGTACAATAAGGATCTACTTCTCTGACTCCTCACATCACTTATAACAGAGCACTCATAGATTAAATCCAGCTTTTAGGATATGAATTCTTTCATAGCCACACAATATGACTCAAGTACTTGGGGTCAATGCAGGAGAGAAACATTTCTGTAAGGTAAAAACTGGTACAGCATGGTGAGTCTAAGGAATCTTCTCCCCCTGAGTGTTGTTGAGGCTGGACAGTGGAGGAGGGAGATAATTTTTTGAAAGCCTGGGGAAGTGAGGGCTATAGAGAGGAGGCACAGAAGAATAATTGAAATCTAGAGCAGATCAGCCATGATTAAATTGAATAGCAATACTGGCTGGTGTCTTACTTTCTTATACTTGTGTGGCCCATAGCTTTTTGAGTTGCTCAGACCCAAAAGGCATGGGTATTAATTCCAGTGCTACATTTATGGATCCTTCTTGTATAACTATATTGGGGTCCTGATATTTGTGGAAAGAACCTCTTAAAACCACTGAACCGAACGAGCGTTCCCTGTTCTGATCTCCTGTCGGAGGCTTTTGGCCTGAAATGTCGACTGCACTCTTTTCCTAGATGCTGCCTGGCCTGTTGAGTTCCTCCAGAATTTTGTGTGTGTTCCCTGTTCTGAATTCGCTCACAGCTGCCAACTTTCAATGGATTAAATTACAACTTCCACTCTGTGGATCCTGGTGTGCTTCCGCATTCATTCATTCAAGGCTATGAGGTTATGTCATGTGTCCAGTTAACGGATCGCTCTAATCAAACTCAGTGGAATCTCACTGGCCACCATGGCTGGGATTTGAATTCAGTTGTCCTCACTTGGGTGAGCTTCAGGCCTCTTAAAGTTAATGGAGACCATGCGTTGCGATCACAACATTCATCCTTCTGCATAAGGGCTGCAAAGGATAAGTGCTGGGATTGTGTCCAATGTGGACCACAATTTGAGTAATTTCATTATAAATCTTCAAAACGTTAAGGTACTTTTTACCACAATTCACACTAAGCCAATATCTGTCAGGATTCTGAATATAAAGATCTGCGCTTTTCGTCTATCAGCAGGACAATTGAAACGCTCTTTCATATTCAATTGCTCGTGCACCAAAATATCAAATATCTGGTCCCAGCAGGAAGACTTGCTCCAAGTTTACAGATTCACACAATATAATTTTATAGAAATATGTAGTGCATTACCAATGCTAACACCCGTGTCATTGTAAACAATTGTACTAGAAACCCACAAGAGTCTAACCTAATTTTGACTGATGCGCTGGCAGATGTGGCTGAAGACTTTAGCAAGTTAAATAACAAACTAATTCTGGCACTGCTTGTGTTCCAAATAAGGGCTGGCTCATTTATTTCCTGAAACGTGGCTAAAGCTGACTTTAACGTTCAAAGTTGGTAGGAAGAAGATGCCAGCTGATCAGTTGCCCATTAGACATTCGGGCCAATTTGTACCCGACAGGAACTGACAGGCTATGTAACGGAAGCCACTTAGCCAACAGTCAGACTGCACCTGGCAGAGTGTTAATATTAACCCAGTAGAACTGCAGTTATTAGACTATCAGTGAATTGCTTTTATTCAGTCACATGGTATTCACTGTTCACTGATGCTAAGTTAAAAGTGGAATTGACCTCTGAGCAATAAAAGCCAAATGTAGGCATCTTGGTCAGCATAGACTATTTGGCTGATAGGGCTATTTCAATGCTATATAATGCCATGATTTGTTCTGTAATCCAGACAGTTTCTGAAGTGACACACATCAAAGTTGCTGGTGAACGCAGCAGGCCGGGCAGCATCTCTAGGAAGAGGTACAGTTGACGTTTCTGGCCGAGACCCTTCTTCTGAAGTGAAATTGCTAACAAGTAGTTCAATTCTTAAACCTTGCTGGCTTTGGTGAAGATGCTACATTAAAGGAGACGCCATCCTTCTTACACGCTGGCCAACATCCCATGCCCAACAGGAGGAAGTAAATTGGGGTCTATCCTTTGCTAATTGGTTGATCTGCAATGGTCAACACTGCAGATGGTTAACATAACAATTACTGTTATGTAATATTCTTGTCTGAGATGATAACGCTTCATGAAATGCAATCTCACTTTCTTCTTTGAAAATGTTACATAGGTATAATTTGGAAGATCTATTCAACTTTCAGTGCAAAGGGCTTCATTCAGAACAATTCCAAATGGAACCCACCACTCCCTGGTACTGAAGTCCTGGACTTATGTCGAAACACTGCAAATCTGAGACAGAAGCTGCTTGAGTGACCTATGACCGAATTTCACTCCAAATCCAATTCTGCTGGCATTGTCCAATATTGCACTTCGTTCCTCAAAATGCTTGAGTAATTTTTACAATTCTTAGCCATTTACCTAAATTTTAGTTATAACATTAAGAACTGAAATAAAAATGTCTTCATTTATTTGGTTCCACTTAATTAAAGACTACATTGATTGATATATTGATCATGTGATGACTCTCTCTCTCTCTCTCTCTCTATCGCTTTCTCTCTCTGCTCTAAAAGGTTTATTGATATGGTACTGGGTGGTGGGGTAGAGACAACATCTCTACCAAAGGAGATGTAAGGTGCTCCTTCCCTCCACTAGTCTGCGGGTCACCTTTGACCAAGACGAAGCACCTACTTAGCCCTCTGATCAGGGTCACATGAAGCCATGATGGTCATATGAGCTGCTGGTGCATATCACAGGTCCTGGTTATGCCACCACAGACGCCAGGCAGACATTCACTGAAGAGAATTGATAATGGCTGAGGTCAACCATCTTGTAAAGACACTGCCCACAAGAAGGCAATAGCAAACCTCTTCTGTAGATAAGATTGCCAAGAACAATTATGGTCCTGGACCATAATCACCCATGTCATACGATATGGCATTTGATGATGATGATGACGGTGAATATTATACACTTGTGAGTGATAAACAAGAAGAATAAATAAAATTGACTTTACTGTAGATGGTATTGCTATAATTAGAAATATACTCTTTTATGAGATTTGGATGTAGTCTCAATGGCCAGTGTTTCTTGTCCTTCCCTAACTACTTTTGCAGCCAGCATTTGCTGAGCTCTTTTAGAAAAAAAGAGTTGTGTTTCATCTATGTAGGTTACATATAAATCAGGCCAGGTAAACATCAGTTCAGGACATTTCTAGCTATAATCATCAACCAAGGATTTTTACCTTATGACACTGAAATTGTTATTATCAATCCAAGTTTGTCACTTCAAATTTATTTATTTCCATAAATTCTATGCTCTCCAGTTCATTAGCCCCGGATTCTGGATTACTAATCCGGCAGCATAACTACTACTGTACCATATCACCACCTTATTTTTATTGTACAATTAATCATTACCTTCAGTCATGTCAGCCCAGTGTATTGCAAATGCACACAGTCTTGCCAGCTAACATATTGTGTCAGACCCTTTCAATTATCTAAGTTGTTTCCTTCAAATTACTGGCTCTGGTGTTGTAAAGGGTGCCTACAAGTTGTAACTAATCTGGATAAGACAGAGCATGCATGTTGTACTTATTACAGTCCTGAATTGTTACCAAAAATTCCAGATTATCTGTAACTTTGGATCAGAGGCAGACAGGTGTCTGCTTGTGGGAAAGCATTCTGCCTGTCGTCACTTCCAGGGTTTCAGTGATTTCATGATTGTACCTATGAGATAATACATAAAAAAATCACATTTTTTTATGAAATCGCAGATAATTGTCACAATGTTGAGAAAAACAAACCAGTCTGACTATTCAAAACAAGAGATCTTGGCTCACCGGTTGAAATTTCCTGGTGAAATGTTTTTTTTCTTGCAAATTGGTTAGTCTCAGAACATTTACAAAAGCCCAGTACCGTCCCACTCTGCTCTATGCAACAGTCACTACAATGCTTTTCCAATTCAAGCTGCGGTAGCGTTAAGACATGCTATGTAAGCAAGGACTTAACCATGCCCACAGTGAGGCATACATGATACCATCATTGTCCTGTGTCCTCTGGAAAGGTCGGCGGCACAGAGACAGGGAGTGTGCTCTGTCCGCACGTACAGACTTAAGCTCCACCTATGCTGCAGCAACTTGCATATTTCGCTGGCACGATCCTGGACTATTTTTCTCCTTGTTGGCTCTCAAATTGGAGCAGCCTCAAATTCAATATTGTGACAAAGTGTGTCTGTAGCGTTCTGAATAAAGCCACAGTACTCGAGCAGCAGAATTCAACAAACCTCTGCATGCAGGGAAAACTGAACACTTTAACGGCAATCGAGCCCAAAGCAGAGGCCAACTGGCCTCCTGGTCGAAGCCCTCAGAGCTCTTGAACGCCTCAGTGTCTGGCCCTTTCACAACAAGTGCCAAATCCTGGGCACAACAATGCATTTTATTGATCTAATGATTTCTCAAGCCAGACTTTATCACTCTTCTAGATAAATGCAAGCAGGTTTTTTTCACTGAGGTTAAGTGAGATTAGAACTGAAGGTCAGAAGTTAAGGGTGAAAGTTGAAATATTTAAGGGGAACCTGAGGGGGAACTTCTTCACTCAGAGGATTATAAGGGTGTGGAACGAGTTGTCAGCTGAAATGATGGATGCTGGTTTAATTTTGACATTTACAAGAAATTTAGATAAGTACATGGATGGGAGGGGTATGGAGGTCTATGTTCCAGACGTAAGTCTATGGGACTCGACAGAATAATGGTTTGGCATGGACTAGATGAGCCGAAGGACCTGGTTTTGTGTTGCAGATCTCTTTGACTCCATGACCTAAAATTCAACCCAAAACTCTCTGAGTGGCAGCAATATTTGGGATTTTCAATTTCTATTCCAACCAAGATTGCTGGGTGTGCTCACTTCAGAAATCTATTCCTTTCCATTTTGAGCGACAAGTAAGTTGTACAAAGTGTGTGTCTGCCAGCTTCAGCAGTCTGCTCACAACTTTCATTTACCATGGAGCATTAGGCCTGTTACCTGTTAAATCAGCCACGGACCTTTGGATTGTTAGTATTGACAGTCAGTTATTCCCAAGGTGTCTGTGCCCATGTTTCCCATGATGCCCTCCACACTAATTCATGTCAGGCAAATGGAAAGTGCATACCCCTTTTATCTCATAGACAAGAAGTGCTTGACTCCTTAGGGTGACTAATCCTCTTGTGGTCCAGTAGTAAATGGCCAAAAAGCACCTCGATCTCCTCTTTCCACTCAGTAAATATGCAGCAGAATTCCTGCCATGTTAATGCAGCTTGTTCATCCAGCTTCAAGGAGTGGTAGTAATGAAGATGCATCATAATGCCAATAGTTCTATTATTTCAATGCGTCTCAGTTTTTGGGAGTGAACGAGTTGGTGCAAGTCCAAGTCACTAATCAGGTACTGGGGCAACATCTGACTTGTTAACAATTGAATGAAGGCACTAGTCGAAGTGATCGTGTACATCTGAATCCAAAGTAGCACCTCCACCTATGTAATCTATTGGGGATCGGGGATTGGAAGCTAAGGTTTACTGTGGATGCAAATCAACCAGAATTGTGTTGATTTTGCTCATAATATCCAATATCATCAAGCTATTCCAAGCATGCTACAGTATAAAGCATATCGTGTTCAGCTTGGATTTGTGACTAACAGGAATCTATTACATCTAACTTCAAAATGCTCCAATATTGCTTCTTTTGATTACGAACACACTGCCCTCAAAGTCCATCAGTGGAACTGGAGATTCTTAAATTTTAGATTATGAGAACACTCAGTCCTCTTTTATTGTCATTTAGAAATGCATACATGCATGAAGAAATGATACAATGTTCCTCCAGAGTGATATCATAGAAAAAGGGACAAACCAAAGACTAACACTGACAGAACCACATAATTATAACATATAGTTACAGCAGTGCAAAGCCATACCGTAATTTGATAAAGAACAGGCCATAGACATGGTAAAAAAAAGACTCAAAGTCCCGAGTCGATCAACTCCTGAGACCCCGATGGCAAGCGGTAAAAGGGAGAAACTCCCTGCCATAAACCTCCAGGCACCGACAACTGCCGATGCCTTGGGAGCAGCCAACCACAGCCGACACCGAGTCCATCCATCCGAAAACTTTGAGCCTCTGACCAGCCCCTCCAATACAGCCTCCCGAGCGCCATCCTCTGCCGAGCACCTTCAACCTCGCCCCGACCACCGAAACAAGCAAAGCCAAGGATTCGGGGCCTTCAGTTCCGGAGATTCTGGTTACCACACAGTAGCAGCGGCAGCGAAGCGGGCATTTCAGAAGCTTCTCCAGATGTTCCTCCGTACTCTCATGTCTATCTCCATCAAATCAGAATTGTGCACGGTACCCTACTTGACAGATAACAGATATTCATCACCGGAGAGACCGCGCACGCTGCGTCGCGCCGCCATCTTCTCCTCCTCCACTGGTAAATTAATATTATAGATAGTGAAGTAGTTGCTACAATGACCACCATGATGCTAAGAATTTGTCCACCCCTCCCATCCCTCCTAACTTCTCTGCAACTGAAACAAAATTACTTCTTTTTTTCAGTTTTGAAAAAGGGGTTTCAGACCCTAACTCTTTTCTGCTTTCCATAGGTACTGTCTGATCTGCTGAGTTTTTTTTTCAGCCTTCATTCCTACAGATAATGACAGCTAATAGTTTTCCAGATTTAGAATTTATACATTTCTTTCCGTGGATAAATAGTTATTTTGCACATCGCAGTAAACCCTGGAAGAATAGACGCTGGTAAATTGGATATTGTACAGTGCATGCAAATGTAGTGAAAATCCCTCTGCATTAATTTCCTTTATGCAGCATCTGAAAATTGACACACAGCGGAAAAAACTTTAACTTGAGTGAGATATTTTGGAATATTTATGTCTTATGGAATTGAAAATTATCTGGAATAAATGGATATGAATACATCCTCCACGTGTAAACACGGTAACTCAGTATTTCAAGACAATATCCCAGAGCCAGTTACTGGATCAGATATAAAGCTGCAGCTGAGAGCATACTGTACATTAAAATCTCCCCTATGGAACAATAAAGTGGTGGCACTGCACTGCAAATGAACAAATGAACTTATTCAAGTTTACGTTTATTTTTGTTGTCATAGGCATACATACTGTATATCATCATTATTATGTGCCCTGTCATGTGACATGTGTGGTCTTGGTCTTTTGACCATGATAGTTGCTGGCAAATTTTTCCACAGAAATGATTTGCTATTTCCTTCTTCTGGGCAGCGTCTTTACAAGAATCAGAATCAGGTATATTATCACCGGCACGTATCATGAAACTATTAACTTAGGAGCAGCAGTTCAGTGCAATACATCAAAGTTGCTGGTGAACGCAGCAGGCCAGGCAGCATCTCTAGGAAGAGGTGCAGTCGACGTGTCAGGCCGAGACCCTTCGTCAGGACTAACTGAAGGAAGAGTGAGTAAGGGATTTGAAAGTTGGAGGGGGAGGGGGAGATCCAAAATGATAGGAGAAGACAGGAGGGGGAGGGATGGAGCCAAGAGCTGGACAGGTGATAGGCAAAAGGGATACGAGAGGATCATGGGACAGGAGGTCCGGGAAGAAAGACAAGAGTGGGGGGGACCCAGAGGATGGGCAAGGGGTATATTCAGAGGGACAGAGGGAGAAAAAGGAGAGTGAGAGAAAGAAAGTGTGTTTAAAAATAAGTAACAGATGGGGTACGAGGGGGAGGTGGGGCATTAGCGGAAGTTAGAGAAGTCGATGTTCATGCCATCAGGTTGGAGGCTACCCAGATGGAATATAAGGTGTTGTTCCTCCAACCTGAGTGTGGCTTCATCTTTACAGTAGAGGAGGCCGTGGATAGACATGTCAGAATGGGAATGGGATGTGGAATTAAAATGTGTGGCCACTGGAAGATCCTGCTTTCTCTGGCGGACAGAGCATAGGTGTTCAGCAAAGCGGTCTCCCAGTCTGCGTCGGGTCTCGCCAATATATAAAAGGCCACATTGGGAGCACTGGACGCAGTATATCACCCCAGCCGACTCACAGGTGAAGTGTTGCCTCACCTGGAAGGACTGTTTGGGGCCCTGAATGGTGGTAAGGGAGGAAGTGTAAGGGCATGTGTAGCACTTGTTCCGCTTACACGGATAAGTGGGTAAGTGGATACCATTCAGGGCCCCAAACAGTCCTTCCAGGTGAGGCAACACTTCACCTGTGAGTTGGCTGGGGTGATATACTGCGTCCGGTGCTCCCGATGTGGCCTTTATATATTGGCGAGACCCGACGCAGACTGGGAGACCGCTTTGCTGAACACCTACGCTCTGTCCGCCAGAGAAAGCAGGATCTCCCAGTGGCCACACATTTTAATTCCACATCCCATTCCCATTCTGACATGTCTATCCACGGCCTCCTCTACTGTAAAGATGAAGCCACACTCAGGTTGGAGGAACAACACCTTATATTCCATCTGGGTAGCCTCCAACCTGATGGCATGAACATCGACTTCTCTAACTTCCGCTAATGACCCACCTCCCCCTCCTACCCCATCTGTTACTTATTTTTATACACACATTCTTTCTCTCACTCTCCTTTTTCTCCCTCTGTCCCTCTGAATATACCTCTTGCCCATCCTCTGGGTCCCCCCCCCCCCCCGCCTTGTCTTTCTTCCCGGACCTCCTGTCCCATGATCCTCTCGTATCCCTTTTGCCTATCACCTGTCCAGCTCTTGGCTCCATCCCTCCCCCTCCTGTCTTCTCCTATCGTTTTGGATCCTGCCTCCCCCCTGCAACTTTCAAATCCCTTACTCACTCTTCCTTCAGTTAGTCCTGACGAAGGGTCTCGGCCTGAAACGTCGACTGTACCTCTTCCTAGAGATGCTGCCTGGCCTGCTGCGTTCACCAGCAACTTTTATGTGAGTTGCTTGAATTTCCAGCATCTGCAGAATTCCTGTTGTTTGCGTTTTTCAGTGCAATACATAATTGTTTTGTAGCCCGAGTTACCGCGGCAACCAAATAGGAGAGAAAGGGCAGTTCGTCGCTTGAGAGGCGAATTAAAGACGCTCAACAAGAGGTTTAAAACCAGCTCACTGGCCAAAAAAGAAGGCATCAAGAACTTAACCAGTATGCTGCAGGAAAAGCTGTGAAAAACTCCGGAGGGCGGAACATCTACGACAGCAAAGAAGGAAGAAAGAGAAAAGTTTGTGAGAGATCCATTCAGCTTCACCAGAACTCTTCTCGGCCAACAAAAATCTGGTATACTATCCAGCTTGAAGCCAGAGGTGGAGGAGCTCCTGCGGGAGGCACACAGCGACCCACGGAGGGGTCAGGGACTAGGAACCAATCGGGCTGTGCGTAGACCGGAAAAACCATCTATTGAGCTGAATGTGAAGGAGCCTACGTGGCAGGAAATCCAGGACATCATCCGGAAACCTAAAGCATCAGCTGCCCCAGGCCCAAGCGGCATATCTTATAAGGTGTATAAGAAATGCCCAAAACTTCTTCGGAGGCTGTGGAAGATCATGAGAAAGATCAGGGCCAAAGGTACTATTCCATCAAGTTGGAAATTGGCAGACGGATGCTTTATTCCAAAGGAAGAGGATTCTTCCACAATTGCCCAGTTTAGAACAATTTCTCTCCTGGATGTGGAATGCAAGATTTTCTTTTCTGTGCTCGCAAGAAGGTTGATTTCTTACATGACGTAGAACCTCTATATCAACACGTCCATCCAGAAAGGCGGTATTCCAGGCTTTTCGGGGTGGCTGGAACACACCTCAATGATTAGCCATTTGATCCGTGAGGCCAAGCAGAATAAAAGGGACTAACATTTGTCTGGTTAGACCTCGCGAACGCCTACGGGGCTATTCCATATGACCTCATCCTAGAAGGACTCGACCACTACTACATCCCAGTGGCTGTTCAAGACATGATCACCAGCTACCTAGGAGGATTCAAACTCAGATTTACATCAGCCCATTTCACAACTAGTTGGCAGGACCTCCAGAAGGGGATTCCAACAGGGTGCACCATCTCCCCCACCCCATTTATTACGGGAATGAATCTCCTATTATCAGCAGCAGAACATGTAACCCGATGCTGGAGTCAGGCATTGTTCAGCCAGCTCTACAAGGGTTCATGGACGACATCACTATAACAACTGTGTCAAATGTCCAAGCAAGATGGGTATTGGAAACCCTGGACAATGTAGCCACTTGGGCGAGGATGTCCTTCAAGGCCAAGAAGTCCAGGTGTGTGGTGATCAGAAAGGGCAAAGTTACTAGAAAGTTTAGCCTCCAAGTTCAGGGTGAGGTCATCCCTTCCATCGAAGATAATCGGATAAAATGCTTGGGGAAGTGGTTTAATGTGTCACTAATATATGGGGCCAATGTCACCAATGCTCTGAAGCAGATAGATGAATGGCTGAAGAAGATCGATAAATCTGGACTTCCCGGTAAATTCAAGACCTGGCTGTACCAATACAGCCTTCTGCCCAGGTTCTCTGGCCCTTCACACTTTATGAGTTCCCCATGACTGCCGCAGAGGGCATCAAGAGGAAAACCAACAAGCATCTATGGAGATGGTTGGGAGTTCCCCCAAGCTTCTCTTCAGTGGGCCTCTATATTCGATCTGGGCAACTGCAGCTTCCCCTGTCATCTGTTGTGGAGGAATTCAAGGTGGAAAAATGCAGAGCCTTATTAAGCTTGAGGGATTCCAATGACGTCTTGGTAAAGCAAGCAGGCATTACAACCAGATCTGGGCACAAGTGGGCAGCCAACACAGCTGTGAAGCAGGCAGTGTGTTCTCTGAAGCTGTGAGATATCATCGGCAACCCCTGCGTCGGGCGGCAAGGCCTCGGCTCAGTTCACTTCCAGCAGTGGGGAAACGCAAGCATAAGGAACAGGTGAGACATGATACAGGCAGAAGTACGAATCCGTGGGAAGGAGAAGCGGATGTCAAAGGCAGTGGAACAAGGGTCCCAGGGTGCCTGGACAAAATGGGATCTGCCCAAGCACAAGATCTCATGGGCAGAGTTATGGAGACTGGAGCCCTTCCGTATTTCCTTCCTCTTGCAATCCGTGTATGACATCCTTCCTTCACCATTAAATCTGTACACATGGGGGGGAGAGAGGACCCGAATTGTAAGCTCTGTGGTCAAAAGGGGACACTGGCTGATATACTGTCCAGGTGTAAAACAGCTCTAACTCAAGGACAGTATGGGTGGCGCCATAATAAGGTGCTTCTGGCTCTTGCTGACACACTAGAGCGAGAGAGATGCAAGAAGTGGACGGCTGGCACGGAATTGAGGAAGGCCATCACCTTCATCAAAGAGGGAGCCAGGCCTTTCATAACCAAACAACCAAAGCCCCATCTGCTGCTAATGGCCAGGTCCTGGGAGATGAGGATCGATGTGGGAAGAAGGCTGCAGTTTCCGGATGTGCTGCACACAACCCTACACCCGGTCATTGTACTGTGGTCAACCGAAGACAAGAAAATAATTCTGGTTGAGCTGACTGTGCCGTGGGAGGAGGGATGGGAAGAGGCCCATGAGAGAAAGACCTTGAAGTACCAGCTCTTAGTGCAGGAGTGTAAAGACAAGGGATGGCAAGCATGGTTGTTCCCTGTGGAGATCAGCTGCAGAGGTTCCCCAACCAAATCAGCATGGCGGTTGTTGTCAGCTCTGGACCTGGACGAAAGGTCAAAAAACAAGTAGCTTGTAGGATGGGGGAAGAAGCAGAACGAGCCTCTTGTTGGATTTGGAGTAGGCGAGTGGAGGGGAGCTGGAAGCCAGGAGCAGATGGGCAGTGATTTGGCCACCACTGCCGGCCCACCAACTGGAGAGTGTCATGATTAAGGGTCGAAACACTCGTTGAAGGTTGGGAACCACCTGATGACATTTGCTCCTGGCTGAATGCTACGGTTACCTTATAAGCTATCTGGAGAACGCACCCTAACAGGTGTATGTAACAAGTAGAGGAGAAGAAAAAGCATAATAATAATAATAATAATAATAATATAAATAAATCAATCAATCGATCGATCGATTAATCAATCAATCAATTACAATATACATACATTGAATAGGTTCAGAGAAATGTTACTCAGTGAATATTTTTATCATGTTATGCACCATTCTCTGTGAACTCTGGAGACTGTCTGAGTGAAGACAACAGGAGATCAGCAGTTTACGAGATACTTAAGCCACCCTGCCTGGCTCTAACAATCATTCCACTGTCACAGTCACTTAGATCACATTCCTTCGCCGTTCTGATGTTTGGTTTGAACAACATCTGAACCTCTTGACCATGTCTGCATGCCTTTATGCATGAGTTGCTGCCATATGATTGGCTGATTATATATTTACATTAACAAGCAGCTGTATGGGTGTATACATACTTTGATACTAAATTTACTTTGACTTTAAAACAAACACTGGTAGTGATTTCTTAGTTCAGAGGTTATCCACATTTAAACTATGAAAAGCATCATTGGTAGATGTTTCAACATCAGAGGGGTAACCGACAGCAAAATTCAATGAGCTTCTCCAGTGTAGAATGAAAAGGAGTCAATTATTGGGCGTGGCTGTGACACTTGCCAGCTACTTCAGTACGCTGTATGTTAGTCATGGGACGCACCTTGACACAATAACAGGTTAACTCATAGGTTCTGTTTATGTAGTTGCAGCAACCTAAATCACTTTGTCAGAATCGAGACTTTTGGAAAATTGATGTTATTTCTAAAAGGGCATGGTGTCTTGCCAAGCTAACTTCACCCAGCAGTACATTCTATTTAAGGTGCTGACAGTGCATAGTAAATCCAAGCAGTGGCATATGTTGTACAGAATGGCCATAACAACCCATTTTCGATTCCATGGTTACGAGACAAATACCAAAAACAAGACACTACCAAGCGCTTCTTACAACTCAACTTCCTCTGTTGTAATGAGAACAAAAATACAGGATTCGAGGTTTGTGGGATCTAAATTTGCCACTGCTGTGGTAGTCATCTTAACTAATTTGACCTTAAAAGCTGGAAAATGTATTTCAATGAACTTTGCTTTCAAATGGCACCAATATTACTTACCATTCCCAAAATACATTTCTTATTTTAGGCTGAAGTAATATTTTTGCAAATTAAACTAATTGATGAATCATGTACAACTCCTGCATATGTTGCCTGAGGTGATATTATTGCAGCACCACTGGAGTCAGATGCCTTAAAACATTTCTGGACAGTGTTCTTGTAGCCTTCATTTCCAGCAGTGTAAGTTTTTTCAGGGTCTGTTTTAGATTTTTGTTATGTATATAATCCTTTAATAATCACAATCGGTTAAAATCACCATTTTAAACTACACATAAATATAAATTCACAAACTGGCAGACTTAAATTGGAATATGTGAATTACCTTTTTTAGTCCATTGAATATAGCATTTGCTTTCTTATACACAAGGTCTCGGGAAGTCACATTATGTCTTCTTGTTAGACACACAAGGCTGCTTGTGTTCTAAGATTATTGATTATTTTTTATGTTTAATCTTTGCCAGTTGGGTATTTATCAAGCATCAGTTATTTAAAAGACCATCTTACATATAGTACAATAAGAACAAGCCGGCCGGTGCTGTAGTGGTATCTGCACTGTGCTTTGAGGCAGGTGGTCCAGTGTTCAAATCCAACCAGCTCCTTGCACGCTTTCCATCCATACCGGGTTGAGTGCCGAGCTAGCAACTCAACCTTGTGAAAACAGACCAAATGCTAACGAAACAGCAAGGTTGCCACCCGATGCGCCACAAGGCACGGAGAGGAACAACAACAATAAGAAAAACATGTTCAGCATGTTTCTCTGCAGATAATCCTTATTGATGTCATCTTATTCAATGAGCAGTACTGAGAAAATAAAGATTCAATTTAATTCCATAGCCTTGGCCTGAAACATTAACTATCCCACTCTGTAGATTACTGCCTGATCTGCTGAGTTCCTCCAGCATTTTGTGTGTTGCTGTAGATTGCCAGCACCCGCAGAATCTCTTGTGTTTATGGATTCCTTGTTAACAATAATTAGTGATTTCCCTCGTGTTGTCCGGTCTGTGGTTCTAGTATCATTTTATGTTTACTGTCTGTTCTAACAGTGAATATTCATTAAAATCAAATGAGTACAGCCCCACAGCAGCTGGCAATCAACACCATCAGCCGCTCAAATACTCATTTATATATACAAGTTGTAGATGAATCTGCTGTCTATAACCTAGAAAGCAAATATTATAGACACCTCAAGTCTTGTATTCTGATGATAATGTTTCAAATAGAGGTTTATTTTTTGCTTAAAATCTTGCATAGTGCTTCTAAGTCTGCTTGATTATATACGTAATATAAAGAGATGGATTTCTGGTAAAGGGTCCCCAACCAGAAACATTAGTTCTGTTTCCCTCAGAAGTGGTCTGACCTGCTGGTATTTTCTACTTCTATTTTAGATTTCCAGCATCTTTTTCCTTGATTATTTAATCAGAGAGAGACACACAAGAGACTGTAAGTGCTGGAATCTGGAAAAACAAATAACGTGCTGGGCCAGGCAGGATCTCTGGAGGGAAACGGACAGTTAAGTTTTCGGTTGAGACCTTCATTGGTTCACCTGCCCATAGAGGTTCTAAAGAGGTAGCGTAGTGGTTAGCACGACACTGGTACACCTCAGGGTGTCGCAGTTCACAGTACAACTCCAGGACCATCTGTGAGGAGTTTGTACATTCTCTCCGTGATCCCATGGGCTTCCTTTAGGTGCTCTGATATTCTCCCACAGTCCAAAGATCTACCAGTCAATAGGTTAATTGGTCATTGTAAATTATCCACTGATTAGGCTGGTGTTAAGCAGGCGGGTTGTTGGGCAGAACATCTTATTGGGCCGAAAGGGTCTGTTCTGTGCTGTATCACCTAAATAAATAAATAGATGAAATAATAAATACATTTAAAAATGAAATAAAATAAAATAGAACCTGGATCACAGAATTATACTATGAATGATGAACAGTCTAGCTGGGAGCCTCCCTACTGTCCTGGAGTTCACCCACATTCCAAAGAAGAAAACAGATATAGTGATGCTGTGCTGACCTGGATTAACAATTCACATTCAAATTCAAATCTCATCAAGGCAGCTATGGAATTTACATTCTGTTAGTAAGACCCAGTGATTGGGCAGTTGAGATTTTCACCCCGACTGATGCTGACAGGTCAAACTATCTGCCTCTCTCAGGTAGTAATGAGGGGACTTTAACTGGAGCATCATTCAAATCTCTTCATGGCCACTATGGAATTTAAATTTAGTTAATAATCTGGAATTTAAAAAAAAGTAATGATGACCACAACTGGAATATCATAAACACAAGAGATTCTGCTGGAAATCTAAAGCAACACACGCACAAAATACTGGAGGAATTTAGTAAGTCAGGCAGCATCTATGGAGTGGAATAGACAGTTGCTGTTTTGGTCTGAGAGGTCTCATCGAGACTGGTAAAATAGGGGGAAGAAGCTAGAGTAATGTAGGGGGAGCAGAAGGAGAAGAAGCTGGCACGTGATAGGTGACCTGGTGAGGAGGAAGGCGAGAGTGTGGGTGATACTCGAGAATATGCTTGCTTTAAACTTGTTCCTCTCATATCTACTTTTTCAGCTTTGTTCAAGAAACATCCACGGAATTGACTCTTCACTTTGGACAAATACTCCCATAAGCAGAAATATGGGCTACCTCAGGATTCCACCCCTCCCCCACTGAACTTTCCCCATCCCAACCTGAAGAGTTGTGGTCTGTGACAGGAAGCATTAACCTTGCCTGGAAAATTAAAAGCATAGCAGGTCAAGGCCCAGCAGCCTGCTTTGCATTGCCAGTTGGCCAAACTGAAGACAAGATCAAAGCCCATCCTACTTCCAACACCACTGAGAGTGTTACTTATTTTATTTTATTTAGAGATAGCATGGAACAGGCTCTTCTGGCCTAACAAGCTGCACCGTCCAGCAACCTAGGTATTCCATACTAGCCTAATCACAGGACAATTTACAATGACCAATTAACCTTCTAACCAGTATGCCTTTGGGACATGGGAGGAAACCGGAGCACCCAGAAGAAACCCACATGTTTTCAGGGAGATGGCACAGATGGCACAGTGCAGGTTCCAATATAGGATGCATGAAACGCAGAGATGTCTTTACTTTCATGTTTCTCCTTGAGGAATTAGTCCAGAACCAAGGGTGGTAAATATAAAGCATTCATTAATAAAAACAGTAAAATAAAAACTCAGGGAGAAGTTCTTTGGTTGGTTTGTGGAGCTCTCTGCCACCTGGAGTACTTGAGTTATTTATAGTGCATGCATCTAACAGAACTCTAGCTAACCACATGAAGGATAAATAAAAAGAAAAACAGAAGGACATATTCTTGGGTTAGATGAAAGATGGAGTGGAGGAGAAGGCTGCTATGAAGTTTTAAGTTCTGGCAGGGAGAAGTTTGGCTTAACAGCTTGAAAATGTGCAATTCTTTAATTTATTCAATTAGGGCACAGTGAATCTCTATGTTATTTTCCTTACATGTGCTTTTTTTTGATGAATGCAATTTATCCAATACATTTACATCTCTACAATTATATATAGTGGCACTAATCAGACCTTATGAGATTTCGGCATAATATAGCTAAAGGAATCCTGGAAAGCACAGAGATACAATTACAGTTTGGATAATTTGGACGTTCATGTAAAGAGAAAAAGATTAGCTTTATTTGTCACATGTGCATCAAAACGATGAAACATATGGTGAAATGAGTTATTTAGCGTCAATGACCAACAGTCCGGGGATTGTGCTGGGGGCAGCCTGCAAGTTTTGCCATTCGTCCGCTGCCAACATAGCATGCCCACAACTCACAAACCCTAACCTGTATGTCTTTGGAATATGGGAGGAAATCATATCACCAGGAGGAAACCCACAGGGTCACAGGGAGAACATATAAACTCCTTGCAGGACACCAGCAGGAATCGAACCCTGATCATTGTTCGCTGGCACTGTAGAGCAATTATGTTAGCCACTATGTTACCGTGCCATCCTTTTAAACAAAGAATGTGGATTAAAACTGGTCTTGGCAAACTCTACCTCCAGGTGAAAATCATTGTTTCTGTTAAAAGTATGATCACGAGAACAAGATGGTAATAATAAAGCATCAACACTTCACCAATTGGTAGATAAACTTCAAATAGGAAAGATTTTGCATTCTATGAATTACTTCTCCAGCGACTCAACTTTCTTTAAAACCTAATAAAAGAAGTAATTTAATGAGAAAGTTATTTAAAAAACGCAAATACTGTCACGTGTTGCAATTCGTTACAATTGTTTATGGAAGATCACTGTACTTAAGACTACTTTTTGAATTTATTTTAGAATTATATCCCACAAAGTTATAATTATTTTCCATGGCACTGATTCTGAGGTTTAAATTGTCTGCAGTAAATCCTGTTGTTTTATAAGTAAACCCAATTGTTATTTTACTTGTTCATACTGGTCTTATGACATGCTAACTTTTACTTTACTACAAACGTAAAAATAAGGTGAATATTATGGATATCTCACACAATGCAATGACACAAATATGGTCCATCAAGTCCTGGCCATGTCATACTCTTCCTTAATAGATATTACTTCTGTTTTAGAAAAGTTTCTTTCCTATCATGAGCACAACAATCCTGGCAAAACTACTAAATTTTAAAAAAAAAGCCTTCTCTATTGATACAATATCTTTTCCACAGCAGAGAATGAATCCTGAATAAGGGCAACATGCAATCTGTCAGTGGAACTCAGCAGACCGAGCAGCATCAGTAGGAAGAAAGAAGTGAATTACAATCCACGACATAAACCCCGCAGATTCTGCAGATCAACACCCACAAAATGCTGGAGAAACTCACAGGTCAGGCAGCATCTGAGTTCCTCCAGCATTTTGTGTGAATTACCTTTCACATATAGCTGGGTTTGCCATTGTAATGTGTTGCAACATAATTTTTTTTTTCTGTGTGCAATCTATAATTGTATTTAAAGCTTAGTGATACCTAGTAATGGGCACATTTTTCAAAACTATTGTAAACTCCTGATGATATTTTGAAGGCTATATTATAGAAACAAATACACGGCAACGTTTAGAAAGTGCATTAGACAATATGCTCTAGGCAAGTAAATATGAAGTGAAGAGCGATCTTTATTGATCTTGTGCAAAATAATTTATGTATTTCAAGCATCCTTTGTCTTGTTACCCTTAATGTGTGGCGTTTCGGGTCAAGACCCTTCATTGAGACTGGAAAGAAAGGAGGCAGAAGCCAGGATAAGAAGGTGGGAGGAGGAAAAGGAGCAAACACTGGCAGAATAAAAATGTTGGTAGAGGGAAGAGAAGTTACCAGAATTTAGATAAATCAATAGTTATGCCTTCTATAGATTTATATAAACTCCATAGATGCTGCCTGACTTGCTGAGTTTTTCCAGCATTGTGTAGATGTTGATCTAGAGTTCCAGCCTCTGCAGAATCTGTTGTGTTTACCCTGAACACGTCTGAATTTTGCTTTGTTCTTATTGGCATCTTAAATGCTTCTACATATATACTGCTGAACTAACTTTAATCACAACTAAACCATGCTTATTCTTTGTAATTAAAACAAATATAAGATGATTTGTGTGTGTGTGTGTGTAATTATTTTAAGTCACTAGATGTGGGAAAACAGATAATTCCACAGAATGTTCATTATATTATTAATAGAGTCCCACATTATTAGTTAGAACTAGACAACGGGGTGACCCGTTGGGACACCCTTTGAGAGAAGGGTAGTGCAGTCTGACGTGACCAGAATGAACATTAAATTTTTCTGAATGCTATTGGTGTCGCTTTGCTTTAGAAACTGAAGTAGAACACCTCAGTTTATTAAAGAAGAATGACGCGTAGCAAAGCAGATATAGCTCCTCTTCATTTAAAGAAGGACACTTCTGATGGCATCATTTCTGGTTTATCTCCCACCCTTGTGCCTCTCGTTGTCATTCTGGAGATGTGCAGCCCTTTCATCCCCCATCTCTTCATCTCTTCTGCTGTTTGTTGTTTGTCTCTGATCTTGGAGACGTGCATGCCTCTCCTCCTCTGTCTCTTCTTCTCTCATCTTTTTTTGTCCTAACTCTTTGATCCTGGAGTCGTGCGGCCCTGGCCTCATCCGATTCTTGTTCTCTCCCTCTCCTTGCCACTTCCCAACGATGTTTGGCTCATCTCTTGACCATAATGTCCCCCATCCCTTTCCACGCAGCATAATTAGGCTGACCATTTTTTTATCCTAATGCTGGATAAAAGATACGAAGCAGTAACACCAAAGGATGCTGATTATTCTTGATGATGTGGTTGGCGCTCTCCTAAATGGACATGATATAGTCACCGCTGTCTTTTGACGGCAGCAAAGGGTTTTATAGGTGTCTCAAAGTACGTCATTATAATAAGATTTAATTATCTCTTATTGATGGGTGGCAGTTAGATCTGTCCCAATCCTGCACATGCTGATGGTGATTAGCAGAATGTGACCCCTTGAAATAGAGCTGCCCTTTTGCTCCGGTAGGTGTCGCTGCTGAGGCTGGCCGTGCGCATGCGTCGGGCTGTCGCGTCCCGATTTCCATGATGGCAGATCGGCTCTTGGGTGAAAGCACGCCTGTTGATTATGGCGAATGAGCAATTTTATACGAATATATAACCCTGAACTTTGCCTGCATTCTGTAAGTTAGCGCATTTTAATTCGATTTAGCCAAAAAAAAGTGCCGCTGTAATGCACCATTTGCGCTAATTGGAGGTCACAAACAGACAAACAGACAGAGCGTGAGAGTTTTAATAGTATATAGATATCAATGTGCATGTGCAAATTTGAATAACATAAGAAACAGGAGCAGGGTTAATCCATTTTGCCCATTGAATTGGCTCCACTATTCGATCCTGGCTGATTTATTTTCCCTCACAAGCTGGTTTTCTTGCTTTCTCTCTGTAACCTTGATGCCTTTACTAATCAAGAGCTTATCAACCTCTACTTTAAATGCAGTATACCCAAATACTTGGCCTCCACAGCCTTCTATGGCAATCCTCAGCATGCATTGGCTAAAGAAACTCCTTCTCATCTCTGTTATAAAGGGATGTTCTTGCATTCTGATTGTGCCCTCTGATGCTATACTCTGCAACTTTAGTAAACATCCTCTCCATGTCCACTCTGTCTTGACCTTTCAACATGTTGGCATGCAACAAGCATATGGCTGAAAGTCAATTTTATCATGAGGGCTCCATTTGATTTGTACACTCCTGAGTGCAGTTCTGGAGTGAAATGAAATTGTCTGAAGGAATTGCTACTTGGGCAAAAAGAAGTATCACCTTTCTTCCCTCTACAACTCCCACAGATCACAGCTCAGTTATCCCAGTGCCACGAAGGAAGACTGGAGAAGTGAAAATATATGTTCGCTTGTACTAAGAATCACATGTCAGAGAGCACAGCAATAGACATCAAACTGGCAATAGAATACCCAGTTATTGTTGGTGAGATCAGGATTAGAGATCAGAGGTCAGAGGTCATAAGGTAAAAAATGAAATATTTAAGGGAAATCTGAGGGAGAACTTCTTCACTCAGAGAGTGGTGAGAGTGTTGAACGAGTTGTCAGTAGAAGTGGTGGATGTGAGATTGATTGCAAAATTGAATAGGATAGGTACATGCCTTTTTGCTGGGTTGCATATTTTTCACCCACATTGGAGTCTGGCACACTTTGGGCCTAAGAGATAGCATCCCTACAGAGGCTTATATGTGGACATGGGAAGACTCCAGACGGTGTGAGAACTGGCTTAGAATTTCTTCTTTCATTTCTCTAGGATTATTCATACAGTTGGCTACTTGTTTCTTTGTACAGATTTTAACAATGACCATTAGGGGTTTGAAGGTAAGTTATCATGAAGATTTCTTTACAAGGTTTAAGTGATTGGCTGTGGTATTGGTATCACTTTATTACTGTCACATGTACTGAGATACAGTGAAAAGTTTCTCGTGCATGCTGTTCATACAGATCAAATTATTACACAGAGCATTGAGGTGGAACAAGGTAAAGCAATAACAATGCAAAATGAAGTGTAGCAACTACAGCAGAAGGGTAGTGCAGGTCAAGGTTATAACTCAGGCATCTGATTGTGAAGTCAGGTATCCATCCTATCGTACTAAGGAGCAAGTGAATAATCCTATTACAATAGGGTAATTGCCCAAGCCTAATGGTATATACTTTCAAACTTTTTATCTTCTGCACAATGGGAGAGAGCAAAAGGCAAAATGCTTTTGGTGGGTTGGGTACTCTGGCTGCTTTACTGGGGCAGCAAGGAGTAGAGACAGAAACCTTATTGGGAGGTTAGTTTCTGTGATGTGCTGAGCTGTGCCCACAACTCTGCAGTTTCTTGCAGTCAAGGACAGAGCATTGCCATACCAAGCCGTTAATGCATCCAGATACTTTATACTTTATACTTTATTGTTGCCAAACAATTGGTACTAGAACATACAATCATCACAGCGATATTTGATTCTGCACTTTCACACTCCCTGGATTACAAATATTAAATACTAAAAATAGTTAAAATTAGTAAATATTAAAAATTTAAATTATAAATCATAAAGAGAAAATAGAAAAATGGGAAGTAAGGTAGTGCAAAATAACTGAGAGGCAGGTCCGGATATTTGGAGGGTACGGCCCAGATCCGGGTCAGGATCCATTCAGCAGTCTTATCACAGTTGGAAAGAAGCTGTTCCCAAATCTATCATTCATAGATAGGATGCTTTCTATGGTACATTGATAAAAATTGATAAAGCTTTATAAAGGTCCACACATTCCTGCACCCTAGAGCACAGAGGACTGTGCCAGTGAGCCTTATTCACACTCTGCATACTTTCAATTCTCTTAGGTCAGTGGTCCCCAACCTCCGGGCCGCGGACCGATACCGTGCCACGAAGCATGCAGGGTGTAGCGGTAGCTGGAACGCACACAGCACATCTTTAAAAAAAAAGCAGAAACAAACAAGCTAATTAATTACAAAGTACATGCGGCACCTAATCAATTAGTTTGTTTATCTCAGCTTTTTTCTTAAAGATGTGCTGGGTGTACTCCGGTTACCGCTGTTCCCCTGCATGCTTCACGGCCCGGGATTGGTCCGCGGCCCAGAGGTTGGGGACCACTGTCTTAGGCCAGATCTGTTTATATTTTCAGGGATTCTTTTTGAGTTTCGTTCTTCTGGTCTATTTAACCTCATCCTGGAATCGAAAAAGAGACAAAGCAAATTGCCAACAGCCTTTCTTTCACTATCCAAACTATAAAATGTCCACTTTGCCTCATAATGTGAGAGTGAAGTTAAATTATCCATGTTACAACAGCTGGCAAGTTAACACACAATACCATATTTCTTCAAAGCTATTTCCAAGCAATGATGTTAATTCAAGGATTCAACAGTTTTAATTTCCTGGTTTTTTTTAAAGGGGGTAGGGGTGGGGGAAATAAGAAAGTCTTTATTAATTTGATTCTAGTTCCTCACTGTGTGTGGTAAGGACTGGTCTCCTAGGCTCACAATTGTCAACAGTTACCAATTGCTATCACCCTGCCTATTTCTGCAACTTAACAGCAGCCAGTTTCAGAGACAGTACACCACTGCCAATATGTGAGCTAAGGGACAGTTGAATCGCCCCAAAGCTAAACAAAAATAATATAAGCCTAGGCTTAGTGAGGAACTCTGGCTGCAGTCTTCCTGGATTAATGCAGCCACGAGTCTCTCCTTAAAAACCTTCATTGTCTGACCTCTGTAACTGAAGCTTAAAATGACTAATTTACAGAAAAGCCACCGACCCTCCCTCTTGCAATGCCAAGAAATTTTCCCCCTAAAAGTTAAGCAGCTGCAATTTTCAAGTTAAATGCAATGCTATGATAACTATATAGGTTCAAAATTACTGAACATTAAAATTAGCTCTTTAACTAGAGCCAATTGCCAAGCAACAAAACATACTCTAGCATGTATGGAGCAAATATAATCGCTTAAGTTCAGAAGAAATCTTTGTACTCTTGTAAACTATTGGAAGAACTACTTTTTGTCAAGTCCATCAATTTGTTTGCAAGCTCAGTAACACAAGCTCCTAAATAACATCCCCTTGAAAAAATGGCAATAAAATTCAAATCTTTATATCACAATAAAACTGAGAAGCAGGGAGCTGGACTGATGTACTAGGAATTTTATAGTTTGGTCTTGAGTATTAAGAATGTAAGGGGTCTTTCTTCTTTTATGTTACTGTGTAGTCTAATTAAAATGGCTTCTTTGTTATGTTAACTGCTGAGAAAGTCCTCCCACTAGCAGTTTGTTTGGATTATGTTACCAATAAGACAATGAACAAACCAATTGGGATAGATGTTATTCTTTCTGTGTGTCTGTAAGCTAGTGTGATGCGCAGGATTTTGGAGACAAGGCATGAGAGAGAGACAGAGGATGGACAAGTTGCTGTGAGTCCGCTAACAGGGTCAGACCCCGAGCAGGAGTCCGAGGTCCAGGGTGTTCAGTGAGGAGAGGAGACGGAAACAGACTCGTGTGCAGTGTCTGGTCGACCACCATTGTTGGTCCCAGGCGGCAGGTCGAGGTAGTTCGAGGGGAGACGCAGGGTGAAGAAGGAGGGTCCTGAGCTCCAACTGTTTGTGCACGAAGTGATTGAACTTTGATAAGTGTGGCACCTTTTATTTTCCTTTTCTATTTTATTCTCTATTAATTATATAGTTCCAGTAATATCTATAAACTGTAAATCATTTAATCGTATCTGGTGTATTGTCTGTTATTTGGGTGGGGTGGGCTACATCACACAGCATCCACACAAACTATTACCCAGATTGGCAGGGCCGAGGGCTGCTTCCCTAGACGACAGCGAGCTGAGCAACCCTGAGGCTGGCCTGGAGGGCTACAAGAATATCGCTACCTTTCATGTTATTCTCACACTGAACTTTCTTTCCACAGAGACTGTCATGGCTGGGTATTGTGTGGGCAGACAAGAGGAGTCAATATCACAGGAGAATGGAGAATGAATGGATTTCTCCCATAGATGAACATCTGTCCTCTCCCTTCAATCGCATGCCAGTCAGACTTAACAAAGAACTGGGGATCCCACTTTTTCCTTGAGAAGAATTGTGGAAAGAAATTTGCTTTTAATTATTGTAGCTTAATGCTTTTGTTGATTCATTACAGTATATGTGCTTGTTTATTTAGTATTGAAAATACATCACTTTTAATAGTTTTCATACATTTCTGAATATTGCAAATTTTTTAATAGTTAAAAATTGGCAAAAGGTGAAGCTTTACCCCAAACCTTTCCTCTTCTAAAAGAAGCAGAGCCACAGGTTCTTTGAGCCCAATGAGACCATGCTGCTCAATTATACCTATGTGACCATTTAACATACAAACCTGTACATCTTTGCAATATAGGAGGAAACCAGAGCACCCAAAGGAAACCTACATATAAACTCCTTACAGACAGTGACGGGAATTGAACCTGTCATTCCTCCAAAGCCAACTTGACTGCAGGCAGCTCTTTGTTTCCAATGTCTTAGTTCACCTCTGCCGGGGATAGCTGCCTGGAAAAGAATGCACACGGGTGCAATTTATTGTCTGAAGGTGTCTGTTGAGACAATACAGCACCCACTCTGATGTCCGAGGCTTCTACCTCCATGACAAAGGGAAGGTCCAGGTTAGGTGCAACCAAAATAGGAGCTGACGTGAACCACTGTTTAAGTTCTATGAAACTAAAGGGATTTCTACCAGCTTGGGTGCTGCAATTACCTGTGAACCTTCTTCCGAGGATGACTCCTGAGGCTCCTTAGGTAGTGGGGGATGATTCAGCAGACCCAGACTCTCCTTCATAGGCTCACAAGAGTTTTTAGTGAAAACAGAGGCCAAATTACAGGCCAAATCCTCCTCCGCATCCTCAGACACAGGCAGCAAGGCACGACAGATGTTCCTTATGCTCCTGGCTCTAGGCTCCAAGGGTCCCAGTTTTGGAGCCTTTCCTTTACACAGGACCTGGAAACCGGAGCCCTTTGGCTTAGCTGCTAGAGTTCCAGGCTGCTTGGGCCCCTCCTTGGTTTGCTCCTGAACTAGAGATCTAGTTCCAGCACACCCCTAACCGGACAGGGTAAGACTTGAACGAGCCTGTTGGCTGGAGCTGGCTTGTCTGCCCTTGAAGGCAGGACTGGGTTTCCTGAAGGCTCTGGTTTACCCCGAATAGAAGTCTACCCCTTGTTGGCCACCGGTCTCGGGAGAGTCTGGTTCTCAGAAAACCAAACCAAAAAGATATCTTCTTGCAGTGACTGGACTATGCAAGGACTCTCCTTTCCTTCCAGTTCACGGAAGGGTTCTGCTGGAACAGCCAAAAATGCCTGAGGATCAAGGGTATGTGAAAAGCCTCATTTATATATAAACTAATGTACTTCGCATGATCCTCTATCCTCATCTGCAAGACCAATGTTTGCTGCCGATCAGCCCAGAACCAAGCGCACAGCCATCCAGGATAGCTATGGGCATGGGCTGGCTCAACTCCTACAGCAGTATGTTGAGCTGATGGGCAGTCCTCAAGTCCAGGAAATTCTCAGCTGTCGCAGAGTCCAAAAAAGCATTCATCTCTCATTGGTTTATACCCCAGGAGATCTCTGCCCTCTGCGCGACATCAAAATCTTTGAGGTTGGGAGTATTGGCTGATATCTCCTGCCTCCATATGGTCTTAACAGTACTTCCGACTACTGTAGCTTTGGACATTTGGCCCGCAGGTCACCTGCTTCACCACAATATTAACAGTGGCCTCAACTCTGATGCTAGAACCTCTCAATCGGTGGAGATTTTTATGCGGTCGATTTGCATGGGCTCGAGCAGATCCTGAGTAGGAGATGGTCTGGTCATGGTCTGAGATCAGGGAGTGGAACTATGATGCATTGGGCTTGGGCTAGCCCTCTTCAACCTCTTTATGTAGTCCCACTTACTGTCAGTACCTCCAGTTGAACTCTGTCTTTTTGTGTGTTTCCCCTTAGCTGTCAGTTTGTGGTTTTGTATTGCCATGTGCTCCTGTCCCCGCTCCTGCTCTACTCTGGCCCCTGTATTACTGAGTACTCTGTCTCTCATCTGTTTCTCATTATTACCTGTATTGCTGCCACCTGTGTCTCATTGTGCTCCACCTATCATCTGCCTCTCTGTTCATTGCTCAGTGAATTTCAGTCCTGTGCTTTCACCTGTTTGTTGCCAGATTGTGCCAGAGAATTTTCCTGAGCCTTTCCAGCATGCAGATCTGTACGCTGTCCGTCTGAATATTGACTCTGCCAGTTTCCAGATTCTTGTTTTTGGATTTCTCTGGATGTTTTGATCTCTGCCTGAACTTTAATGCCGACTTTGTTTACACCTCGGGATTTCTTTCTCAATTAATATCACTGTGTGCGCAGTACTGGGTCTGCGACTGGATCCCTGTTCCAGTGCCCTGACACTTACGCCCTGCCAGAAGATTACAGTTTGATTGATCAGAACCTTTAAGTCCTCTACTGGCTCGCACAAGGTGATGGCATCCTTCAGTTTATCTAAGAGTCTGTGGAAGAGGCTTCCCTGTTCCAGCCACTCTCTGAAACTCGATAGCATAGTCAGCTGCTGACCATCCAACCCTGTCAAATCTCCAACAGACAGTTCAAGGCCCAGCTGACTCTGGAACGGAGATGGAACACCTTCCTCATGGTGGCCTTGAATTCCTCTGAATCCGAACAAACCTTCATTCCCAATGCGCAGTGGCGCAGGCCAGGGCTCTCTCAGTCAGAAGAGAGATAACGAAGGCCACCTTTCCATCCTCTGAAGAGAAATGGGACAGCTGGAATTTAAACACTAGTGAACATTGAATGAGGAAGCCATGGTGAGCGTTCGGGTCACAGTCAAATCTCTCCAGGTTTGGAAGATGTACTGACATCGCAAGAGAGACCGACTGTCTGTCCTGAGTGACTCCTTGCAAAAGTTAACAAACAGCTACCAGGAGATTGTGTATTTCCAGGCTCGGTTTGGAAATCTTCTCGATGTTAATAGTCACAGTGGACGAAAGACCCTGATAACCTGGTGGGTCGATACTTGCTCAGTCGTACTATGATGAGAGTCCTTGGTGAGGATGGTTTGGACCCAGGTACCAGAGTATCCAAGGCTAGGATTGAGACATGGAATAAAACTGGATTGAGATCTAAGCACAAAGCAAAACACTATACAATATTTCTGATTGAGCACCAAGACTCTGTTTAGGTACTCTTTACTCAGTTCTTGATGCCCAAAACATGATTGCCAATTAGCAACACAGTCCTGAACCTTGAAAGGGACTGTCAGCTATCTATATTCCGGAGAGTTAGAGCATCTAAACCCCGGAAACTAGCAAGGTTGGATGCAGTTCGTGATAGTCTTCCACATGTAAAGCTCGAAGGTGCCTAACTGAGCAGTTTCTGATTCATAAGCTCCAGGGTTCTGAGCAAAGAAATGGAAATTGGAATGTACTGCTGAGGAACACACGCAAGGCAGGATTTCAGTGACGGAGCAGAGCTGGTCATCAGCAAGTCTGGGGTATACTGCTTTAGTTATTAACATACATAAATATCCATTTCTGAATAGTAATGGAATCACATGATATGGAAAGGGTGCTTGAAAATGGAACTTAATCTGAATGAATGGCGAAGCTACCTCAGTGCATCAGAGACCCAGGTTCATTCCTGACTTTGAGTGCAGTCAATGTGGTATGCTCTCCTTATGACCAATGTTTCCTAAAGTTGTTATCATTTCCTCCCACATCCTTTACTTATCTATTCATCTATCTATCTGTTAACCTACCTGCTTGCCTGTCCATCTATCCATCTACCTATCTAGCTATCAACCTGTCTGTTTGCCTGTCTGACTATCTATCTAGGTGTTTGTTTATTTTTTGTAACTTATAGTATCCTTTTATATCTTGTATTATACAGTCAGCTGCTACAAAAAAAAAGAAGATGGTGGCGTGACGCAACGAGCAGCAGCCACTCCTGAATGAATATCTGTTATTTGTTAAGTAGGATGCCGTGCACAATCCTGATTTGATGTAGACGGATGTGAGAAGCACGGAAGAACATCTGGTGAAACTTCTGAAACATTTGTTTCGCTGCCACTGCTACTGTGCGATCCAGGATCTCTGGAGGGCAAGGCGCTGAATCCTCGGCTTTGCCTGTTTGTTGCTTGGCGGCCGGGGTCGGGGTCGAAGCACTCGGCAGAGATGGTGCTTGGTGCTCGGTGTCAGAGGCTCGAAGTTTTCGGACGGACTCAGAGTCGGCTGTGGTCGGGTGCTTCCAGGGTGCTGCATCGGCAAGTTTGCGGCGCTGGAGGTTCATGGCAGGGAGAGCTTTTCTTCCTTCTACCGTCTGTGTGAGATGATGGGCTATCGGGACTTTGAGACTTTTTTTTACCGTGCCCATGGTCTGTTCTTTATCAAATTACGGTATTGCTTTGCACTGTTGTAACTATACGTTATAATTATGTGTTTTTTTGTCAGTTTTAGTCTTGGTCTGTCTTGTGCTTCTGTGATATCATACTGGAGGAACATTGTATCATTTGTTAATGCATGCAATACTATGTAACGTTCCGTTATATTGGCTCGTGTATGTCTAGGGGAAATCCCGCTTCAACACTCCCCTCAGGGTCAGTCGCCGCCCGAATCAATCAGAAACATCGATCATCAGCCAGCACACCCAGTAAATTTTAACAAATACACTTTATAGATATTACTAATTCTATGACATTAATATGCATTTGATACAGAGAGGAAAGTAATGGAAAAAAAAGGCGCCAACACTTCTCAAAGTCCAAGTTCTTCGCGCACTACAGTTGGAGCTCAATTCGATGTCAGACAACCACTCGAATTCCGTCGACTCACGGCTCGGGACCACCCTGAGTGATCGACCGGAGCCTCTCCGCACGTCTGCCGTCCTCCTCGTCTCTCCTCCGACTCCCCGCCAAAACTCAGTCCACAGTCATATCATACAGCATGGCATCCGAAAACAAAACGATACATAACCACCCATTGGCTAATAGAACCTTGGTATCTCATTTGAAAGTAAAACAAACTGTTAGCGCAAACTCTCTGCAGCGTTAAAACACAACAAAGCCGCATTCCCCAGATTAACATAACAAAATCGCCATTTTAAATGTAACAAAAGAAAGACCCCGTACAACTAAATGACGGTAAACGGGGACTGAGTGTCCTCAAATCTAAATTTTACAACATACTGAATATCAGTGATAATAAACCTAATTTGAATTCCTATTCACTATCCTGGTACCATGTTCCAATAATACTCTCCATATCTACTGATTCCCTTTGAGACGGAGAGCACTCGGTAAACGCACACCTTACACACATGATTTCACACGCACCCAACCATTGCCTTGTCATTCTGCTGTTACTGTAGTGCGTGTATACACTTCATGGTCTTCCCCAGTATATTCTGAAATGTGTATATGTTGCGGGCATACTGCATTTAATGTAGATACTTACTTTGTAATATCATTATAATTAGATTATGGCGTGCATCCTATTCTGATTCATGTGTAGTCTTAGTGAACTTCGTTACTAATTAAAGATGGTATGTCTCAGTGCCTATACAATGAGCTCATCACGCTCAGTGGGAGAGAGAGAGAGAGAGATTAGGGACTGCTAGGAATTCACACTGGACAAGAATAAATACGACGTTTCTTGTATACAACTTTTCGTAAATACTGGCATTTTTTCCCACTTTTTTTGCTATTTTTTAGTAAGTTTGATTTCTGAAGCACCTACTTACCATCCTTGCAATAAAGTGCTAAGCAACTCCAGCCAATTTTTCTTTGGTAGAATTAAAGGTCATAACCTACATTTTAACACTCTTAATACGCAGAAATAGGCATTTATACACATTAATATTTATACCAGTGCATTATACTGTTCCACCGGCACATGCATCGGTCAGGAAGTCCTGACCATCCCTGATTCATCAAACTGGTTCAGTCCCCTCATACGCTTCCACTGTGTTGATTCCAACTCCAATTTGAATGCGCACCAACTACGTACATATGGGGAATTTCATCTCCCAGGCTCCCCATGGTAGTGTACCGGAGATATTACATTATTTCGAGAAACTCCAAGACAAGCAATAGAGCTGACAACTCTCCCTTCCATGGATTTTCTAAGCCACTGGAGTTAGAGGCTACAGCATTAAAGAATGTATTAAGTAGGAAGCTGAGAGAAAGGGGTAAAAAGAGCTTGTAAAACAGGTTGCAACTGGGATTTTTAATATTTAGCAAGCCTATCAGGCCAGGTTGCAACTTGGGCACTTCTATGTAACCTTCAGACTTCATAAATAGTAAAGTTACTCAGTAACAAGTACACCTCCAACTGACTGTCGTGACCATTCTAATGATAGCCTTACTGTTATTTGCTCAAAGGCAGAGTAATAGTGGGCATCAATGTTAAAATAATTAGCTATAAGTCTAGATTGAAAGTGTGTGATACCTATGAACAATGAACTTTAATTGCAAAGAAGGAGAGCATTAAACCCATTGCATGCATGTTGACCAATATGATGGACTTCCCAATTCTCATGTGACCATCCAAATAGTTCAAAGATATAGTGGGTGTTTCTGCTCTTATCACCAATAGTCAATTGATTTCCTTGAAAAAAAATGAAGGTCCTTTTAATTACTTTAAACATGAAAATATTAAATCTACCATTAGACAAAATATAATAATGGTTCAGAAATAGTGAAAGCTGAATCATATGAATCATCTATTAAAATCAGGTTGTGGAAAGATTTCTTTTTTATATATATGGGTTCTACTCGGTTACTTCGTTCTGCAGCTGTCTGTAAGGAGACAAATCTTAAGTTTGTTATATTGTACATACTTTGATAATAAATGCACTTTGAACTTTGATGATTGAAGAACGCTTTGAGAAGTAACACTGCAATGAACCTGAGAAAGAGCAGCTCGTAAAGCACTGGGTCAGTATTTCATATTGTCCTGAAAGTGGCTGCATAGGTTGACCGGGAGATAAAAAAGCAATACGGCATGCTTGCTTTATTAGTCAAGGAACTGAGCTCAAGAGTTAAGAAGTTATGGTGAAACTGTATAAAATTACGGTTAGACTGCTCCTGAAGTATTACATACAGTTTTTGTCCAACCCATTTTGGGCAGGATGTGATGGCTTTGGAATGGAGAAGAGATTGACCAAGATGCTATCTGATTAGAGGGCATGTGTTATAAAAAGAGGCTGGGCAAGCTTAGGATGTCTTCCCCTGAGTAGCAGAGGCACAGGGGAAATCTGATAGAGGTTTATCAGACTGTGTATGAGAGGCACCGATAGAGTAGATAGTCAATATCTTTTTCCCGGGATTAAAAAGCTTAATGCTAGGGGGTATGCATTTATGATTAATTCAAAGGATGTATGCAGGGCAAATTTTTACATGGAGAGTGACGGGTGCCTGTCAAGGATAATATGACAGAAGTGTTTAAAAGCCTCTTAGACAGACACATGAATATGCAGAATGAAGAGATATGGACATTATGTAGCCAGAAGGGATTGGTTTAGTTTGGAGTTCAATAACCAGGTTAATAACATTGTGTACAGAAGACCCTGTTTCTATGATGTACTGTTCTATGTTCTAAGAGCCAGTTCAAATAATGGTTCACTTAGAGGATTGGCCAAATTAGTTCATTAAATAAACGAGTGAGCCCTCTCCTCCCTTTGAGATTATACATTGTGGAGAAATGATCCCTTCTGTTGCCCTCTGTATTTTTATGACGTAACTTGCTTTATGGGCGTGACAGGTTGCATTGAGATAAGTGGTGATCACCTTGTCCATGCAAAAAAGTTAACTTCTGAGTTCATAATGTTGTTTAATATCAATAACTTGAAAACCTTGTATATGTGTCATTTTTATTGCATAACTTACCCTAGACAAATCCGAGTCATGGAATTATTAAAAGGACAAGTTAATTTGTAATTTAACAATAAACCTTGTCATGATTGCACAAAGTGTACTGAACCATCTTGTAACTGTTTTAGCGGTATACAGAAAGCACGACAGTATTTGTTGATTTTTGTTGGATACATAGCGTCTTTTTCAACAAGAGCGATAACACAGAAGACACAAATCTCTGAGAAAATTACAATGTGATGAGATATTGGCTAACATTTCTTTAACCAATGTGATTTCCTATGACTTATATGCCACAACTCAACGCCACTGCACAGATGTATCATTATCACTGGACATACCAGAAAGAAGCTAGGCTCCACTGGTTGTATTTATATTTTGGCTTGTTGAGACCAGAATGATGTGTTCAGCTCCGAGAGACAAATGTTAGAGATGCTGGCTGTAAGGCAAGATTTAAAGAGCAGTAGCTATCTCCAACAAGCTTGGAAAACATTGACAATGAAGACTAGTGTCAGTCTCAGCACAAGTGTCTCATATGGAGTATGGAAAAACCAATTAGAAATTCCGAGTTTCAAGATTCAGATTTCTTATTCACATAAACAGTGAAATATATGGTGAAATGCATCATTTGCATTAACAACCAACACACCCGAGGGTGTGCTAGGGGCAGCCTGCAAGTGTCACCAGACTTTCTGGCACCAACATGGCATACCCACAATGCTTGGCAGAGCAACACAAAATACAACAAGCAACAAAACCACAACAGCAAATCAAGCCCTGTTCCTTCCTCTGACCCATACATAGTCCTCTAACACCAGGATAGGCGTCTTCTTTGGCCTTCAGCCTCAAGTGGACTCAGAGCTGGACTTGCAGACAGTCCTGAATATTCCAAACAAAGAAAAAAGAGAATGTTAAAGACCAATACCTATTAGTTCAAAATCTGCTGGTCTCCATTGGACATTTCGTAGTAAACCATTCTATTGTATTTCAAAGTCCAAAGTAAATTTATTATCAAAGTATATATATGTCACCATATGCAACCCTGAGTTTCATTTTCTTGTGGACATACACAAAAAATCTATAGAATAGTAACCATAACAAGATCAGTGAAACCAGAGTGCAGAAGACAACAAACTCTATTTCTTTGTTCTACTGTGAATGTCCGCAAGGCACTGAACCTCACCGTGGGTACATTCTGTACCTAATAAAGTGACACTGAGTGTACGTTTGTGATCTTCTGCTGCTGTAGCCCACCCACTTCAATGTTCAACCTGTTGTGTGTTCAGAGATGCTCTTCTGCTCACCACTGTGTTAATATGTGGTTATTTGAGTTACTATCACCATTCTGTCTGCTTGAACCAGTCTGGCCATTCTCCCCTCCCTCCCCACCGATCTCCCTCCTGTCACTTATCCTTGTAAGCGGAACAAGTGCTACACATGCCCTTACACTTCCTCCCTCACTACCATTCAGGGCCCCAGACAGTCCTTCCAGGTGAGGCGACACTTCACCTGTGAGTCGGCTGGGGTGATATACTGTGTCTGGTGCTCCCGGTGTAGCCTTCTATATATTGGCGAGACCCGACGCAGACTGGGAGATCATTTCGCTGAACACCTACGCTCTGTCCGCCAGAGAAAGCAGGATCTTCCAGTGGCCACACATTTTAATTCCACGTCCCATTCCCATTCTGATATGTCTATCCACGTCCTCCTTTAATGTAAAGATGAAGCCACGCTCAGGTTGGAGGAACAGCACCTTATATTCTGTCTGGTTACCCTCCAACCTGATGGCATAAACATTGACTTCTCAAACTTCTGCTAATGCCCCACCTCCCCCTCATACCCCATCTGTTATTTATTTATATACACACATTCTTTCTCTCTCTCTCCTTTTTCTCCCTCTGTCCCCCTCACTAAACTCCTTGCCCATCCTCTGGGTTTCCCCCCCTCCCCGCTTTCTTTCTCCCTAGGCCTCCTGTCCCATGATCCTCTCATATCCCTTTTGCCAATCACCTGTCCAGCTCTTGGCTCCATCCCTCCCCCTCCTGTCTTCTCCTATTATTTTGGATCTTCCCCTCCCCCTCCCACTTTTAAATCTCTTACTAACTCTTCCTTCAGTTGGTCCTGATGAAGGGTCTCGGCCCTAAACGTCGACTGTACCTCTTCCTGAAGATGCTGCCTGGCCCGATGCGTTCACCATCAACTTTTATGTGTGTTGCTTGAAATTCCAGCATCTGCAGATTTCCTCGTGTTGGCCATTCTCCTCTGACTTCTCTCACTAACAAGGCATTTTCTCCCACAGAACTGTTGTTCACTGGATGGCTTTCTTTTTGTTTCTCTCATCATTCTCTGTAAACTCTAGAGACTGCTGTGTGTGAAAATCCCAGGAGATCAGCAGTGTCTGAGATACTCACACCACCTTATCTGGTACCAACAATCATTCCATTGTCAAAGTCACTTGAATCACATTTCTTCCACATTCTAATGTTTGTTCCGAACAACAACTGAACCTCGTGACCACGTCTGCAGGAATGTATGCATTGAGTTGTTGCCACATGATTGGCTAATTAGGTATTTGCACTATTGAGTAGGTGTCTAGGTGTACCTAGCAAAGTGGCCACTGAGTGTATATATTTGAAAATAATACACGTGAAGCAGGGAAGCTTAAGACTATAATTAATCAAATTCAAAATTTTCTGAAAATTACATAAGCATATTTGCTCCTCGTAATACTTAAGAGATTGTGGTATTGTTTTTTAGAAGCTTTGTGATAGATTAGCTGTTACTCAAGTAAAAAAAACACAACATTCAATGAAAAACTCAACTGCTGCTTGAAGTCTCTGCAGTGATATATTACCATCCCAATCATATTTTACTTTAGTGAAAGAGACCCTTTTTTCTCAGTTCATTAGATGGTCAGTTTTGGCTTCCTCAGAAGGTGTTTGAGTGCAGGATCAATCCCTCCATGTTGATTCTTCACTGAATCTGATGACAGAATAGGACTTTAGCAAGACCCCGCATGGCAGGCTGGTCTGGAACGTTAGGTTTCGTGGAACCCAGGAAGAGCTGGTGAGGAGGATTGACAAATGGATTACAGGCAGGAAGCAGAGGCTGTTGGTTAAGAGTTGTTTCTTGGAATGGAAACTGGTTACAAGTGGTGTGCCACAGGGGCCAGTGTTGGGACCCTTGTCATTTATAATTGATATAAATGATTTGGATTGGAATGCACAAGGCTGAATCAGTAGGTTTAGCAGGTGACATGAAAATAGGAGGTATTATTGATAGTAAAGAAAGTTATTGTAGATTACAGGGAAACCTTGATCAGTTAGGGAAGTGGGTGGAGGAGAGCCAAATGAGTTTCAGTACAGGTAAGTGTGAGGGAATGATAGGGAGCATAATGGAACAGTGGGACCTAGGGGTACAGATTATATAAATAGGCATCCGTTAGTCTCATGAGACCATGGATTTGGGCTTTGGAAGATTTCCAGGGCGCAGGCCTGGGCAAGAACGTATGGAAGACCAGCAGTTTTCCATGCTGCAAGTTTCCCCTCTCCATGCCACCGAAGTTGTCCAACGGAAGGGCATTAGGACCCATTCAGCTTGGCACCGGTGTCGTCGCAGAGCAATGTGTGGTTAAGTGCCTTGCTCAAGGACACACACGCTGCTTCAGCCAAGACTCGAACTAGTGACCTTCAAATCACTAGTGAATGCCTTAACCACTTGGCCACGCGCCAACACAGGGGTACAAATACATAGTTTGTTTTAAACATCTCACAGGTAGATAGGGTTAAAAGTTTGGCCTTCATCAGTTAGTGCTCCTTCCCCTCCCCTCATCTTTTTATTCTGGCATCTTCCCCCTTCTTTCTCAGTCCCAAAGAAGGGTCTTGATTTGAAAAGTCGATTATCTATTTATTTCTGTAGATGCTGACTGACCTGCTGAGTTCTTCCAGCATTTTGAGCATGTTACTAAGTACAGGAGTTGGAACATTATGTTGCAGTTGTATAAGTCAATGGTGAGGCCACTCTTGGGGTACAGTGTGCAGTTTTGTCCACCTGTTAGAGGAAAGACTTGGTTAAGCTGGAAAAGTTCAGAAATGATTTACAAGGATATAGCCTGGAGTGGAGGGACTGAGTTATTATGTGAGGTAAACCAGCTGAATCGTTATTCCTTGGAAGGTAGGAGAATGAGGATGAGCCTTATAGAAGTGATCAAAATTGTGAGAGACATAGATAAGATGGGCAGCAACAGGCATTTCCTCAGGCTAGGGAAGTCCAAAGCTAGGGGGCTTTGACTTGGGGTGAGAGGGGAAAGATTTAAAAGGAGCCTGAGGGGCAACTTCTTCACACATAGGATGGTGAGTATATGGAATGAGATGCCAGAGGAAGTGGTTGAGAAAGATAAATGAGTATCATTTAAGAAGCATTTGGGTAGGTGCATGTATAGGAGAACCTGGGGAAATGTGGGCACTGAGGTCGTCATGGTATTGTTAGGCCAAAGGGCCTGACTTTATGCTGTATTGCTCTATGACTTTAATAAAAGGTTATAAGACTATAATTGTCAAAACATTGCTAGATGCTGATAGATGCAAAAATTTTGAAATAAACTTTATCATGACTCTTCCATTAATTTTCATAATATTTTATTCAAATTAAACAACTACTTTTAGAACAGGAAATTACTCTAACAAATTCTTTAAAACTCTGTTTTGGAAAATCAAAAGTTAAAATATGCTAAAGGAACATAGAACGTTTCCTACAGTTTAAAAGTGCAACAAAGAAATGAAACCTCATATATGACTGTATTTCAGTCCTGGACTGCAAGTCTGTAGGGTTTCTGATTGCTGTCCAAAACCCCTACTGTGGTCAACAACTAGTTTTCAGCCTTGCCACCAGATGGCAGACTTACTGACGAAAAGAGATGTCTACTTCAGGTTGTTGAAGGTGGGACAGAATCAATGGGTTGCCTCATGTCTCATTATTGAATGGCATATATATGACTGAAGCAATAGACCAGACATCTTTTACAGAAGAAGTGTGGAGTAAGCATGACAAAATAATGCACTGGGGATCTTGAGAGAGAATACCTTTTTTTTTGTAAAATTAGGTTTAATTTATCTAGAAAAAAACAAGTAGAAGTTGATATTTTTGGCTGGCTTAAGTTAAAGCTATAATTGAATCACTTTCTTCTCTCAGTATAACACAATAAGCAAATTAAAAATTGGACCAATGCACTATTCACACAAGACAAATAGAAATTCTTTGAAACCAGAACACGAGAACATATTTGGTTCAGAAAGCTACCGTTGTTGCTTGCGTCTATTGTTTGGATGATTTTTTTTTCTCTTTCTCTGTGTGCTTTGGGGGTTGGTTTTTATTTATTTTTGATTGGGTTCATTAGCATTCCTTGCTTTGCGAATGCCTGTAAGCAAACAAATCTCAAGGTTGTATCATTTCTGCATTCTTTGATAATAAATGTACGTTGAAACTTTGATATAAATTGCAAAGCATCACACTTGGAATGCTGAGGGAACTCTGCAGGCCAGACAACATCTGTGGGGAAAAAAACAAACAGTCGACGTTTCAGACCAAGACACTTTATCAGGACTGAAAAGGAAAAGGAGAATCAGACTAAGAAGATGGGGGGAGGGGAGGAAGACATATAAGGTGGTAGGTGATAGGTGAAACCTGGAGAAGGAGAATGGGTGAATTAAAGAGCTGAGAAGTTGATTGGTGAAAGAGATAAAGGGCTGGGGAAGGTGGAAACTGATAGGAGAGGGCAAAAATAAATTGGGCTGAATTTGAAGATAACATTTCAAGCCAATATTTTCCATAGAATACTTTCCAGATGCTGGAAATCTGGGAGAATCTCTGGGATAATCACACAGGACCCTGCCTCGCCAATTACGCCACTTTATCTCTTTATTTTCATAACTTACTCAGAGAAATAGCGTCAAGTCATAGCGAAACATAGTAAGAATGCAAACAAGTGGGTTAAGATGGCAAGCTAACAGAGTCGCAGGAAGCTGGCAAGGTGCCAGAAGCAATGTGCAGAGCAGAATAGATGAAGAGATGGAGAGAAACAAACAGAGAAAGTAATATTGAAAGGCCTAGGCAAAGAAACAGGGCAATGGTGGGAGATTAATGCTGCTTTCATCAATAAACTCAATGGACATAACCTTTATTGCATAATTTAAATAAAAGAAAAATCTGGAAAGCAGCATTAAACATTCTACATAGCTTCCTTTGAGGGATTATGGAAGATAATCGTCAACAGACCTACATTAAACTATCTTACACATGTAATTTATCGTCCTGAAGTTCTTTCAGGATTACAGGTGTTGGTTAAAGGTGCTGTAGAAAGCCAAAATCTTCTTTCATAATATTACACACTAAAGCAGAAGAAGCTTTAAAAATTAACAATTATTTATATATGTTAAGATTCAGTCTTTCTTAAAATTCACATTGGTATTTGGAGTTAATTAGTTCATTGCTATTGGGTAATAAGTAGCAAAAGAGGAGGTAATTTATCATCACTTGTAACTTGCAAAGAAAGTTTGCTTCACAATATGGAAAAAGAGCACATGGTAAGTTAACACCAAGATAAACAGCCACTGTTGAGATCATTATTACCATTAGATTGTTTTGCTTTCTTACTTTTCTCTATTTGACTTCAGTGAGACAAGTGCTCATTGTGGGATTTTACCAATTTTTTTGGCAAATGAAAAGTTACATTATTTCTGCAAGTGAGCAATGAGAGTGGTTGAGAATTGTTATCTGCCTGAAAATCCTCTCTTCTATCATGCAGGAAGGAAACTTGACCCAGCTCCGGACTTCTCCTCAGACAGAGGTGATCAGAGACTCAGAAGTAACATGCAACTGCCATAGAACGTGGATCAGACAAAAAGTTTGTCATTGTTGACATGTAAGATCCACTCAGACAGCTTCCCACCCTTCTACATCTCACTTCATCAACAGAATGGTCATTTCCTTCAAGCCTTTGGCTTCCTGTTAGCAATTCTCTTTAAAATCAATCCAGTGATTCATTGTGATTCAGGCTCATGTGTGTTGTCTAAATATAGTTTATTATTCAGACACCAGTGGTATAGGACTCACTTGCAGCTGCATAATAAACTCAGTGGGAGTCGATCATCTTCAATGAGCAAAGGCCATCACTCACATGCCCACTACAGTACTCCAGCATCAGGCACCCTGCTCTGAACTGCTTTTAAGTCTAAGAAGTTAAATAGAAGTTTAAAGAGATTTAGCTTGTCATCAAAGACGCCGACAAACTTCTACACTGACCGTTTGACTGTTTGCATCACAGCCTGCTCTAGGAACACCAATGCAGAGGAATGCAAGAGGTTGTAGAGAGTGGTGGGCTTAGAATCAGAATCAGGATCACGTTTATTATCACTGACCTATGTTATAAAATTTGTTGTTATGTGTACAATGCAATGCATAAAATATATATTATGGATTACAATAAGATACACCTGAAGAGTAAAAATAGACTGGTTGATTAAAATGTAGATGTGTAGAAATTTCTTCTTATAGAGGGTAGTGAATTTCTGGAATTCTCTGATCCAGAATTCCAGCCCGTATCGGGTTTATTATCACTGAAAAATGCAATGAAATTTATTGTTTTGTGACAGAAGTACAGTGAACTACATAAAAATTATCATTAGTTACAATAAGAAATATGAAAAAAAACTAAGTAGTGCAAAAAGGGAGTTGGTGTTGTGCTTGTGCTCATGGGTTCATGGACCGTTCAGAAATCTGATGGCAGAGGGGAAGAAGCTGTACGAAAGATGCTGAGTGTGTGCCTTCAGGTTCCTGTACCTCGTTCCCGATGACAGTAATAAGAAGAGAGCACATCCTGGGTGACTGAAGCAGTCCTTGTTGCTGGGGAGGCACGGAGCTCAGCCTGTTCCATCATGGATACAGCTCTCCCCATTCACAAGAGGCAATATCCTAGAAAAGAAACATCCATCATGAAGGAATCCAGCACTTAGGTCCTGCCCTCTTCTCATTGGTATCATCTGGCAGGAGGAGCTGGAGTCTGAAAACCCACAACTCAACAATAGCTGCTTCCCCACTACCATCAGATTCTTGAACCAACCTGGAAAACCATAATTCTACCTCAGCCTATAGTCCCCTCCAATTGCACAACTGCTATTAAATTTACTTTTGTTTATTCTGTTGTGTAAGTTGTGTCTGCACAACTACATATATATTAAATAAAAGCGCGCACGCAGGAGGTAGCTTTAACTGGTTATTCACATTCCAGTGAAAGAGGGAGAGAGAGAGAGAAAGAGAGAGAGAACAATGTGCATGTATAGACAACAGTGCATGTGCAGACAGCAGATCAATACATAATGCTCGGGGGTGGGGGTTTGCTCTAAAGGAAATAGATCTATACATTACACTTCCTTCCCCTCTAGCTTAATGCAACATAAAACTATATATGTACAAAACATTCAACTTCCCTTTCATAAAACCATATTCCAAATAAACATGCTTTCACAATAACAGTCCATAATTAACTTCACAGATTTAAAGGTTCGGCCTCTTGGGTGGTAGTCTGTTTCTTTCAGGATAGTGCCTCTGGACCCGTGGAGTGGCATTAGGTTTGGTAGGTGTCTTGTCTAAGACAATGTTCTCAGTTTCTGGTGTCATGTTGCTGTCAGTGACATGGTAATAACCGAGAGGTATGTCCAGTGGTGGTAATGTATCTGTCTTGTTGGATGTAGTCATTTCAGATGTGTTCTTTTAGTTGAGCATCCAATATCTGGTCCACATGACATCTCCATGTCTGATCTCCAAACCAACATCCACAGTATACATCAGTGGTCCAGTTCTTGTTGCTATCCTACCAGGTGTCCACTAGTCCTCTTGGTAATCACGCGCTAGGTCTTTCTGTCCAATTTCAAAGCTCCTTGCTGCTTCACTTGGCAAATGGCTGAACTGTTTATTCTGTACTTCCCTCCATAAGTCTGTTTCAGGATGTCAATGCAAAATCTCAGATTCCTGTTCATGAACAGCAGTGCAAGTGCTTAATTTATCATCTGCCGTGTGCTGTAGAGAAATGTCCTCTTTGTCCATTACTTTAATGGGCCTTGAAGGTTTGGATAAACCTTTCGGCTAGGTCATTCGTTGCTGGGTGTGAGAAGTTGACTTGAAATATCTGATGCCATTTTTCTTCATGAGCAGACAGAATTTTTCTGATGTGTATTGTGGTCCATTGTCACTCAAAAAATTGTTTTGGTAAGCCATTTCTGGTGAAAATAGTCCTCAGAACAGGGGCAGTCTTTACTGAGATGGCTGACTTCATTGGTATAATGTCCAGCCACTTTGAATGAGCATCCAAAGCAATCAGAAACAAGGAGTCCATGAGTGATCCATCAAATTCAATATGTTCTTTTGGCTAGGGAGACAACGGCCACTCCCAAGGATGTAATAGTCCCTGAGGGGATGCTTTTTGAACTTATTGGCATCCTGAACACCTTTTGGCCAAGTCTCAATCTGCTTATCTATTACTGGACCACAAATAGCTCCCAGTGAGACTCTTCATCTTGACTGTATTCAGGTGTCCTTCATGAAGATTTTCCTACAGTTTGGTGCACAGTTTAGAGGTAAATCACAACACGAGATCCACACAGAAGAGTTCTTTGACATACTGACAGTTCGTCTCATCTCACTGAGAACTCTGGAAACATGGGGTTGCCATGAACTGGCCATCCTGACATGGTGACTCATAGACTTTTGACAATGCTGGGTCATTCCTTGTTTTCTTTTGTATTTTGGAATTTGTTACTGGCTACTGGTCCACTAATGCTCTGTGAAACATTTCTACTGGGTCACAGTATGAAGACTTTTCTTCCTCAGTTGCCAATAGTGGAAGACGTGACAAGCCATCAGTTTGGTAACCTTGATCTCTATGTCATCAGAGTGGGTTCCTCAGAACAGTGCCCAAAGTTGTAACTGGATAGCCATTCTCATTGGAGTTCTGTTCCTGGGATTGAAAATGAACACGAGAGGCTGGTGATCTGTCACTAGCATAAACCTTTGTACACAGAGTAGTGGTGGAACTTCTTTATTCCCCATACTAGACTAAGGTCCTTGCAGTTGATCTGTCCATCTTTTATAATGTATGACAAAACCGCTCCAATGCCATAAGGGGATGCATCACATCCTGGTCTGATGGGCAGGATGGATCATAATAGGGGAGCAGTTCATCAGATGTTATTAGTCTCTGTTTCCTTGAATGCTTTTCACATCTTTCTGTTCATTCCCGCTTTGCTCCTGTCTGTAACAGTGAATTCAATAGATGCAGCACTCTAGCAATGTTTGGGAGAAACCAGTGGCAATAGTTTACAAGACCCAAGTATGACGTGAGTTGTACACACATTCCATTTTTGGTCCCTATGGCACTACATTGATCTTCTCTTGTGACTTATGTAAGCCTTGCTTGTCAATGACATGTTCATAATATGAGATTTTTGCCTGTGTAGGTCTTTAGCATTACTGAGGTCCTCTCTAATGGTATCTTGGAAAACAGTCTGTTGTAGTCAGCCCCTGGAATTATGGTCAAAGCTGACCCTGTATCCATCTCCATTTTCAATTTTACACCAGACACATCTATTGTGATCAAATTGATTTTGTGATCTGCTTCAGTTACAGTTCTAGGCATGACAGTTCACCTTTGTCGGACTCTATGTTGTCTGACTCTGTTTTACATTCTGTGACTTTATGCATTTGCTTAGTTTTGTGTTTGCTATTTTTCACACTGTTGTGCTTTTTGTCTGCCTTGCACATTCTCTCTACGTGACTTTGCTTGTGACACTTTCTGCAGACTTTTTCTTTGAACCAACAGACATTTGCATCATGGGAGTATTTGCCACGTCAAAAACATCTTTGACTTTTTACACCATTCAGGGATATTTTCTGCATTTTACATTTTAAACTCATGTTCTATAGTTCTGCTGCATCTTTTGCTGCAGTCTCTAATGATACTACAATGGTCAATGCCTGTTCTAAGGTTAGGTCTCTTTCAGACAATAGCCTCTTTTAAGTGCTTTGACTATACATGCCACATGCAAGCCTATCCCTTAATTCATCAGAAAGTCTATCTCTAATGTCACAGCACTGGGAAAGTTTGTGTAGTTATGCAATGGATTCAGAAATGCTTTCATCTTTTGACTGGTTCATTTTGTAAAATCTAAATCTCTCAGCTATTACCAGTGGTTCAGGGCTCAAGTGATTTTGTAAAACTGTAACAATTTCATCGAACATCTTGTTTGCCTGCTTTCCAGCGCTATTAGGCTTTGTAAGAGACTGTATGGTCTATTAAACTAAGAAGTCAAGGGGCTTTCTTTTGCTCCTCCACATTGTTCACATTACAATACAGTTAAGACTCCTAGCCTTCATTACCGTTATCACATTCGTCAACTTTCCAGACTGAAGCCATTATCAGTTATTTTCACTTTAAATTCAACGTGTCTTTCACTGTTACTATGCATTGTTCTCACACGTTTATTAGTGTCTGTGGTGGTCTTGTGCGTTTCATCCCATAACTGTCAGTGTAGTTGGTGATATTCTCCGACTTTCAGGTTTGTAATCGTTGCCAATATGTTTTGTCTGTGCACAACTTCATATCAATTAAATAAAAGCTGCATGCAGGAGATGGTCTTAACTGGTGTATTCAAATTTCAGAGAGAGAGAGAGAGAGAGAGAACTTGTGTAGACAACAGCACAAGTGCAGACAACAGATCAATAGATCCATACATTACACATGTTATATGTTATTTATGTTACTTTTTATTTAGGTAATTTAGTTTGTAGTGTGGTGTGCTGCTTGTAAACCTGTTCCTAAATACCTTGTGGTCTCCAAACTGGGAACTCTGGGCCACTGCCAATTTTGAGTGTCAGTGCCAAGAGACCCCTCAATGTAGTAATAGCAGCATTATCTAATAAGTCAATCACAAGGGATAGCAAACCAGGAAATAGAAGACTTCAAGGTCAGAATTCACTCCCTGGTGGATGTTCTGAAGCTACAAAGCATTACCACTGCTTCTGAAATTCTGTTTCATAAAAGTCAACCAGGACCTGATTGCTAACATGGTCATCTTACTCGTGGACAAGATAAAATCAATGATTGAATAGATTGTCACTTTTAAGGAGCTCAAAACTCCGATGACCCCAACAGATAGCAGAATTCAGTGGTTTGCAATTTGACAGAGAAAGAGTGGGAATTCTTACTAACACACGCAAAGTGCTGGAGGAACTCGGCAGGTCAAGCAGCATCCACGGAGAGAAATGAATAATCGATGTTTTGGGCCAAGACCCTTCATCAGAACTTGAGAGAAATGGCAAAGAAGCCAGGATATGAAAGGAGGGGAAGGAGTACAAGCTGGAAAGTGGTAGGTGAAGGCACGTGAGGGGGAAATGTGTGGCTGGGGAAGACAGGCATGGATGAAGTTAGTAGCTGGGAGGTGATAGGTGTAGCCAAGTGAGGGGGAAAGTAAGTAGGGGCATTGGGAGTGGATGAAATGAAAAGCTGAGAGGTGATAGGTGGAAAAGGTAAAGGGCTAAAGAAGAAGGAATCTAATAGAAGTAAGTTGTCTTAAAATATCAGTCAGACAGAAAATACTTATTTATTATGAAAATGTATATCAGACAGAAGTACAGGAGGAACTATTAACACTGGATGAATGACTCATTTCTAAGCTGCAAAATCTGAAGTAATTTTATATAAATGTCTGTATGTAAATGATTAAACAACACAGATGGAGGTAATGTGAATTATGTGCAGAACCCTCACACCAGCAGCTCCTTATGGTTACAGAACTGGGAAAGAAAGGAACTCTGATAAGGATGAAAATAACATGATTTTTATGCTCTATACCATCCTTTTTTATCTATATTATCAGGGGGCTCTTCTTTAATAATGTGATATCAAAATCAAAGCCAAGGCAAACATAAGTAAATTTATTATTAAAGTGTGGATCTGTACTACCTTGAGATTCATTTTCTTAGCATTTACAGGAAAATAAAAAAATACAATAGAAGTAATATAAAATACATAAATAAAGACTGACGCACATTCAGTGAGCAAAAGAAGGCAAACTGTGCAAATAAAAAATAAGTAATACTGAGAAACGCAAACACGAGGAATTCTGCAGATGCTGGAATTTCAAGCAACACACATAAGAGTTGCTGGTGAACGCAGCAGGCCAGGCAGCATCTGTAGGAAGAGGTACAGTCGACGTTTCAGGCCGAGACCCTTCGTCAGGACTAACTGAAGGAAGAGCTAGTAAGAGATTTGAAAGTGGGAGAGGGAGGGGGAGATCCAAAATGATAGGAGAAGACAGGAGGGGGAGGGATGGAGCCAAGAGCTGGACAGGTGATTGGCAAAAGGGATATGAAGGGATCATGGGACGGGAGGCCTAGGGAGAAGGAAAAGGGGGAGGGGGGAAAAAACCCAGAGGATGGGCAAGGGGTATAGTGAGAGGGATAGAGAAGAAAGATATTGCTCAATGTTCACAGCAACCTTACAATAGTTGAGCCCCCTTTAATCTATTTTTGCTCTGTTGTCAAATTTCTCTATGGAACTCAGAACATGCAGGCTAGGCTATACGCTCAACAGACATCCCTGTAACAGCGCTCCACGAGGGGCATAAAAGAATGAGATAATTATTTAAAAAATAAAATAAATGTGCTGTACTGAGAAAATATACAGCTGAATTAAGGTGATTTATTTGTTCTTTTAAAAGCAGCTGTGACTAAAAGAATAATAAAACCAGCAAAGTATGCTTTCAATTATACATACATCAGGAAAGTAACACACCAACCAACCCTTATATTGGGTCAGATTGTCTTGGTTGGTCCCTTAGAATATAACCCTCTTCCTTTAGTCATTTAATGTGGGGAAAGACTAGACAAGACTCACCATGAGCACAGGAATCCCCACCATTGAGGACATCTTCAAACGTTGGTGCCTCAGAAAAGCAGCATCCATCATTAAGGGCCCTCACTGCTCAGGACTTGCTCTCCTCTCACTGCTACCATTGGGCAGCAAGTACAGGAGCCTTAGGTCCCACACCACCAGGTTAAGGAACAACCATCATGGTTCCTGAACCGGTGTAGATAGCTTTACTTAACTCAACACTGAAATGACTCCACAACCAAAAGAGCTACTCTCAAGGACTGTACAACTCGTGTTTTCAATATTATTTATTTACTTTTTTAATTATTTGCACGATTTTCCTTCTTTTGCTTTCAAAATGCAGTACCTTATGAAGGCAGCATACATCATAACAGACCCTCTTCTCATTACTACCTTCAGGGCGGAGGTACAGGAGCCTGAAGACATTTGCTCAGTGTTTTAGGAACAGCCGGAATCATCGGCTGTGTCAGTGTCAGACTCAGTACACACCAGGAGACAGGGTGCAGAGCCCAGCACCACTCTATGTCTTGTGCAGCTGTGCCTATGAGATACTTACAGCACACAGCCCATAGTGGATTCTGATGGGACATTAGCAATAGTTGCTGAGAAACAGCCTCGTGCTCTTGCCATCTTTCCAAATGATCAGTGTCATTTTCATTTACGCAAATTAACGATTAGGAGTTTCAATTTATTAGCATTGATGAAACATTTACAGTAGTTTGAATCTCTATCCAGATGCTGACTGACCTGTGGAGCATTTCCAAAATCTTTGACTTTTATTTACTATTTATCTTTTTTTTTACATCATCCACATTACACAGTCAATTTGTTTATTTGTTGTTTAATGAAAGAATGGTATAGCACAAACTAAATTAAATTTCTTTTGTAATTCAGAGCTGGGTTTGCATTCCAGCACCTTTACCATTCCTTGTAACTCTTGGAAGTGACATGGGACCTTCTTGCTACTTTGCTACATCGTAGAAATGAACCCAAAATCATGGCTGTTGAGCTGCAAAACCTTTACGATATTGGCCTAAATAATTTCAATGGTTTGTTTTTCATTTCATTTTCACATATAGAGTATCATCAAAAAAAACTTTCTTACATCATAGAAAAAAACTTTATAGATGAGCTTGTAGTTGGTTTGAACAGTGTTTGTGCTATTTCAACTTATGGCATCCAAGCAGATCTTGTCTGTTTTATCATCCTTTTCCAAATATAGGAAAGATCTTCCACAGAAACTTCATCTTGGAACCACTGAATAAAAAAGAAAACACTAACATGAGATGCTGCAGATGCTGGAAATCCAAAGCAACACGCACAATGCTGGAGGAGCTCAGCAGGCCAGGCAGCATCTATGGAAAAGAGTAAACTATCAATTTTTCAGGCTAAGGTTCTTGCAGCAATTTGTGTATGTTGCTTCAAAAAAAAAATCAGTGTTTTCTGCCTTTTATTAAGGAGCAAGCACAAATGCTCCCATTAGCAACTCATATTAACAAATCATATCACTCTATGCTATCAGGGAAAATTATGGATCATTTTGGAGCTAATTTCTCACATTAATGCTGAAGGAACTCAGGATCTGTGGAGGAAAGTAAACATTTGATGTTTCCGCCTGAGAATCTTCTCCAGAGTAGCTTTCAACCCAAAACATCGAATTTTCATTTCCCTTTATAGAAGTTTCTTGACTTTCTGAGTTCCTCCAACATTTTGTGTGTGTTGGTCAAGATTGCCAGCTTCTTCGGTATCCATTGTGTCATGTTTTAATTTGGTGCTCGAATGGTGTAAGTTTGAAAACTGGGGTGTAACTGGAGAGGTTTCTATGAAAGAGAAGATTAAAGTGTATGAATTTTTTCATAACTAAATGTGTTCTTTCCAACCCAAAGTAATTCCAAGAAAGGTTCTCCAAAAGTGTTGACTGGGTTTGATAATTAATTGAGCTTATCCTGAAACGTGTGGGTTCATTACGTGTCTGAGTAACTGGAAACTCTCTGAATAATTTGTTTGTTCAAACTGGACATTCCGGGAGATGTGGTCTGAATGCAAAATGAACTGTGTATATGATATGTGCTAACATATTTTATAAGAGACTCGGCAAACCCAAGCAAAAGACTCCACTATTCATGACAAGTGATGAATATCTTTCACATGTTCATAGCCCTTTGCTGCTAACTTCATTCAAGATTTACAAGTACTACTGAATCCTTCTACCACTGGGGAGGCTTTTGTTTGTGTTAACGCTTCTTCTGTGTATTGCTAGCCTTCAGGTTGCCTGAGCCTTGTGAAGACTGAAAAAGCCCATACTGCCATCAGGAAGAAGGGTCAGGAGCCTGAAATCCCATCCTACTAGGTTCAGGAACAGCTATTTGGTCTCACCCTTCAGGTTCTTGAACCAGAATGGGTAATTTGACTCAGCCCTGCACTGAACTGATTCAACAACCTTGGACCCACTTTCGAGGACTCCGCAACTCATGTTCTCGATATTATTTATTTGTTTAGCTATCTATCTATATTTATATACTTATTTTTGCCTTTTTTTGTCTTTTGCGCATAGGTTGTTTGTCTTTACAGTATGCAGTCCTTCGTTGGTTCTATTGTGTTTCTTCATATTTACTGTGAATGCCTGCAAGAAAATGAATCTCAGGATTGTATGTGGTGACATATGAACTTCAAACATGTCATTCACTTGAAGTAAAATGTTGCATATGCTGGAAATCAGAATCAACAACTGCAAATGCAGGAAGTAGTCAATAGTCCAGGCAGCATCTGTACGGAGAGAAGCAAGCTTACACAAGAGATTTTGCAGATGCTAGAAGTCCTGAGTAATATGTACAAAATGTTGGAGGAACTCAGCAGATCAGGCAACATCTACGGAAAGGAAGAAAACAGTCTATGCTTCAAGTTGAGACCCTTCATTAAGACTGAATATAAGCAAGCTTATACAGTATTTAGGTTAGCGAACCTGAGGCATAAGCTCAAGATAAGGGTCAGCCATTTATGACTGTGATGAACAGGAACTTCTTTTCACAGATCATTTGAATTTTCTTATCATTGGAAACTTTGGATGGTGAGTCATTTAATATGATCAAGGTTTTAAGATTTTATTGATTAAAGGACAACCAAGAGCTTTTGCTAATGACGGAGCTGATGCTATGATCAGATACAATCTCACTAAAAACTAAAGTAATCTTAAGGGGCTGTTCCTGATGTTCTTACCTAAGATGGTAGAATGATATTGGGGATTTGGATCAATTGATTTCAAAGGAATTCCTGGAAGGGCAGACTAATTTATTCAGAGAAAAACAAGGATGTTACCAATTGCCACATAAAGAGTCATAGGTACATACAACATGGAAAGAGTCCATTCGGCCCAACTTGCCTATACTTGACCACTCATCACTCTTCCATCTTAGTCCTATCTCCCAGCACTTGGTCCATAGTCATCTAGACTTAACTGATTCAACACCCCATCTAGACATTTCTTAAATACTGTCTGCAACACTGCATCGACCACTTACTCAGGGAGTGAAGTCCAGATACTTACTACTCTCTGGGTCAAGTAAGTCCCCCTCATTTCTCATCAAAAATTCTTCCCCCTTACCTTAAATCAATGTCACAGTGTACTTCAGCACAGAAATAGTCCCTTCAGCTCATCTAGTCCATACCAAACTATTAAACATAGAAACATAGAAAATAGGTGCAGGAGTAGGCCATTCAGCCCTTCGAGCCTGCACCGCCATTTATTATGATCATGGCTGATCATCCAACTCAGGTTTTCTGCCTAATCCTATTAACCTGCAGCAGGATCATAGCCCTCAATACCCATGATCTTATCCAAATTTCTCTTAAATATTGAAATTGAACCCAAATCCATCACTTCCTCTGGCAGCTCCACAGTCTCACCACCCTTTGAATGAAGATGTTCCCTCTCATGTTTCCCTTAAACATTTCACCTTTCACCCCTAACCCATGACCTCTTGTTCCAGTCTCAATATCCTCTAGTTTTATCTACTTCTGATACAGGGAAATGTTTCCTGCCATCAGGAATAAGATGTCATGTAGGTTTCAACTTGAAATGTTGACAATTCTTTTCTCCGCACTGATGCTACTCGATCTGTTGAATTTTCCTGAAGATTGTTTGTTATCTTCTATCTTTGTGCAAGTCATCAAATGAGACGACATGAAAATTTTTGCAGGAAGATTAGAGCAAGATGGACTTCACTACAAATGAAAGCAAAGCTACTGAATGCCTTCATGCCCATGTTAATTGAGCATTCCAGGCTGCAGGGCATTTACTTTATTCGAGTTTTGAAATTTTGTTTTAAAATATCTGTTCAGTAGCACTCATTAGTCCAACAGTAGCTTTGCTTAAGTAATTAATCAGAAATTGTGTTGTAATTTATTAAACTCAGAAGAAATCCTCATTTCAAAAAATTCACCACTGAAGTAAAAATATTTTAAAAATAAATAAAAGCTTTCACCGTGCCCACTTACGACATAATTAAACTAAATTTGATTTCCTTCAATTCTGTCGTACAATCAGAGCCTTTCAAGCATAATGGGCATTTCATTTATAGGAAATTTGCCAGATTCCCTTAAGTCTAGGATGTATTTTTGAAGGACAGCTTAGTGGTAACTTTATAACGCAAATAGCAGCAAGTTGCCCTGTGTAACTATGTGGATAACCATGGCAATACAAGCATTCAGTTTATTTTGCTAAAATAAGGAAATTACTGGTTATAAAGAAGATTGTCACTCCACAATGAAAAGTAAATGGTCCAGGAGACTTGCAGTCCAGCAACTCAATAAATTATAAGGTTACTTAAGATAAAACAAACATAATTTCAATTAAGTTGGTATACGTACATTGGCAGTTTGGGAACCGTGGGGATGGGGACCAGGAAAGGATACACCTAGATTAATGGAAAATTGGCTTTCAAACACATACTAATTCAGACAGCCTTCAGGCACAAGTGCACTAACAGAGAACCCTCCCACCTAACCATCGCATCTGTAATCTCCCAGAATAAAAAGAAAATTATATTGATATTTGGCCCAATTTGTTACAAGAGCCCCTCTAATAGCTTTTGGTCTGGCAGCCTTCGAGTTTTAACTAATTTTAACACATGCATCCTGTGCCAAATTTCACTCATTGGCAACAGCCTTCAAGCGAAAGGAGAGAAGACTGGATTTTCCTACAACCCCAGGTAAGGTGGAATAATCACAGGGAATCTTTTGTGCTGTATGGTCGCAGTTAGGGACTTATCTTATCAAATGTGTGAAGGGATCAACAAAGACCTTTCAACAGAAATAGAAAATGACTTGGAAGCATTACAAAGTCTGCCAGGGCTAACTGAAAGATGGGTGATCAAAGGAACTTAACATATTCAGCATGGACACTAAGAGCAGTAGAAAATCTATGCTCACAGGATTCAATATCCTGCAGCCTCTGGCAAAAGCTTTGCTGCTTAAATGACAGATTTAAACAAACTCAGAATACAGAAGCAAAGGTGAGGGTCTATATGAATATTACACTTGTAGGAAGGTGGGGATCATTCAGTCAGAACAAGTAAAAATCATCCATTCCCAGTTTGATGGACTCTTCCTCCGCATGGATTCAGTAATGAGCTGCCAAGATGTCACCGTTCCAGCACTTCAATTTCAAACACTACACAGCCAACCCAATTCATATTCACAGCTCAATTTAAGGCAGAAATAACACTGGTGTAAATCCTTCTGTGTTTATTTGAAGGGAACCCATTATGTTAAAGACAGTTTGCTTCTGTAAGGTGTACAGCTACTTTGACAGCGTTGTTACATTTTTGTTCCCCTTGATATGATGACCTGGACACTTCCATCTCAGGCTAGAATCGCTGCAGTTCAGGGGGTGAGAACTAAGATGTCATCATGTCTTTCCATGCAGTAACCACGGTGTTGGAAAACTTTCTGTCTTTGCATTTTACAAGGCACTGAACTGCAAACTTCAAAAGCAAGGGTAATTGAAAGCTCTATTCTGGTTTTTCGCAACTTTTTTTTGGCATTCCTTGCTTGATTCTGATATCTCCTGCTGAGATTTCCTTCATGGAATTCTAGACACGTTCAAAATTGATTCGGTTCTAGCATCAGGTGAATTGTTGAATCTAAGGAAAATTGGCTGGCTACTGATCATTCGTCATTGCTTGGTTGCGTGTTGCCATAGAGCTGAGTATACTGAATTCTTCACTCAAGTCCGAAAATCAGTATGGTACTTGACCTTAGGTAATGAAGTAAAATAGATCATATCATAGCAGCACACTTATCCTACACTTATCTCTGAAGCATATTGATACTGGCTGGGGTCATTCGTCTTGTAAAGACACTACCCAGAAGAAGGCAATGGCAAACCACTTCTGTAGAAAAAATTATTCTCAAAGACTGTAATCATTCACGTCATATGACACCGCAAATAATGATGTTCCTACATAAGACCATAAGACCATAAGACAAAGGAGCAGAAGTCGGCCATTCGGCCCATCGAGTCTGCTCCACCATTTTATCATGAGCTGATCCATTCTCCTACTTAGTCCCACTCCCCCGCCTTCTCACCATAACCTTTGATGCCCTAGCTACTCAGATACCTATAAATCTCTGCTTTAAATACACCCAATGACTTGGCCTCCACTGCTGCCCGTGGCAACAAATTCCATAGATTCACCACCCTCTGGCTAAAAAAATTTCTTCGCATTTCTGTTCTGAATGGGCGCCCTTCAATCCTTAAGTCATGCCCTCTCGTAGCAGACTCCCCCATCATGGGAAACAACTTTTCCACATCCACTCTGTCCATGCCTTTCAACATTCGAACTGTTTCTCTGAGGTCTTCCCTCATTCTTCTAAACTCCAAGGAATACAGTCCAAGGGCAGACAAACGTTCCTCATATGTTAACCCTCTCATTCCTGGAATCATTCCAGTGAATCTTCTCTGAACCCCCTCCAACATCAGCACATCCTTTCTTAAATAAGGAGACCAAAACTGCCCACAGTACTCCAAGTGAGGTCTCACCAGCGTCTTATAGAGCCTCAACATCACATCCCTGCTCCTATACTCTATTCCTCTAGAAATGAATGCCAACATTGCATTCGCCTTCTTCACCACCGACTCAACCTGGAGGTTAACCTTAAGGGTATCCTGTACGAGGACTCCCAAGTCCCATTGCATCTCAGAACTTTGAATTCTTTCCCCATTTAAATAATAGTCTGCCCGTTTATTTCCTCTGCCAAAGTGCATAACCATACACTTTCCAACATTGCATTTCATTTGCCACTTCTCTGCCCATTCTTCCAATCTATCCAAGCCTCTCTGCAGACTCTCCGTTTCCTCAGCACTACCGGCCCCTCCACCTATCTTCGTATCATCAGCAAACTTAGCCACAAAGCCATCTATTCCATAATCCAAATCGTTGATGTACAATGTAAAAAGAAGCGGCCCCAATACTGACCCCTGTGGAACACCACTGGTAACCGGCAGCCAACTAGAATAGGATCCCTTTATTCCCACTCTCTGCTTCCTGCCAATCAGCCAACACTCTATCCACGTATGTAACTTTCCCATAATTCCATGGGCTCTTATCTTGTTAAGTAGCCTCATGTGTGCATCTTGTCAAAGGCCTTCTGAAAATCCAAATATACATGTATCTCACCCGATATTTGCTCCCAAAGTAACTGGTTTTCATGAAGGAATCTGTGGTCAATAAAATCAAAGATCAGGGGTTCAAATATTCTGCACCCTTGGGGAATATTTCCACTTCCTCTGCTTTGAAATGATAGATAGAAACAAATGAGAGTAAGTCAAGCAGAGATTTGAAACACTGCAATAAGTGTGAGCAACTGAAAGAGTATTAGAAAGTAGGTTGTTGGATGATAATTAGGTTGAATCAGACCATGAAAAGTAAGCAAAAATGATAAAATTCTAGATGAGTGAAATTCTGTTTCCCAAATTTAGTACTGATGTCCACTTTGTTTCCAGTTGGATTCACAGATAACTATCAAGATCAGATGCTGCGTCAATATGCTTGTCTTGTCCCATAGGCACCGGAACTGTATATAATGGACATTTGCAATTCTGGCTGAACTCACGTAATTCAGCAGAAACTAGAAGCTGCACATAGAGTAGTGTCATTACCTAACTAGTTTCTAGATGAACATAATGTTATTATGCAAAGGATCTCCAGTATATGATTCCTAACGGAAAGCATATCAAAAGATTGTCTTAAAAGGAATCTGTAAACCTTTAATGTTTACAGTAATGTTCACCAGTCCTGATGAAGAACCTCGGCCTAAAATGTTGACTGTGTATTCCTCTCCATAGGTGTTGCCTGACCTGCTAAGTTTTATGTGTGTTACTGTAAACTTCCAGCATCTGCAGAATCTCTTGTGTTTATAATGATTACAATGTTCAATACTATCAATAGCCTGAACTACAATGAAAAGAAAACATTATCACGAGGAAGACAGTCTATAAACCTATTGTTCTACACCACCATGCAAAATCAAAATCTCATTATGGAACTTAACATGACAGTAGATATACCACATAACATAATTAAATATTGTATGGTATTCTAATTTCCATGTCAATCTGCACTCTAAAAAAAAATCATTTAGCTTGATGCTGGTAAGCTTCTTGCCACAAAAGGTACATTTTTAAAAACTTTTGGTGTTATTGCAAGAATTATATAGATCACATATATTAGAGCAGCTCAGTGTTTCTGAAGACTGCAAGTCCTTGACGTGTTAATAATACCCGGATGAGTATGACTCCTCTGCATATTTGATAGCAGCATTTAGTTTGAAACTATTTCCATATTATTCAATGATTAAATAGGAGCAATACAATTGACATGCATTTCAGTGCCCTATACATCAGAAGGTCAGAGTTATGGCTTGGCAGCCAGAGTAAATGAACTCACACAGTGTTGTAAGAATAACAATAATTTCCTCCCCAATTTGGTAGATTGAAATGAAATAAAGTCATGTTGCTAGGACCATTAGCAATGGAAAACCAGCTCCCCTCTGAGGTCTGAATAATATTTTCCACTCAAACCTTTTGATATGTCTCAATCAAATGTACAGACCTAGCTTAATTTCTGATACAATCTGGAATTTGAGTTGGTGATTCTTTTCAGGGATCTTTGTCTGTCTTCCAGTGTGGTGATAATGGCTTTTTAAGTTCCTTGTTTCAAGCTTGAATCAAGTTAGATTGAAGGTTTCATCCAAACCAATCAAACATGTCAAGTTTTAGCTATTCCGATGCTGGACATAATGGCCTCATTTCATACTTTCTCTGCCTATAAATGCTGTCTGTCATGCTACTTACATTGTTTTAATTTTTAATAGCATACCTAAATGTTACCACAACCTCCTGCTCCTAACATGCTTGGAAAGCTTTATGCCGATATACACAAGGTAAGGGTGCACTGATGTATAAACTTTTATTCATCACCAGTGACTCAGGTAAAGATCATTTAAATTCAAAGCATTGTTAGAATGGGGAACATGGAGGTAAAAAATCTCCTCTGATATGAGCTTTCTGCAAAATTAAACATGGAAGAGAAGCTAATAAGACCAGGAGACCAAAAGATATAGGAGCAGATTCAGGCCTTTCGGCCCATCAAGACTGCTCCACCATTTCATCATGGCTGATCAATTTCCCTCTCAGCTCCAATCTCCTGCCTTCTCCCCATATCTCTCCATTTAGAAAATAGACTGTGCTTTTATTTCTTCTAACAAAATGCATAATCATACACTTCCAAACGCTGTATTCCATCTTCCACCTCTTTGCCCATCCTCCTAATCTGTCTGTCCTTCTGTAGCCTCTCTGCTTCCTCAATGCAACCTGTGCCTCCATCATCTTTGCGTTGTCTGCGAACATGGCCACAAAGCCATCAATTTTGTCATCCACATCATTGACATATAATATAAAAATAAGAGGTCCTACTCCTTGCCTCCTGCTAATTAACCAAAGCTCTATCCATGCTAGTATATATCCCATAATACCATGGACACTTAACTTGTTAAGCAGCCTCATGTGTGGCACCTTGTCAAATGCCTTCTGAAAATCCAAGTACATAACATCAATCTATTCTCTTTTGTCTATCATTCTAGTTATTTCTTCAATGAATTCCAATAGATTTGTCAAGCAAGATTTTCCCTTAAGGAAACCATGCTGACTATGACTTATTTTATCATGTGCCCCTAAGTACCCCAAAACCCCTTAACAATTGACTCTAACATCATTCTAGCCACTGAGGTCAGACTAACTGGCCTATAATTTCCTTTCTTCAGGCTCTTTCCCTTCTTGAAGACAGAGTGACATTTGCAATTTTACATTCCTTTGTATTCGATCTTCTCCATTTTTATGATCTTTATTAGTTGCCTTCTGTTGGAATTCAAAAGATTTCCAATCCTCTAACTTCCCATTGCTTTTTGTTCTATTATATGCCCTCTCTTAGACTTTTATGTTGGTTTTGACTTCTCTTGACAGTCGTGGTTGCAGAATGCTGCCTTTAGAATATTTCTTCTTCTTTGGGATGTATCTATCATGTGTCTTCCAAATTGCTCCCAGAAATTCCAGCTATTGCTGCTCTGTTGTCATCCCTGCTAGTGTTTCCTTCCAATCAAATTTGGTCAAGACCTCTCTCATGCCTCATAATTCTCCTTATTGTAATACTGATACCTCTGAATTTAGCTTCCCCTTTCAAAATACTGGGTGAATTATATCATATTATGGTCACTGGTCCCTAAGGATTCCTTTACCTTAATCTTGTTAATCAATTCTGGTTCTTTACACTACGCTCAATCCAGAATCGTTGAATCCTAGTCAGCTCACCCACAAGCTGCTCTAAGAAAGCCATCTTGGAGGCATTCTGCAAACTCCCCCTCTTGGGATCCAGCACCAACCTAATTGTCCCAATCTACCTGCACATTGAAATCCACTATTATAAAATTACCTTTTTGACATGCATTTTCCATTTCCCATTGTAATTTGTAGACCATATCTTTATGATTGTTTGGTGGTCCATATATAACTCCCACCAGGGTCTTTTTATCCTTGTAGTTTCTTAGCTTTATCCTCAACAATTCTACACCTTCTGATCCTATGTCAGCTCTTTCCAATGATTTAATTTCACTTTGTATTAACAGAGCCATCCCATCCCCTTGTTTACCTGCCTGTCTTTTTGAAACAATGTGTATCCTAGGACATTAGGCTCCCAGCTATAATGTTCTTTCAGCCATGATTCAGTGATGCCCACATCATACCTGCCAATCTCTATGCTACAAGTTCATCTACCTTATTCCATACACAACGTGCGTTCAAGCATAACACCTTCAGTCCTTCACCAAAAGGGTATTCTTCACCCTTTTTGATTTTGTTCCCCTTTTATATTGCAACTCATCCTATTCGCTGCAATTTTGCCCTATCATCAGCCTCTCCTTGCTTGCAGTATCACTGCACATTGCCTCTGTTCCTTAGCCCTATCACTCCAGTTCCCATCCACCTGTCAAATTCATTTAAATCCCCCTGACCTGCTCTAGCAAACCTTCCCACAAGGATATTAGTCTCCCTTGGATTTAGGTGCAACCCATCCCTTTTGTAAAGGTTGTACCTTTCCCAGAAGAGATCCTAATGATCCAGAGATGGATTTCCATGCACAGATTGACATGAGCTCAAATTTCTGTTAGATCTGAGCTTACTTTACTCCCAGCACGTTGAAATTTCCAGAAGGAAAAAAAAAGATAAAGCAGAAGAACTCAGCAAGGCATCTTCCATTACTGGGCCTAGCCCATTTCCTCACTAATTTAAGTTCAATCACAATTGCTTTTTGATACTCCTCACTTGGTTGGGTTACATTACTCAGCACCTGGCGTCTGAATGAGCTGACATGTCAGCTTTTCTGAGGACATTGAACACAGGGTCCTTCATAGACAGAAACAATGACCATGATCACAATACCCCTAAAGACAAAGTTTGGTCAACAGTGAAACAATTAAACCAGCTTTCATCTACTGTAGCTTCCAACTGTATGTTTTTGGTTATGTTGCAGAACTAATGTCTAAGCATCCGGCTTGACTTCGAGGCCGGAGTTTGAATCCCCTATTATGGAGAATGCAATACTTGAATTGAAATAATTTAATTAATTGGAAATTAGATTAGATTAGATTATGAGGACACTCATTCCTCTTTTATTGTCATTTAGTAATGCATGCATTAAGAAATGATACAATGTTCCTCCAGTGTGATATCACAGAAACACAAGACAGACCAAGACTGAAGAACTGACAAAAAGCACATAATTATAACATATAGTCACAACAGTGCAAGCAATACCATAATTTGATGAAGAACAGACCATGGGCACAGTAAAAAAAAAGTCTCAAAGTCTCTTGAAAGTCCCATCATCTCACACAGATGGTAGAAGGAAGAAAAACTCTCTATTCCATGAGCTTCCTGCGCCGCAAACTTGCCGATGCAGCATCCTGGAAGCACCCGACCACAGTCTGATCCTGTGTCCGTCTGAAAACTTCGAGCCTCCGACCAACCCTCCGAAACCAAGCACCGAGCACCACCTCTGCCGAGCCCTTCGACCCCAGCCCCAGCCACCAGCAACAGGCAAAGCCGAGGATTTGGGGCCTTCCCCTTCGGAGATTCTCGATCGCACAGTAGCAGTGGCAGCGAAGCAGGCATTTCAGAAGCTTCTCCAGATGTTCCTCCGTACTTCTCACGTCTGTCTCCATCAAATCAGAATTGTGCACGGCTTACAAATATGATACCATTTCACCGGAGAGGCCGCATGCTCTGCTCATCTCTGAGGAGGGACATTCTTATCAATAATACTCCCACATCACTGTTGGTTGGTATTGATAACACAGTTGCGTTTTTGAAAAATTAATTTTGGGATGACATAGTAGCATACCAGTTAGCGTAATGTTATTGTAATGCCAGTGACCCGGGATCTTTTCCACCACTGCCTTTAAGAAGTTTGTACATTCTCCCCATGACCATATGGATTTCCTCCAGGTGCTCTGGAATTCTCCCACATTCTAAAATGTATGGGTAAGTTGTGAATGGGTGACACAGACTCATTTGTCTGGAAGGGCCTGTTACTGTGCTGTATCTCTGAACACAATATTGCTATTGAGAGAAGCAATATAGCATTCTTATTTGGTGTGAATGGATTATTGTTCAACCCATTCCAGAACAGTGTGCCAGCCTAATAACCAGAACTACTTTGGGATCTATCTTTCTATCAAGGTTTTGCATACTGGCATGGTTAATTATCCCACTGTTTTAGCTCAGTAAATAATTTACCTCAAGGCCAGCTGGGGGATAGAAAACATGCTAAATTAGGCAAAAAGAAGACAAATTTATTTCCAGTAGGATACTTCTGGTCACTAACTCATGGTCAGTTGCTGGACAGGTAACTAGGTTCATGCTGACTGGAAGATGTTGAGTTGCACCAATCGCACCACTGCAGCTGAAGAATTTAAATTCACTCATTTAAATATGTCTAAAATAAAAACTGCTGCCACTAATATTGATTATGACATATTAATCCTCTGGGAAAGTCAAAGTCAATGTCTGCAGACTCGAGTTCAATTCTGAATCTGCTGGAGGCCAGTCCTATGGTTAAAGGACAGTGTATGTGGGAGGGAGGAAAGGAGCTTATTTTGCTATGTTGTTTCGTTGCCTCTTCTGTTCTGTGCTGTTCTGCAGAGCATTGTGGGTATGCTATGTTGGCATGGGAATGTGTGGTGACACTTGCAGTCAGCTCCCTATATGCACGTGATTAGTAAGCTTGAATCTTTAAATGATCTTTAATTTTAACCTGTCATTAGAGAGGAGGGGAAGTCAATTGTCCTTATCCCAGAAGGTGAGCACAGCCAGACTTTTTACCCACCCCTATGTGCCCTTGAGATGGTTGTAGTCAGCTGGCTTCCTAAATGACTAACTCCTTCTGGTGAAGGAGCTTCCACTGAGCTGCTGGGAAGATGGTTCTAAAATTTACACCCAAGTCAATGAAAGTACACAGGTCTATTTACAAGTCATGGTCCAAAGTTTCATGGTCCACTGTTCTGTCCTATTAGATTCTTTCCTCAGCCCTTTACCTCTTTCACCTATTACCTCCCGGCTTCTTACTTTATCACTCCCTCCATCACCCACCCACCTTCCCCTTCACCTTGTCTCACCTGTCACCTGCCAGTTTGTACTCCTTCCTCTCTGCTCACCTTCTTATTCCGGCTTCTGCCCCCTTCCTTTCCAGTGCTGAAACATTGACTAGTTATTCCCATTCACAGATGCTGCTTGACCTAAGATAAGTTTAGCTTTATTAGTCACAGTTAGATCGAAACATAGAAACATACAGTGAAGCGAGTCTTTTGTGTCAATGGTCAACATTGTCCGAGGATGTGCCAGGGGCAGCCCCCAGGTGTCACCAGGCTTCCGGTGCCAACATAGCATGACCTACCATCCCTATTGCTAAGCTCTACATCTTTGTAACGTGGGAGGAAACCAGAGCACCTAGAGGAAACCCACGCAGTCACAGGAAGAACATGCAAACTTCTTACAGACGGTGTTGGGGGTTAAAGCTTGAGCGGTGATCGTTGGCACCGTAAAACACGAGAGACCACTATCCTACCGTGCTGTCAGACCAACTTGATGTGTTCCTCCAGCATTTTGTGTGTGTTGCTCAAGTCTGACAGGCTCTGAAGAATCTTTTGTATTTCCAAGTCAGGACACTTTGTGGCTTGGAAACAAATTTGTACATCATGGCATTCCAATGGGCCTTCTTCATGGTAGATATTGTGGATTTTGTGAAGAGGTAAAGGGGTCTTCTTATGTACTTCTAGCACCATAATCAATATGCATACTCCTCTGTATCCTCCAAAAATGTCTAGCAGGCTATCCAGTTATATCAAAATCACAAAATTTTGGTACAATAACATGATGGTTAGCGCAATCACCTTACAGAGTAAATGATCAATGATTTGATTTCCATTTCTGTCTGTCAGGAGTGCTGAAATGTACATGTTTCAGTCAATGTCCCCCCAGCTACCTACCCATCTCCCACACAGACTGCAGAACTACCAAGGATTCAGTATTCCAAATTCTAGTGAAGAATATGCCATTTCTTTGTCATAAGAACATAAGAAATAGGAGCAGGAGTAGGCCATCCGCCCATCGAGCCTGCCCCACCATGCAATAAGATCATGGCTGATCTGCCTGTAAACTCAGCTCCATCTACCTGCCTTTTCCCCATAACCCTTAATTCCCTTACTAAACCTATCTAACTGGTTCTTAAATATATTTAGAGAAGAAGCCTCAACTGTTTTCCTGGGCAGAGAATTCCACAGCTTCACCACTCTCTGGGAAAAGCAGCTTCTCCTCATCTCCATCCTAAATCTTCTCCCCTGAATCTTGAGGCAATGTCCCCTAGTTCTAGTCTACCTACCAATGTAAACAACTTTCCTACTTCTATCTTATCTATCCCTTTTAAAATTTTGTATGTTTCTATAAGATTACCCTCTCATTCTTCTGAACTCCAGACAGTATAGTCCCAGGCAACTCAATCTCTCCTCATAGGTTAATCCCTTCATCCCTGGAATCAACCTTGCGAACCTCCTCTGCACTGCCTCCAAAGCCAGTATATCCTTCCTCAAGTACGGAGACCAGAACTGCGCACAGTACTCCAGGTGCAGCCTCACCAGTACCCTGTATAGTTGCAGCATGAACCCCCTGCTCTTGAATTCAATCCCTCTAGCAATGAAGGCCAACATTCCATTTGCCTTCTTAATAACCTGTTGTATCTGCAAGTCAACTTTTTACAATTCGTGCACAAGCACTCCCAAGTCCCTCTGCACAACAGCATGCTGTAATCTTTCACAATTTAAATAATAATCTGCTCTTCTATTATTCCTTCCAAAGTGCATGATCTCACATTTACCAGCGTTGTATTCCATCTGCCAGACCTTGGCCCACTCACTTAACCTATCTATATCCCTCTGCAGACTCTCCACATCCTCTGTACAATTTGCTTTTTCACTCAGTTTAGTGTCATCAGCAAATTTTGCTACGCTACACTCTGTCCCCTCTTCCAAATCATCAATATAAATGGTAAACAGCTGCGGGCCCAGCACTGACCCCTGCAGCACCCCACTCACCACTGACTGCCAACCAGAGAAACACCCATTGTGTCAAACCACCTGGCTGTCCAACTACCTCTTCACTTTCTCAACCCTGGAGATGCATCAATGGAATTAAAATTTGTTGAGATGGTGACCTAGCCAACAGAGCTGCTGTCTTCAATTTCTTGGATTTGATCCTAACTTCTGGTGCTGTCTCACACAAAATGCATTGTGTGTGTGTTGCTTGGATTTCCAGCATCTGCAGATTTTGTTTTGTTTTTTCTGGTGCTGACTGTGTGTTTTCCTGTTCTCTCTCTGTGACATTGTGCATCTTCTCCTCCATTTCCTCCAAAGTGCCAAAGACATCAAGTTGATCAATTAATCATTTGCTGTTAATTATTCCTAGTGATAGAAATTGGAGGGGAGTATAAAATGGAATTAATGTAGGATTAGTGTAAAGGGTGCTCCTTATCTTTCTTACTTAGTTTATGCCCCATATCTAAGAAAGGATACATTGGCATTGGAGAGGGTCCAGAGGAGATTTACGAGAATGACCGCAGGAATGAAAGTGTTAATGTATGAAAAATTTTTGATGGCTCTGGGTCTGTACTTGCTGGAATTTAGAAGAATAAGGGGGAGTGGATCTCACTGAAACCTACTGAATATTGAAATGCCTAGAAAGAGTCAACGTGGAGAGAATGTTTCCATTAGTTAGGAAGTCTAGGACTAGAGGACGCAGCCTCAGAATACAGGGTTATCCCTTTAGAATGGAGATAAGGAGGAACTTGTAGAGTCAGAGGGTGGTGGAATTCATTACTACAGATAGCTGTGAAGGCCAAGTGATTGAATATATTTAAAGTGATGATTGATAGGTTCTTCACTAGGATCAAACTCAATGGGATGAATAGCTTAATTCTGCTCCTATGTCTTATGGTGTTCTGGTCTTTCTGTGTAGGTCATCATGGATTCAGTGGGCCAATAGGCCTGTTACCATGCCGCATGGTATGACATGAAGAGGTCTATCAATGGATTTTCTATTGAAGTGTTCTCAAGTTCCGAAGGATTAATTCCAGACAGTTATTTGTATTTCCTTACAATACAGAAGGAGGCCATTTGCCCCATTAATTATATGTTATCTTTCAACACAATCCAAACCTCATTTCCCTGTGACCTTTTCTCTCTCACATGACCATCAGCTTCCAACACTGCTCAAGGTCCATACCAACCAGTATGTCTTTGCAATCAGGAAGGAAACCAAAGAACCATAAGTAAACTCACAGAATCCCAGGGAAAGTGCAAACTCCACATGGACAGTACCAGAGGCCGGGATCACACCTCGTTCCCTGTGAGGTGCCACCCACATTAAGGTCCTATATTCTTCTGCTCTCCCTTCTTGCCCTTGTATGTGATCAGACCAAAGGACTGCCAAGTTACATCGCAGTCAGCAGCGAATAAGCTGACATTTCACTGTGTGCCAGTAAGTATAGTTAGGGTTTGGGTTAGGAACGTCAGCCAGTGTTCCTGTTCCAGATCCCACCTCAGTGACTAATTCTGGAAGCGGTACATGTGTTGAAATTTAGTCATTTGTGAATCTAGGGATCCCACTCACAGTCAAATGGTCTGCTGATTCACTCCCAGGTTACGAAACGCTGATGATGCGTGCCGCTGTTATTATTATTCTAGTGCCTAGCATGAATCATTGGCTTTCCTCGTCTTCAGCACTGGGACTCCATAGTAAAAATTAACTCCATAGAACTTAACTACGAAAGCACTCCTGGCTCCTAATAAAATCTCCGCACTGTACTTGAATTGCCTGAAATTTATTCTGCTCTTTAAATACCGTGTGCTAAATGATCCCTCACACTCCTTCTTTAATACATTTTCAGATTAGAGACCTGTGGAGGTTTTATAAAATAAAAATTCTTTCAACTTTCAATCTCTTAAGTCTCTGTGCACCCACTCATTAAAATATTCTCCAAATTTTTTTGTATAATCCCTTATTTAAATTCCTTTATTCATTCATGGTAAATCCTACTTCTTGGTTTGAAAGGGACAAGCAAGCAACAAAGGATATAAGAGGGAGAATGAATTCCTGGTGATCTCAACAAGGAGAGTTTCTCAATCATTTTAAATCTGGAATAGCTAATAACCATTGTGTAAACTCCTTCACAAGTGTCCCCTCAAATTCATGTTTTGGATTAACTGCATTCTTTGACCTTTCACATTTAAAGTAAGTGTATTATCAAAGTATGCATACAGTACATGGTAGACAGAGTTTAATTTTCCTGTATACATTTATAGTAATCTTAGGATCGAGCTCTCCCTTTTTTCTCCGCTGATGAGCTTTCTGAGCATTGGAGATATCTCACCAGTACAGAAAGAACCATGGTCTAAATTTTCCTTGAGTGACAATTTTAAGCAATGATATTGCATTCATCTTTTGCACACATACTCTTGAAATTCAATCCCTCTGACGTGAATAGAAGCAGACACCTATTCATTAGTGGGCTGCAAAAATAGTCTGACCCCTGTTAAATATTTAAAAATATAACTGAGAAGGAACTGCACATGAAGGATCATAATTGAGTAAATGGGAGGTATGGGGCCAGATTCAGCAGATGGCTAGGCAATGGTCCTTAGAGACCTGTGGGCTAGCTATAGTGTTCTGGGCTTGAGCACCTATGTACTGCAGCAAAAACGTGTGCAATGCATTTTATGTTTGAAACACACAGATCCAACCTCCTACTTGCATTATTTAATAACAATTACCACTTTGTTTCTTGAGCCAGATGGTGGTGAATCTGTGGAATTCGTTACCACAGACAACTGCGGAGGCCAAGTCATTGGTTATATTTAAAGCTGAGGTTGACGGGTTCTTGATTAGTAAGGGCGTCAAGGGTTACACAGAGATGCCAGGGGATTGGGATTGAGAGGGGTTAACAAATCAGCAGAGCCGACACGAAAGGCCTAATTTAACTTTATTTTCTTTTGAGATACAGCACGGAACAGACCCTTCTGCCGCAACAACCCTGCGCCACCCAGCAACCCACCAATTCAACCCTAATCTAATCACAGGACAATTTACAATGACCAATTCACCTAATAAAGGTATGCCTTTGGACTGTGGGAGGGAATCGGAGCACTGGAGGAAATCCATGTGCACAAGGGAAGAACATACAAACTTCCTTATAGAGGATGTCAGAATTAAAGTCTGAACTCTGACGCCCCGTGCTGTAATAGCATTGCCCTAACTGCTACACTACCAAAGCACCGCATTGTGCTACCTCGTATGCTCCAATACCTTGTGCCCTAGATTGCTTGTTGTTCCAAACACCAGCATCTTCAGACTCTTGACACCCCAAATGGATCATTTTCTTAGTTACTTAATTTTAATTAACACCTTACATTAGTTACTAGTGTTTTAAAGTTAATTTACTATTTCTTACTGTAAGTTTTTATTTAATTTGTTTATTTGCTTTGTTTTCAACTATTTCTAAATGTAACCATCAGAGATATTTGGAAGTAGTATAAACTCTCAGGAGACCATTAGAATCAGAATCTGTGTTATTATCACAGACACATATCATCAGATTTGTTGTTTTATGGAAGCAGTACAGTGCAAGACATAAAAATTAAAATAGTTGCAAAAAATTAAATAAATAGTGCTAAAGAGGTCTACAGAGCAAGTGCTTATGGATTCATGGACCATTCAGAAAACTGGTCGTAGAGGGGAGACACTGTTCCTAAAGCATTGACTGTGAGTCTTCAGGCTCCTGAACCTCCTCACTGATGGTAGAAATGAGAGAGGGCATGTCCTGGATAGTGGAGGTCTGTAATAATGATGCTGCAGCTCTTGAAGATGTCAATGATGGTGGGGAGGGTTGTGTCTCTGTTGGAGCTGGCTTAATCTACAACTTTTTATAGCCCTGCGCAAGGGAGCCGCTATACCAGGCAGTAATGCAACCAGTAAGAATGCTCTTCACTGTATATCTGTGGAAATTTGCAAGGTTCTTTGATAGCATACTGAATCTCCTCAAACTCAAATAAAGTAGAGGCACCAGCAGTGTAGGTGGACCTATGACCTGGTGGTCAGTCACAGACTACTGCATTCTATGGATGGGTCTTGATGCTGTGGTATCAGGGTTGAGAATGACCAAAGGTTTGTTCAGTCACTGGGCTGGTACCGGACTTGATCATGGTGCATGGGCCGGGTCTGTCATATTTCAGTGTCAGAGAACTCAGCCACTTTAGCACATGGGCTGAAGGAAATTGGGAAATCAAAAAAAAAAAATCTGAGGCAGGTTGAGTATAAATGTTATTTATATTCAGATGGTCAATCGATATGATTTGCACTGCGTGCCAGCTAAATCATAGAATATTCAGAAATTACTTCTGAAAAAGAGCAAGGTTAAAGATTGAGCATTGAAAGAAATTGTAGGACACAGGGAAAATTCTGAGACGGGAGATAGCCAGCTAGCACTTTGAAAGGACCAATAATTGCATGATGAGGTGGACACCCTCAGTTCTTGTGATTCTATATCCATGAAGCTTGGAGCTGTCTTTGTTTAAGTATCTGCCTTCTGAAAGCTCTCCAAGCTCCTTTACAGAAAGGTGTTCATGTTCTTGCGTGAAAATGGGAGGAAGTTAAACCAATAGTACATTTCATAATTACAACTATAGATTGCAGATCCTTATACAGCAGACCCTTTTAACTGGAGTACTCATTTACATTGGCACCTAGTTCCCTGCTGTTATGAATTGGGTCAGCTGTTAGACAGACAGACTCTCTGTTTGAAGGATGACCAAAACTATTCAGTAAAGTCTCAGATTATCAAGTGCACACAGTGCTTCCTTACGGACAATTCTTAACAACCTTTGTTCCAAAATATACAACAGCATTTCTGGCTGCTTAAGAAATTGATTCAGAGGATGTTCTTGGTCTAGCTGGAAAGGAAATCTCAATAAAATAACCATTAAATTCCTCTGTGCCATGAAGTTCTCATTACATTCAGTTCTGGACGTGGAGGGGTTAAAGAATAAAATATGAATTGACGTACAAAGATGGTAGCCAACAATCACAGGTTTTTTTTTACAACAAGCACAGACAGAATAAGCACATTACATAACTGGTACTATAAAGTTCTGACAAGGTATATATGTTCGCCAACTTTTTAAAGAGATGACTTACAAATATAAGTTCTTAAGAAGCTGTGGGGAAGATTTTCATGTTGCCAAATGGGTATTAGTGCAAATCAATTGAAGTAAACCAGAAGCGGAATACTGCATATGAATACCACAAATATGAAATAAAATAGAAAATGCTGAACATTCTCAACAGGTTGACCAGCATGTGTAAAGAGAGAAATTAAGTTAACCTATTAGGACATTGACCTTCTATTAGAAATTATGCCTTGATTAATTAGTTCTAACTTAAAATCATCAGCCTGAATGCTTCTCCCTCTCTAAATGTGCTACCTGACATAGTGAGTATTTCTGGCTTTCACAGTTATATTTCAGTTGGACAAAAGGCTAGATGGTTTCTATAACATTTGCCAATTAAGTACTTCAATTGCACAGCTGTTATATCTATTGATAATCAACCTCAACTTCTCTCTAAATAGGTTTTAAAAAAAGGTTAGGCAATAAAGGATGTAAGTCTTACCATAAATTAATTTTGATAAAGCTAACACATGAACCTGGGCTTGTTCAAGATTTTATTAAATGAAATGTTATCATTTCTCTTAATTAATTAAAATGGAGAAATTCCTTGAATATTAATGAAATTGCAAATTCATGTGATGGTACCAAGGCTTTCCTATGTTCTACTTAGAAGTGAATATTATAGCTGCGCTTAAAGGGAGTATGGACAGGTATAAGAGGGATAATAAAAGAGAGGATTTAGCTGGAGTGCACTGGGAGTTGGCTTGAGTGCAGCATGAACTAGTTGAACCAAATAGCTAGTTTGTGTAAACTTTTATACCGCTGCATCGTATGACTTAGAAAAGCATCTTTTTTTTTGCCAGGATGCTTATGACATTATTTAAAGTGATAGTTCTGTCAGGCAAGGTGAGCATAAAAGGCATTCAGTTATTAGCTTCAACCATCAGGCTGCCGAACCACCGTGTGTAACTTTACTGAACTGATTCCAGAAACTTTGGAGCCTCTTTTAAGGATGATTTCAATAAGTTATGCTCTCAATAATATTTATTTATTTATTTGTTGGCCTGTATTTGTACAGTTTTTCTCCTGTTGCACATTGATTGTTTGGCAGACTTTGTTTGTGTGTAGTTTTTCATTGATTCTATTGCATTTCTTTGTCCTACTCTGAATGCCCGCAAGAAAATGAATTTCAAGGTAATATCTGGTGACATATACTGTACATACTTTGAGAATACATTTATTTTGATAGCACACTCTTCTAATTTTGTTGCTGTGGTGTACAACTTGGAAGAATGATGATGGAACTCAATCATATTGCTCCCTACACTGAAATAGTTCTTCTATTATGCTCCATGATTTCCAATATCGACAGCTAACAGGAAAACAATGTTCCAAGCATTTCTGGTTTAAGATTGCTCCCATACATTATGCTAAACTGCAAAAAGAAACCGGTACTCAAGGTTTAAAGATACTGTTGATATGACTGAGTACATATGAACATCTTATAAAAGAATTTACTGTCCAAATGCAAGGATAGCCAGTCACATGGAGTCAAGAGAAGGTGCAGCATTAATAGGGCTTGCATACCATATCATTACACTTTATCAGTGCAAATTTCAAATTGATAAAAAAAACTCCTGAAACCAATTTAAGAAGGGTCTCCATGACAAGGTACAAGCTAAACACTATAAATCACAAAATAAAACGACAAATTTGCAATGGTAAAATACCTTACTCTCACCCACAGACTAAATAAATAAACCCACCAAAATTTTTCTGTAATGTTAAGGAACTCCTCCCCTCCCTGGCTATTAGCAATCCAAAAATCAGGGCTTTTACCATTCAATTTGTTTTCATTATAGCAAAGAAATCATTCCTAATATGCAAGTAATTAGTGTTGCCACCACCATCTTTATAAATGTTTGTACAGATTAAAGCAATTAAAAAAGTCAGCCACTGCACACAGAGGGGAAAAAAATGGGAAAATACAGCAGAGAACCAATTGGAGGGGCTTTGTGCTTCTGCGAGAGTTGTGAGCTGTCACCTGAGACCACTTGCAGCTGGCAGGCGGTGAGCAGAGTGTGCCTTGGGCTGACGCCTGCTACCTTCTTTTTTCTAAATCAGAAAATGGGATTTCAAACCATTGCCAAAAATATCAACAAATTCATAGCTGTTATAAAGCCAGAGGAAGCTCAGTCTGACTATGGTGCCGATATTTTCCAATAATTCTGACCACCCTCCCTTTGAAACCATTTTAATAAACCTCCCCACCCAAAAATAAATTGCCAAGAAAACTTATTTTAATCTAAAAACAAACATCAAAACACTTGAAATCACTACACTGTATACGTAGTTCACCAGAACCCACATGCTTTCCAGTTGTCAATAAAACAATAACCAGTTCAATAGAATAGAACTAAATCTCATCACTCAAAATAATATGATGTAAAGTTCAAGGTGGACTCGTATTTCAGTTTGGCTCATAAAATACTGTCTGACCTCAGATTAAATGATGACTGATTTAATTTATAACTCACTACATCCTCTTTGTTCGACAGGCCAGGAGACTCATAATGTGACTATTAATATTTTACACCCACAATGTAAGTCAAACCAGAGAGAAAGTAATAGTTGATGGATCAGCTTCTCAACTTAATTTTATTCCCAACACTCAGTGAAGGATTTTTCCTCCTCGGTTGACCATGTTTTTACCTAAGTGTAGACATCACTATAGCTTATGCCAGTATATTAGAGCATAGAAATAATCAAAAGCAGTTTAGCCTTATTACAAGCCCAGTGTTACAAGCTCAAACCTCACACAAAGGCTGGGGAATAGGGCTTCAAAATATGCTCTTGTTCTAATTCTAAATTGTGCTTGTTCCATTGGTCGGTTTGTGCATACCTACTTAATTATTCTGTACACTTACTGACATTACTTTCTATTCTTCACTTACAACTCTGGTGTCTGTAAGCTGTTCTAATAGTTGAGTTTATTTAGCAGTAATATTATCATTAATGTAGCACAACTCTTTAGATGCTTGTTTGGAATATTAATACAGGAAATAGAATTTTTGAAAAAACACACATGTGCTGGAAGTCTGAAACAAGATTCAAGATTGTTTAATGTCATTTCCTGTACACAAGTGTACAGGAGAATGAAATAATTGTTACTCCGAACATGATGCAGCGTCAAAAAACACAATAAGATAAAAAACATAATAATAATAATAATAATAATAATAAATGCAAAATAGATATAAATACATAAGATAGCTTATATTATGATTATACATATGTCCATAAAGAGACACTAGACACATGATGCACTATCAATTAGTCCAAAAGACTGGAAGTAGAGTAAATACTGAAATGCTTTTATTAACAGTAAATGGACCAACATCCATGCTGAGTATCTGTCCTGGACTGAGGGAGGAGCAGTGGCACAATCGCCTTTATTCAGGGGTCTGTGGGAGCAGCCACAGGAGCAGTCAGCAGAGGGGCGTGTCCAGGTACGTCCAGACAGGTAACCCAGTTACAACCTATATATATATATGGTTTACCACAGCACAAGAGTGTCTGTATATATGGTGACTGACAGAAAATGATAAAGTAGTGATGGTCGGGGGTGTGGAGGGGTGCAAACAGAAACTAATAGAAATATTTAACAAATCAGACAGCATCTGTGGAGAGAGAAACAGAGTCCTTGTTTCAAGTTGATCACCTTTCATCAGTAAGCCCAGATACTCAACCCGGCGAATAGCTCCAGCAACCTGTATGTTTTTTTTCAGATATAGGAATAGGCGTTAAGGTAATGTTGCTCCTGGATAGATTGGCGGATATGTTCAACGTGACACAACAGGATAAGCATCCATCATTAAGGACCCCCAACAGCCAGGATGTGCTCTCACCTTATTACTACCATCAGAGAGGACGTACAGGAATCTGAAGATATACACTCAACATTTTAGGGACAGTTTCTTCCCCTCCACCACCAGATTTCTGAAAGGACAATGATCCCATGAGCACTACCTCACTACTTCGCTTTGTTTTTGCACTACTTATTTAATTTTTGAACATATATTTCTTATTGTAATTTATAGTGTTCTTACATTTTGCACCGCATTTCTACTGTAAAACAACAAATTTTATGAAATATGTCAGTGATATGAAATCTAATTATGATTCTGATTTTGATTCCTTCTGTAAAAATTGACATTTGAGGTAATTTGCCAAAATTTTGCATTCAGGGATAAAAGAACAAAATCAGCTCTTCACCTTAATAATTTTTGCCCACCAAGTCTTTGAAATCTTTAGAGTGACACTGCTCTAATCTGGCATGCCATACTCTATAGGGCAGGTGTGATATCTGTGAACAGGTTAAGCTATTATGTGGTGCCTTAACCATTAAGATCCAAGAAGCTCTTACTTTGAGATTAAGAATCTCAGGTACAAAACAGGAATTGAAATGATGTGGAGAAAGATAATCAGCATTGACAAAACTAAATCGTCTGAGGAGAGATTTTCTAAAAGAAGATCTCAGCACTAAATATTCAGTAGTAGAAAGATTATTCAGAGTAATTTTCATTTATGTTTGGACAGAAGCATGCCACTCTTAAATGTTTTTGTCCATTTACTGTGGCAACTTAGTATCTCAGTTAACATTTCCTCCATTTTTTTTACAGCTGCACAGACCAATCATTGTTCTGAGCAGGGAACTTTTTACACGGCCTGAAAACTGTGCAGTACTTTAAATGAAATTTATAAAAAAGTGAAGTTCCAGCTGCACAACAACAAAGACTATATGCACAGGAACAGTTTAGTTACTGTGCAGCCCTGCATCCACGCAGCTTAGAGGGGATAGTGGTCTTAGTGTACAGAAACTCAAACTGGGGCTTTTAATATTAAGCAACTGAATAAATCTAGACCTTACAAAAGTAAGCTAGGAGTAGCTATGGTGACTGAAATGGCTGAATAGTCATATAAACCTTTTTGGTTCATGGAGGAAATTTGCTATCCATAAAGCGAGACACACAAACGTGTTTCATTTTTAATTGCTCTCTGAAATGGCCTAGCAATCTACACTGTTGAGGAGAAATTAGGGAAGTACAACAAATAAATAAAAATAAATAAAATAAAATAAACTAGTGAGTAAATTGGCTTATTACTGTCACATGTACAAAGGTACAGAGAAACACTTTAAACAGAAGAAAGTCTACAGATGCTTGAAATCCAAAACAATACACATAAAATGCTGGAGGAACTCAGCAGATCAGGCAGCATCTATGGAAAAGAGTAAACAGTTGACGTATTGGGCTAAGACACTTCATCAGGACTGAAATCTTTGTTTTGATAATGATGTCAACTTAAAACAAGAAAGATTAGATGATATTAGATTAGGTTGGATTAGATTTATTAGCCACATGTACATTGAGTAAAAAAAATTACTCATTTTTTTACTCATAAATGAGTAAATGCATCATTTGTGTTAATAAAGATGAGCTGGGGGCAGCTGGCAAATGTTGCCATGCTTCTGGTGCCAATATAGCATGTCCAAATAGGCAACACAAGAGGAAATCAAACCCTTCCTATCACCCCGCCACCCTTTGCAAATCACTGACCCTGGTCTTTGAGGCTCATCGATCACAGTCCTTGACCTCAAGAGTTGCAGGCCTTCATCCGCAGAGCCTGTCAACCCGACCTCTGACCTCAGGGATTACTGGAGTCTGAAATACACACCGGCTGACCAACCTCGGACATCCAGACTTGCCCCGCACTGATCTCTATTTCCGGGACTGGCCAACCTCTGGAGTCACCATCTCCCGTCCTCAGCGCCTGCTGCCCTCAATCTTCAACCTCAACAATCACTGGTCTTCATCCTCAGTGCCTGCCGCCTGACCTCTATCCTCAGGGACTGCTGTATTCTGATATCTGCTGAGAAATATCTCGAAAGGTCAACTGGGACAACTAGTACTGATATCACAATTGTTAACTGATTTTGTTGAATTCAGTATTAAGCTGGAGCTTTTCTCATTGTAGCAACAGAGTTTGAGAGACAAGTTCATAGAAGTGTCCAGGATTACCAGAGGACAGACAGCTCCCTTTTCCTAGTGTAGCGATCGCCAATACCAGCAATATCTGTTTGACTTGACTGGAGCAATGTTTAGGTGAGAATCCAAGTTATTTTACACAGGGAGTGGTACATGCTTGGAACACACTGCCAGTGGCGGTGGTGGAGGTTCACACAACAGGGACATTTGAAAGATCCTCATATAGTCACATGGATGTACGATAAATGGAGAGTTATGGGCTATGTAGAAGGGAAGGGTTAGTGCGATTGTGGAGTAGGTTTATGTATGTTGGCACAATATCGTGGGCTGGAAGACCTACTCTGTGCTTTACAGATGCTTTAAAGATTAGCTTTATTTATCTACATTGAAACATACAGTTTGCATCAAATGAAATCAGCGAGGATCGTGCTTGGCAGCTCGCAAGTGTCACCACACTGCTGGTGCCAAGATAGCATGCTGACAACTCATTAACCCTAGTATGTGTCTTTGGAATGTAGGAGGAAACCAGAGCACCCAGGGGAAACCTACGCGGTCATGAGAAGAATGTACAAACTCCTTAAAGACAGTAGGTATTGTCACGTGACCAGAAACAATGACTATAGAACTGAGTCAGGTTTTAAAAAACAAGAATAAACATTTATTAAAATCTGCTCAACAATAGCAAGAACAATTCAAACTACTAACTTAACCGGAAGTTAACTGCTATACGGCAACTCTGGAACAGTTCTTAAAGTGGTAAATTCGAAAGGCCAAATGATTTACACAGTCAATAAGGAGAGACTTCTCTGGAAATGGATTTCTTCGAAGACGTGACGTTACTGCTGATTCTGTCCAAAGGATTCACAATGAAGGAGATAAAACAGCTTAAGGGAACTGACCTTTTCCTGGTGAATGAACACTGCAAAAAACCTTCCTGATCTTACAGGGGTTATCTCAGATGCAGGTCACTATTTCTCAACGAAGATTCAATAAGGTCGATCCTTTATGAAACTGCCGAACGACACCAACTTTACTCACTCCTTCTTGGTTCCTGTACTTTAGCAAGGTCTTCACTCTCCAATACTAGACTTGCAATCGAAAGTAAAACTCCACTTTAAAACGAAACTGCGTCATGAGACGAATACGCAGCATAACGAACTAAACAACAGGGGTTTCCTGTTATATACCTGTTGAGATCATGTCATCACGTGACCTCACATTGGCGGGAAAATTACATCGCCCCACCCTCACAAGACCATTACATCATGCTCACAAGATACTCAATTACATCATGGTCATAAGACAGTCACAAGATACCCACAAGGTATGTAACAGAATCGAATTCCAATCTTACAGCTAGCACTATAAAGCATTGTGTTAACTGCTATGAAACCATGCTGCCCTGGACCTGTTTGTTCTATTAAGTCCAGAAGGCTTCATCATGTTCAGATGGAAGATAAAGACTCTTCCTCAAGTTGGGCCACATTGTATTTTCTGTTTTTATTTTAGATTTCCAGTATCTGCATTAAAAAAATACTTGTGATCTGATGGAAAAGTTGTCTTGAGTTACAAAGAGAGCACTGGACAGAATAGGGTTGTTTTCTGTGGAGCAAAGGAGCAGCGTGGTGACCTTATTGAAGTTTATAAAGTTATGAGGATAATGGATAAGTAGATGGTGACAGTATTTTTTTTCTAAAGTAGGCCAGTCGAAATATAGAGGACCTAGGCTTAAAGAGAGAAGGGAAAGATTTAATGGGGATGAGATGGAAATGTACATGGATGGAAAAGATTTATAGGCCAAATGCAGGCAAATGGAAGAAGTTCAGGAAGGCAGTTTGATCAGCATTGATGAGTTGCACTGAAAGTAGCAACTAGATGCTGATTATACAGTCTACAAGCAAAACTTTCAGCTCCTTGTGGAACAAGGAACACACTACAGAGAGAGTAGGCAAGCCAACACCATTAAAGAGTCTCATCTGGGACGATGCTGTTTAGACCAGTGCAAGTGTCTGTCTCGATTTGGGACCATTCCTTACATTGAAAAATATCATTGCTGGGTCTCATTGTGGTCAGTACTGTACTAACATGCTGTGTGTGGTCCTTGCAGGTTTACAAGTCCTGTGACTGACTATGGTAAGGGGCCACTCGAGGCAGATGATAGAATGAATGACGGTGATTGTCTGTGGGGTGGGTAGGGGTAGCACCGGAGGGAGTTGTGGCTACACACTCTGAATAGACATGTCCCATCTCAGGCCTCACATTTGCTCATCTCTAAGGCAGCCTTTTCAACATCGACGATTGATGCAATGGAAATGATTCCTTACGATGTAGGCCCACATCTTATTGGTCTTAGTGGTATTGTAGTGGCCATTGAAGCTGTGCGAGCTGCACTAAAATGGAAAACATTCCCTCATGATTTTGAAATGAAAGGTTCACCAAGTTGCTAATTTTTAATAGTCCGTGTGAATTTGAGAGCAGGGTGAAAGTTAGTAGTGGGGGTGAAAGTTAGTAGCGGGGGTGATAGATTGATAAGTTCTGCAGAGGTGCCAGTTTTCAATAGGTCACCTAGCTCAATATTGGGCCAAAACATAAACACATTTAATGAGCCACAAATGAGTAAAAACCATTACCCAGGCTAATGCAGGGAAATATAGTGACCAGTTTGTGCTCAGAAAGGTCTCCCAAACTGCAAAAAAGGAAATAACTGAATAAACTGCTAACTGAATGAGACAGACAACAACTAAGAGCCAACAGAGCCATGGTCAGGGAGTGTTACATAAAGCTGCCATATACGATGACACAGAATTTTACTTTAAATTTTGTCAGGCAGAAGATGATCCATTCTGTCAGGCCCATGTCAGTTCTGAGTAGAGCAATTCTCACCCTGAAACATCAAAGGTCCATTCCTTCTGCAGATGCTGCCTGATCCACTGACTTCTTCCAGAATCTTGTTTGTTGCTCCACCACTGTCATTCCATCTCCTTATATCCTTGTAATTCATAGCCCCATCAACCCCCACTGAAACATCTGGCACTTGCTTCTGCTAAGGGTTAATTTACATGATTCAATCAATGCCTGGCATTAAATTGAGCTTACTTCAAGTTTCAGTGGGTAGAATGAGAGGGAGTTATACAGTATAATCAACCTTAAGCATAAAAAAATGCTTCAGCTTCAGGTGAGTTGAAGCTGGGTGACGTTACAGGAGTAAAGTAGTTGTCTTGTGGACGCAGTTCTATGGTCAACTTGAGTCAAATATCACTCTAAAGTTACAAATAACCTGGTACAATCCTTAGATAATTATTCAGGAGATGGGTGTAAAGGACAACTACAGAACTGGATCTGTAGTAATGGTTCAATCATAAACAAGAGAACATCTGCAGATGCTGGAAATCCGAGCAACACACACAAACTGCCAGAGGAACTCAGCAGGCCAGGAAGCATCTATGGAAAAGAGTACAGTCAGCATTTCAGGCTGAGACCCTTCATCAGGACCTGGTCTGGCCTGTCTGGAATTAGTCTCTTGGCCTCCAAAATATAAGTCAGGTTCTTATGCCCGTCCATATGATGAAAGAGTTCTTGGCTTCTTCCAGACCCAACCTGACTGCAAGCAGCTTTCTATTTCCAATGTTGTAGTTCACCTCTACCGGGGATAGCCACTTGGAAAAGAACTCAAAGAGGCACAGTTTATTGCCTGAAGGTGTCTGTTGAGACAACACAGCACTCACTCTGATGTCCGAGGCAGCCACTTCCATGATAAAGAGAAGGTCCATGTTAGGTGCAAACCAAATGGCAGTTGTCATGAACTGCTGTTTGAGCTCTGTGAAAGCAGCCTGTGCTTCAGTAGTCCAAACAAAAGGGCAGGTGCATCTCTAAGTTAGTGCTATCAGTGGAGCCACCACTGAGCTGAAGTTTCTGATAAACTTTATTAAAAGTTGGCAAATCCCAGGAATTGTTGGACCTGTTTCACAGGTTGTGGCCAATCTCTGACTGCTTGTGTTTTACTAGGGTCCATCTTGAGATTGCCATTAGAGATGATGAAACCCAAAAAGAAATGGTGGGTAGGTGAAATTCAAAATTCTCCAGCTTGATGTAAAGTCCATGATCAAGAAGCCTCTTCAGGATATCTTTGACATGAGTGATATGCTCCTCCATGGACTTCGAGAAAATTAGGATGCTGTCCAAATAGACAAAGATCTTCTTATGGAGAGTATCTTGGAGCATGTCGTTTATAAAAACCTGGAAAACTGCTGGCACTTTCGCAAGGCTAAAGGGCATTATCAAGTATTCACAGTGCCCTGTCGGTGTGTTGAATGTCATCTTCCAGTCATCATCCTCCCTTATCCGAACAAGATTGTACGCACTCTGGAAGTCTAGCTTTGAGTATACTCTTGCCCTTGGAGAATCTTGAAGGCAGTGTTCATGAGTGGAAGAAGGTAACAATTCTCTATTGTTATGCTATTCAGCCCTCTATAATCAATGCATGACGGCAGGCTCCTGTCCTTTTTCTGTACAAAGAAGAAGCCAGCATCAGCTGGAGAGGAGGACGGCCAAATGAATTCCAGGGCAAGGACTTCCTTTATATAGTCCTCCATAGTGATTCTCTTCAGGCCTGAATGTATGTATAATCAACCCCGTGAAGGACAAGTACCAGGCAGTAGATCAATAGCACAGTTGTAGAGTCTGTGCGATGAAAGAGTTGAGGCCTTTCCCTTGCTGAAGACCTCTTCCAAATCCTTGCAGATTGAAGAGATTTCTACTGGCTTGGGTGCTACAGTTACCCCCAAGGATGACTCCTGAGGCTCCATAGGTAGCAGGAGTGATTCAGCAGACCCCAGAGTCTCCTCCACAGGTTCACAAGAGTCTTTAGTGAAAACTGAGGCCAAATCAGAGTCCAAGTCCTCATCCGTGTCCTTAGACATTGGCAGTGAGGCACAAATGGTCCTTGAGCTCCTGGAACTAGGCTCCAAGGTCTACATTTTGGAGCCTTCCCCTAAGATAGGACCTGGAGACTGGAGCCCTTTTGTTTAGCTGCTGGAGTTCCAGACTGCTTAGGCATCTCTTTGATTTGCTCCTGAACGAGAGACCCTCTCCTCTCATGCCAATTGTCCAACTACAGATCCTCTCTTCTCTGTTGGCTGAAGCCTGCTTGTCTGCCCTTGAAGGCAGGAGTGAGTATCTTGAAGGTTCCAGGTTACCCCAAACAAAGGTCTACCCCCTCATCAGCTTCTGGTCTCAACGGAGCCTGGGGGTTGAAATACCAAGCCGAAAGCAGACCTTCTTGCAGCGACTGGACCATGCCATGTTCCTCCTTTCCTTCCCGTTCACAGAAGGGTTATGCCGGGACAGTCAAGGGTGCCCAAGGATCAGGGGTATGTGAGGAGACTCAATAATATAGAACTAATGTCCTCCGCATGCTGAATGACTGCATCAATATATATATGTGACGAACATCAATGGGCCTACAGTCGAGAGAGTCAGTAGCTTCAGGTTCCTCAGTATACACATCACCAATTATCTCAGCAAGATATTCCAACCAAGCTTAATGAATTACAAAGCATAATCTCAATGTCTTAACCTATATGTCAACCCTCAACGTCAGCAAGACAAAGGAATTGGTTGTTGACTTCAGAAGGAGTAGCGGACCGCACGACCCAATTTACATCGGTTGTGCGCAAGTGGAACAGGTCAAAAGCTTTAAGTTCCTTGGGGTCAATATCACAAATGACCTGACTTGGTCCAACCAAGCAGAGATCACTGCCAAGAAGGCCCACCAGCGCCTTTACTTCCTGAGAAAACTAAAGAAATTTGGCCTGTCCCCTAAAACCCTCACTAAATTTTATAGGTGCACTGTAGAAGGCATTCTTCTCGGGTGCATCACAATCTGGTATGGAAGTTGTCCTGTCCAAGACCGAAAGAAGCTGCAGAAGATCGTGAACACATCGCAGCACATCACACAAACCAATCTTGCATCCGTGGACTCACTTTACACCACACGCTGTCGGAGCAGTACTGCCAGGATAATCAAGGACACGACCCACCCAGCCAACACACTTTTCGTCCGTCTTCCCTCCGGGAGAAGGCTCAGGAGCTTGAAGACTCGTACGGCCAGATTTGGGAACAGCTTCTTTCCAACTGTGATAAGACTGCTGAACGGATCCTGACCCGGATCTGAGCCGTACCCTCCAAATATCCGGACCTGCCTCTCGGTTTTTTTGCACTACCTTACTTTCCATTTTTCTATTTTCTATTTATGAATTATAATTTAAATTCTTAATATTTACTATCGATTTGTAATCCAGGGAGCGGGAAGCACAGAATCAAATATCGCTGTGATGATTGTATGTTCTAGTATCAATTGTTTGGCGACAATAAAGTATAAAGTATAATGCCTTCTACCTATTCTCTTATTTCATAATTATTGCATTATGTTATTTATTGACTAACTAACTGTTTCATGTACCACAAGCTCATCAAGGTCTAGAAACCTACAGATGCTGACTGAACCAGACAAGGTAAATGAACTGCATTCACCAAGGATGACTATACAGAATGCTTTTAAAGTATGCAATACCTTTCTTTTTAAATAACTTTGCTCCTGTGTTTTTTTTTATTTACAAATTTTCAACATCATGTTTGTTTTAGCAGAGGGATGAGAACATTGGCACAGTGTACTTATAAAGGGGGTTAAGAAGAACCTTTAACTTCCACGTGGTTATAAGCAACATTCAATAACATCTCTATAATGCTGCAAATGTGAAGTAACATTATATTCATTGTAGTGTTTATGTACTACTTAAGTGTCTACCGAATGTGATTCTTTCACCTTTAATGATACATCATTGCTCTTTCACCACTTCAATTTTAAATCATCTCCTTAGATTTGCCTCAATAATCACTTGTGATGAGGCATTCCATTTCCTAATAACCCTCTGTGTCAAAACATTTCCCCATTTATGATTTTGTTCGGTCACTCATATTCCTGGATCTGCGATCCCTTGTTTTGGTTTCTTCACAGTCTCCCAGGTTTATATGCTCAGAATTCCTTTTAGTTCCCCTTTAACCTCCTCTACTGCAATAAAAATGCATCCTTTCTTCATAATTGTACCTCTTATTTCAAAGAAAAATCTATTTTTGAAGACAAACTTTCTTTGTGATAAAATTCTTGAATATCTTTCCCTTGAAGGTTTACTAGAAAGACCTGGGATACTCCACTAATCAATGACTTGAGAAAATTCAAATTCAACATGAAAATGTTGGTCTAATAGGTAGTATAAAAAAAATCAGAGACTAATTGTCATTTTCTCCCTGTATTTTTAATATCAGAGATTAATTAAGAAAATTTTGTAAACATCATTTTTCTCCTGCCTGAATTTATTTCAAAAATACCTTGTTCCTCTAAGTATTTTCAGTCTAGGTTTCAGGTTTATAAGATGAATATTCTCCTGATAATGCAGGACATTTTAATGTATTTTACTTTGATTCATCATTTTTCATATTTGCTTCTTCTTTATCTGTCATAATTTTCATAGTATTCAATCCCTTCCATCCTGTACATAAATTTAATGTTAAGTTCTCCTTGCTAGCCAAGTAGCTGATATGAGATTGGTTCCATAACCTAATTGACAGTAATAAATTATATTTCACTGGGATCACCAATCTTCATTGAAAAGGTAAATTCAGATTAAAGCTTATTTATTTATTTATTTTAACTACTATTTATATTGCCAAAACAATTACAATAATTTAACATATATTAACTGAAATTATTTATAAACAACATTTATCTGTTAAACTATTTAGATCCACAAAAGCTTTCTCTTAATGCCTTTGAGCATTTGTGATCATTACAATAAAACATGCCTGTGACAGCGGCTAAATGAAAAGGGTTATTAAAGTAGCCTGGGAGTAGACTTTCAGGTCCTGTCACTTGAGGAGTTAATGCCATTTGACCCTCTCTGCCTTGCTGTAACATTGCCTTCTCATAAAAAGGAGCCTGTAGGTCCATGTAAGGTCAGTGCAACTGAAGTTCGGGAAACATCAAGCATGACCTTGCTCTATTTATCTTTTATTAAAATTAAATGTAAATCTTTAACTCATCTATAACTAACTTTTGTTATGAATTTTCAGTTACTTATCCTCTACAGAGACCTGGAAGTTGCTGTATAACTTAAGACACACACAAAGAAATAAAATCTCAGAATTTTATTTGGGATTGGTTTGGAGCCCGTACTCACATTTTGAAGAATAGAATAAAAAATAGACTTTATACTGTCTGCTGTACTTGCAGAGAATGCATACTCCTAAATGGGCCAAGAATGCAATTGAAATAGATTAATGTTCTAAAAGGGATTATGTGTAATATTGAAGAATGGCAATCCCAATTCAATAATTGGTGTATTTCCAATTAGAATGCTTCAAATTGATAACAAAGTTTGCTAATCTGCTAAATTCAAAGTGTTTTCATCCACCACTCCCCCCCCACCATATAATTGGGGGAAGGAGATGTGAATACACTCTGAATTTAGCAGAAGATTTTATCTATTATATTGAGTGAAAAGCTAACCAAAGCATCTTACTAATGGGTCTAAATTCATCCTTTAATCCTATAGACCAGGGATTCCCAACCTGAGGTCCACAGACTCCTTGCTTAATAGTATTGGTCCATGGCATAAAAAAAGTTGAGAACCCCTGCTATAAATTTGTGTCTGTTAGGTTTACTCATGGTATTTCTGAAATATACAGCAATCAATAGCAGCATCAAGCCAAGATGAGACCACCGGAGAATTAGGAAATCTTGATGAGCCAAAATGAGACCCTGATTCATTTATCAAGGGTAGATGGAAGCAGCTTTGAAATTTCAAGGTAACTAGACCTTCACAGTTAAATCCACAAAATCTCTTTCAGCAGTCAACAGGAAACAAACAAAATGAAGATGACTTTCCTTTGTAAGTGTTTTGTGCAGGTCTAATAACTGAACATCTTGCCTGTGGGGAAAGTTATAAGCTGCCTCATCTACCTACACAACAGTTAAAATGACTGATTACTTTCTATAGCTTAGTGCCACAGTAAAAATATTAATTTTGGCTGTTCTGATGTGGCTTTTTGTGCTACTTTTCTAGGTTGTCACTGAGCTATATTATGAGCATGAAGTAGGACCCAGGTGCTGTTTGTATTGCTGGAAGGGCTTTAGCTATTGGTCTCAACCAGAAATCCATATAATTCTCCCTCAAACCAAGATTTTAAACCAGTTTTTTTTTCTGAATTAGTAACAAATCCCATACTTATAAAAAAATTATTCCTACTGTGTCAGAAAACCTTCACCAATGCTGGATTTCTAGCAGGAATTTGAAAAATTGTGTCTGTGATTGAGTCCATTCCAATCCTTTTTTTATGCATGTTAATCAAGAGTGTATTTGGAGGTCATTGGGGGTGTACAAGTCCAACACATTACTATTTCATTAATGGATGATTACAAGTATTTACAACTTTGCTGTGGACTGTCCCAAGATTAGCTACAAAAGGATGAGCTGGGGCATGGGGCTAGGACCCGCATCCCATTAAAACCCAGAGCTAACGAAATGGCAACAGAGGTTCCAAAGACCTCATCCCTGGGAGAGAAAGGATCTTCGCCTAGAAGTCATATGAAATTATGTGGTGAAAGTGGAAGCCACAGAGCCGATCAGCCTTCTATTAGTCTAGGACAGAAGACCCTGGTGAACTGCTTTTGGTGGCCTATGACCTAGTATGGGTGATAGGATTACGAAGAAGAAAATTATTCACAAGGTCCACAAACCAAAGTTGTTACTCACCTTTTCTCAAATAGGATAAATGGCCTGGGAACTTCGTGAATATAGGCTTATTCCTATACAAAGGCAATTTCCCCCTATGGGTAAGGTTATTTTGTAACACTAAATAACGGTCTCAGCTGAGTTGTAAATAATCATGTTGGAACCAGAGTAAAATGGGAATAAGAAATACCAGTGTTAATAGCACCAAATGGCTCTCAATCCTCTCAACCTCAACACTGTTGATGTAAACAGGAGCACATGCACTGCTCCCCCAGCTCTTCTGAAGTCAATGACCTGCTGATTTTGAAGGGAAAGTTGTTGTCATGACAACATGTCACTAGGCTTTCTACCTCCTTCCTGTACTCCAACATTTCATTACTTGAGATATGGTCGACTATAGTGGTATATTCTGCAAACTTGGAGATGTACTTGCATATGACAATAAACTTGACTTTTACTTTGAGGGGAGGGTTGAGGAACCAACTTTATGGGACACCATTGTTGAGGATATTTGAGGTGGAGGTGTTGACGCCAATCTTTACAGAATGCAGTTTGTCGGATTGGAAGTCAAGGATCCATTTGGCAAGAGGGGTATTGAATCCCAGGTCTAGGAGTTTGGAGATGAGTTTGTTTGGAATTCTAGTACAGAGTGGTAGTCTGATTTACCAAAGTGCAGGAGAGGGGGTGGGTGACTTGGAAGGCATCTTTGATGGTTACTTTGCAATGATAAAATGGATTTGGGCCCTTTGGGAGACATGCTGGTTGTATTTTGCTAACACACTCTTGAATCTGGTGATGTTGAAGTTACTGGCAATGGCGAAGAAGGCCTCAGGATATCCCATTGCAAGACTCCTGATCACGAAGCATAAGTGGAACTGGAATTGGTTTACGATTGTCACATGTACTGAGACACAGTGAATAGCTTGTCTTGCATGCTGATCACACAGATCAGATCATTGCACAGTGCATTGAGGCAGAATGCTGTTGTTTGCATCGATCTGTCTCAAAGGACAATGGGTGATGATGATCATCATCACAAACCTGGACAGAAGGTATGGAGATCCTGAGATGCTCATCAAGAATCCCCTCTCAGCCTCACCCGTGTAGTCCAAAGGAAAGCTTAAGAAGCAATGCGTTTGGCACCAGCTTGGCTGCTGGAGCTGCAGGAAGGATGTTCAATGGCAGCTAGCTGCCTTAGAAGCTTCACTCCAGATCTGCTGGTTAGATTTACTCCCATAGATTTTCTCTCTTCCCAAGGCTGACCACAAGATAGTGGGGCTATTTACTCATAGCTGGGTATCTGGGGCAGAAAAAGGTTAAAAAACACACATACACACACAACGCAGAATAAAATTTTACAGCTACAGAGGAGGTTCAGTTCAGGTAAACAGTAAGATGCACAATCATAATGAGGTAGATTGTGAGGTCAAGATCCAACTTATTGTACTAGGAAATTACGTATTTGATAGTCTTAAAACAGTGGGACTGCAGCTGAGCTTGAGCCTTGTGGTACGTGCTTCCAGGCTATTGTGTCTTCTGCTCATTGGAAAAGAGGAGGAGGTCCACCTGGGGTGGGTTGTATACAGCCGTTAGGATAGCTGAAGGTGATCTTGCATGGCAGATAGTATGAGCAACACTTCACTGCTAGATATTCCAAGCCAGTGAGCAGAAAATCATTAGGACCATCACATCTAAGTAGCACAAGATGTTGATTGGGAACCAGAGCCCACCGCCTCTAGCTTTGCCAGAGGATGCCGTACAGTCCATCAAGTAAATCAGGTTCTATGGCACAGTCAGACAAAGCAGGTGTAAGCGACGTTTCAGTGAGACCTAGCACACAGCAGTCCTCATCGGCAGCCTTCAGCTTTCTTTGGTAGGTCTGCCTTTCTCTTGGTTCATTGACTTTGTTCTCAGTGACCTAGACATTGGCTAGTAGCAAGCTGGAGAAAGAGGACTTGAACCCATGTTATTTCAGGCTCACGATCAGCCTCGCCCTCTTACCATATTTCTGAAAGTAATGGCTGTGGTTAGTCAGTCCTGATATTCCTGGAGTAGACCCACTTGAATTTGAAGGTAGGTTACTGATTAAGGAAGGACCTGGAAGACTGAAAGGTAAGTGATTTATTCTGGGCTGAACTGGCACACATAGAATGGATTCACTTGACCTGAAAGGTAAGTTTTTTTTCCTATTCAGCTCTGAAATTGAGACCAGAAGTTGCTGATTTAAGAAGGTTAATAGTTGTGCATTGAAGAACTCTAATGTAGATTACTGCAAATTACACAAATTCTTGGAAAGATGGAGCTTGTCAGCAGGCCTCGTTATTACTCTAATAATTACTCTGCTGTGTTTTGTAACTTCAAAACATTCAACTAATTCAAAGAAAGACAAGAGAGTCCAAAATATGAGTCTAACTTCGTTTTTAAGCATAGTAGTGTGATGACGTATGCCATTAATATATTTTTACATATAATCTGTAATTAATTATTTAATCAAACAAGAATTCTTAATCAACCAATATATACAAGATTCCTCAAATATTGCTTAAATATTAAATACACAACAAAAGTGCGGCAGCTTATAGAGCTGCTGCCTCACAGTTCCAACATCCTGAGCTCGATCCTGACTTCCACTTGTGACTTTCTGCATGAAGTTTACACATTTTCCCTGTAACCATGTGGGTTTCCTCTGGGTGCTCCATTATCCCCCCACAACCCAAAGACATGGAGGTTAGTAGGTTAAATTGTCCCAGTGTGTAGATAAGTGGCAGATAGGAATGTACAGAGGAAAAAATGAAATTAATATAAATGAGTGTTTGTTGGTTGGCACAGAGTCAATAGGTCTAAATACCTGTTTCCATGCTGATTGACTTTATGACTCAATGATTCTCTCTAACGCTCTGATTCTCAGTAAACTATAATTATGCCTGGGAGTGAATTAACTAACTGAGACTGCAGATCCATCAAAGCTGAATCTGCTAAATTAACCCCACCCTCTCATTACTCTCTGTGCAAGCTCTTTTTGGGAATCAAAACATGCAGATTAATTTAAAGCCACTTCATTTACACAGTGGTAAAAGTCTCTTCTGCGGAGTAGATAAAGCAGAAATCACAGTGCAGTTTAATGAAAGAAGGTTCTGTGAGTTTAGCACGTCTGCTCGACCTACTGAACACATTGACCTTGCGGTCTCTGAGCAGCGTTTCACTTCTTTTACACTCTGTGTTATTCTTGGCAAAAAATTACCTTGGCAGTATCAATGCCAGCTGAACGGTCAACATATTAACTTCTCGACATTGCATGCAAGATTAACAGTTACATCTCAAATAATAAGGGCGTTTTAATGAGGAAAATGTTACAGTTTGAGGAAAGTAACTCTAATATTTTTATATCAACAGTCACCTACTCCTTTGCAATCATCATCTTTCACCTTCAAATGATGCTAGAAGAAAAAGAAAACATCTGTTAGCTTTCCAAAAAAATGGTTTCTGCTCCACATGTGCCTCATGGAAATACTCCTTTTAAAGGACAATTTCTCACTTTCAAGCAACATGTTTACCTTACTAGATGTTCCTCATGGTTTGCACTTAAATGGACTTTAGAATTTTCTTCAAATTTTCAACTGTTTTGAAGGTTATGCCAAACATGGTCTTCATTGACAAAGGTGAAAATTATGGCTACATTACTGAAGAAAATTTGTACGATGTACAGATGTGGCTCATCAGTGTAGTCAGCAGCTCATCTAGGAGAAGGAAAACTCTGATCTCAAACTTCTGCTGCCTTGTAGCTATAATCACTCATGGGGAAGGCTTTGGGAATGACCCCGAGGAAAAATCCAGAGCTGGAGTTCCCTAAGGCAGTTCTACGTCGAGTTCAACGCTGAGTGGCAACTCCTACGACACTGCTGGTGCCAAACTGTATCAGTCTCTGCTGTTTATTTTGATTCATCAGCTGAGTGGAGAGAGAAAGCCTGCTGCATAGGCAACAGCTTGCTCTCCATATCATATTGCCTGGTTTGCATGTGCAGTATGTAAACAGCTAAGGCACAAAATCCATGGTCGACCCTGACCAATGCATGCTTCAGGAATAAGGAAAATTTATATGAGTAAAATATTTATCACTGACCTATGACCTTGTGCATAAAGTGCAGAGAAAGAAACAAGCGTAATGATTACACTTAGATTTCTTTTGGAAGGGTTAGCTCAAAAACTTAGTGTTATCTCTTTCAGAAAATGTCATTGGGTACGATGGAGTTATTTTTAAATTATTTAACATTGAATTTATTGACCTTGGATACAACATGGTAAAATTCCACAAATTTAGAAAATTTCAAATCACATTTCACCGGCTATCAAGAAATTCAATCGGTTAATGAAATAAGTAACTCTGTACAAATAGCTGGTATTATCTATATAACTAACTGATAATTGTGAGAAACTCAACTGATTCCATAAGGCGCCACGGTAGTGTAGCGGTCAGCACAATCCTATAACAGCACTAGGCAGCAGAGTTTAGAGTTCAGCTCTGGTGCCTTCTGTAAGAAGTTTGTACGTTCTCCCTGTGACCACATGGATGCCCTTCGGGTGCTCCGGTTTCTTCTCACAGTGCACAGACATACCAATTACTCGGTTAGTCTTCTTCTTCTTCGTCTGAAGCCGATCACCCCCTACTGGAACATAGGCTGCTAACAGCAGATCGTCAAAGTCCTCTATCCTGGGCCAGTCTTTCATGTTGTGCCTAGGTGTAGCCCATCTTTGAAGATGCTTCCTCTCCCTGGGATGAGGTCTTTGGAGCTTCTATAGTACTGGGTTTTTAACAGATGAGATTGCTATCCCCGTGCCTAAACCTCCTCCTTTTGCAGCAATACTTGGGACCATCCGTTGCCGAGTTAGTAGGTTAATTGGTCACTAAATTGTCCTGTGCTTAGACTAGGGTTAAATACATGGGTTGCTGGGCAGTGGGGCTTTTGGGCCTGTTCCACACTGTATCCCTAAATAAACAAAATAACGTGTTCTTCAGCTTTCTTCTTTTGATGGGATCCAAACACAATGCATGAACTGTTGCTCAACTTACTGGCTCAAAACTATAGGCATTGGGCTATTTGTTCAATGTATGATAGATGAGAAATTCAACAGTGGATTCTTGTGGGCTAGCTGCTACTCTACTGAGCCCACTGCCAAATTCACACCATCCATTTCTCAAATGTTGAGTAAAGGCAGTAGGTACTTAGGTGAACAGTCCATGCTTAGGATGCAGCATGTCTTCCTGCATGGGAAATTGCATCTCATGAACTGGAATGAGATTTTTGAAGGGGTGACAAAGAAGATTAATGAGAAAAAGGTGGTAGGTTTGACCTAAGTGGTCTTTACGAGGCCTTGTACAAGGTCACACATGGTAGCCTGGTCCAGAAAGGAGCTATCCATCTGGATTTTAAAAAAAACTAGCTTGGAGGAAGATGGTGGTAGTGGTGGATTGTTTTTCAGATTGGAGTACTGCTACAAGTGGCGTTCCACAGGGATCAATGCTGGGTCCCTTATTGTTTGTCATACACATTAGGAATTTGGATGAGAATGTTGGTGCATGATTAGCAAGTTCGTGGATGAAAACTAAAATCTGTAGTGTAGTGGACAGTGAAGAAAGCTGTCTGCGGGTTACAAAAGCCAGATGGAATTTAACTCAGACAAGTGTGAACTGATGCAATGTGGAAAATTAATCAGAGCAGAAAAAATACAGTAAATTGCAGGGAACTGAGGAGTGATGAGAACAGAGAGACCTAGGGATACATCTAGATAGTTACATGAAGGTGGCCACATAGTTACTCAGAGTGGTGAAGAAGGCATATGGCACATTTGCTTACATTGGCTGGGGCAGTGAATGCACTAGATGGACGTCATGTTGCAACTGTACAAGATGTTGGTGATACTGCACTTGGCATATTGAGTGCAGTTCTATTTGTTATATTATTGGAAGGATATCATTGAGGTAGAATGCAGAAAAGATACACAAGGATGTTGCCAGACTGGAAGGCTTGAGCTAATAAGCTGCAGAGAGTTGTAAACTTAGTCAGCTCCATCATGGACACAAGCTTCCATAGTATCCAGGACATCTTCAAGGAGTGATGCCTCAAAAGCTGGCATCAATCATTAAGGAGCCCTATCACCTAGGTCATGCCTTGTCCTCATTGCTACCATCAGAAAGGAGATACAAAAGCTCGAAGGCACACACTCAACAATTCAGGAACAGCTTCTTCCCCTCTGCCATTTGATTTCTAAATGGGCATTGAACCTACCTCACCACTTTTTTATTTCTATTTTTGCACTACTTATTTAATTTAACTATTTAATATGTACATAATGTAATTCACAGTTCTTTTCTCTATATTATGTATTGCATTGTACTGCTGCCGCAAACGCAACAAATTTCATGACACATGCTGGTGAAATTAAGCCTGATTCTGATTTTGATTCCGTTCAAGAGAGGATTGGATAAGTTGGGACTGCTTTTCCTAGAGTGAAGGAGGTTGAGGGATGACCTTACAGTGGATTATAACACTATAAAATGGTGGGTCACAGAGTGAGGGGGACATAGGTAGAGAGTCTAAAACTGGAGGTGATAGATTTAAGTTGAAAGCAAAAGGACTTTTCTCACACTGAGTCTGGTGGGTACATGGAACAAGCTGCCAGAGGAAGCAGTAGGTGTGGATACAATTATAATATTTAAAAGGCATTTGAACAGGTACAAGGATAGGAAAGACTTAGTATGATATAAGCCAACTGCAGGTAGATAGGACTAGCTCAGGTAGTCACTTTGGATGAGTTGGTCCAAAAAGCCTGACTCCATGCTGTTTGCTTCAATAACTCTACCTCTCTAAGAGCTGAGTGTGTGTAAATTTCCAAACTATTGAATACAGTTAAGTGCCAAGAAATAGGAGATTTGACATATACTGCTCCATATTTTTCTGTACCACTAGTTCACAGCTTGCATTTTATTTTTGTGACATGTGCTGTTTCTAATCTTTTAATTCACTTCAACCTCCTCCATTTTCTCTGTTCTTCTCACTCTGATCTCATGTGCACCGGCACCCTTGAACAATGAATACTGTCTATGCTTCGGGGGACTTTGGATCTCCAGAAATCTCCCATCTAACCCACTTCGTATAGTGTCTTATGTTTTAGTTTTCTTCTTTTAAAATGCTTCTCCTTCATGCCACAATTCCCAGCACATCTCCACATTATCATTTTTCCATGGGTGTAAATACCTATCAACGTCAATCCCTTAACTTTACACTAACAGAGATTTCAAATTCAATTGATCTTAAGAACAGCATGTGTTGATTACTATTTATTATTTATGGTGCAACTGTAACAAAAACCAATTTCCCCCGGGATCAATAAAGTATGACTATGACTATGATGTTTCCTTATTCTTCGTAAAGTCAAGTGTTTCTGTAACTTCATACATTCCTTTGTTGAAACATCCCACACACTGAATAATTATAAATAAAATGGAAATCACCCTTCTTAGCTTGGGATAAACATGCAGATTCATTCCATGTTGCTGTTGTGCAGATCAAATCACGATTAAAATAACTTAGCTATTTATTTCTCACAAAAACTATTTGACCCCTGTGGGATTAGTGATAGTATTCATTTGTTGTCAACATATTGTTTGTCACGACCTTAGGGAATCCTCTAAATAAAAAAAGTCTTTCGTTATTGTTTTGTAGAAAAAAGAAAAAAAGATGTTCTAAGCAATGACATTTAAATTGTGTGGCAAGCTTCTGAATTATACTACATGATAACACAGGCATTTATTTTGTTCATTGTTTATATGGTAGTTAGGATTATAGTAGAATTGACCGCAGATTAAAGAAAAATAGGCAATTCATAATGACTCCACTGGGTTCAACTACCATGAGACCAACTTACAAAACCACTGTTACTATGCAGTATGTTAATATTTTAGCAACTCTTTATTGTTAGTATAAATATACAGCTTTATATGTTGATATTCTTCCTGCCTTCTGGTACCATTTTTCTGTGCATTAGTGCCTCACATCTGCCTGCGGAAGAAGGGCTTGTGCATGAGGAGAAATGCTGTGCCTGGCACAAAAAAGCTCCTTCAATACATTTCAGGAATACTATTAACCAGCTTGCCGATTGTGCATTCAGTAGAATTCAGTTATTGTCCTGGTCTTGGTTGGGGTGCTTAGAAGATGTTACTTGGAGATGTTGGTGAGAGCTTTATACATGGCCACATTCCAGAACATGTGGACTTTCTTCAAGGCAAAGCAAATACTTGGCATAGTATCCAATCAGAGCTTGAGCTGCTGATTTCCAAATATATACATCTTAATTTCATCCTTGGTGCTTCTAAAGCCCCCACAGATGCTTTGGCAGAACACCAAGGAATTAGCCTAGAACACAGAGGTCAAGGAAACAGATCCACAGTGATCTGAAATGCACAAGACTAAAAATTTTATTCTTTTCTTGCCTCCACAATCACACATCCTCATTTTTGCTTTGTATTACACTACAATGAAGTTCGGGTTGGAATGTTTGTTCTCAAGAAGTTCCTTTGCTTTAAAATCAAATTGCATTTATTCCATTTCCAAAAGGCAAGAAGAATATCAAAATGTAAAGCTGTATATTGAAACCAAAAATCAAGAGATGTTAAAGTATTCCCATATGACATAATACCAGTGAATTTGTAAGTTGGTGTCAATGAGAATTCAGTTGATCCCAGTGGAATCATTGTGAAGAGCTCATTCTTCTTTTATCTGCGATCAGTTCTACTATGACCCTAGTTGTGCCTGAAATAATGATAGCCAAATCTCTTCCCAGCAAATACCCCCTTTGCTTTGAGAGGAGGGAAATCTAGATGCCTTACTTTTGGATGTCTTGACAATCAATTGCAGTAGATTTGAACATGTCTCTAGAGCAGAACTAGCTGACTTACTTACCTGAGCATTCAAGCAACCTGGATGATGTTGCAAGTTCCTTATTAGTCAAAAGAAAAAAACAGGAACATGAGGAATCTTTTCAAAGATATAATGTGCATTATTTTGCACACAAAATTTTCATTGCATTCTTTAAATATACATCAGTTTCTTGGTAGTCTTTCACCCCTTATCAAAGAAAGGATGTGCTGGAGTTGCATTTCATGCCCTGACTAACATACCACAGAAATTTCCTAATACATGTAAATGTACACGGCGGCAATTAATGTTGATCCTTCATCTTCAACCTAATCTCTCTTAATCTCTTTAGTTATCAAATATGAAATATTACACACCTAAGAACAATCTTCTGACTCAGTGCAGGACCATTGCATCTGAGCTACTGAAAAGAAAATAATTAACGCCACAGTCACCAGAGTGATATTTTGATCCGATGGAGGAGGTTCAGCCAAAAGCCTTCACAGCAGAATGGTACAATGCTGCTCTTTCTGTAGCAAGCACCTCTTCAGATCTGATCTGTGCGGTTTTAAAGTACATCAAAGTGCAAACTGCATTTTCATATCTGGTGCCTTTATGACCACCAGTTTAGTCAAGTGCATTCAGACACCAAGGACTAATGAGTGTTGAGTATCTTAATTCCTTCCCTCTAGCTTAGTCTGTGATGTAAAGCACAGATATTCCTGCTACCTGACAGTGCTGACGTTAAACAGATCACAAGAATGCTTGCAAGCTGCAGTGGAAACATACCCCCTCCCTTAGGGGTTTTGCTTTATTAAGTTTTTGCTGTTTGAAGACTGGAGATTTATTTTTGGCCCAGCTTGTTTCTGCAAAATGCAACCCTAACTGCCACACAAAAAGACTCTAGGAAGTCTAGATTGCACAGAAGTTCCACTTTCTCATTAACTTTGGAACTAACACAAGCTGCTGAAAGACTATTCAAAGGCCTTCACTGCTGCAGTGAAGTAGTGACTGGCCATATGTTGCTAACAATTCAGCATGTTTAGAAATTTTCAATTTCCAGGACTACTATTTTCTAGTCCATAAGTCTATAAGACATAGGAACAGAAATAGGCATTCAGCCAATCGAGTCTGCTCCACCTTTCTCTCAATCCCATTTTCCTGCCATCTTTCCATAACCTTTGGTTCAAAAACACAGCTCATCACCACCTTCTCAAGGGCAACTAAGGATAGGCAATAAATACTGGTTTAGCTGGTGACACCCACGCCCCATAAATGAATAAATGAATTAAAAAATTGAACCTATCAAACGTCACTTTAAATGTACCAAATGACAGCCTCCACAGATGTCTATGGCAATGAATTCCACTGATTCACCGCCCTCTGGCTAAAGAAATTCCTCCTCATCCCTGTTTTAAAGGGATGTCTTTCTATTCTAAGGCTGTGCCCTCTGGTCCTAGACTCACCCACGATAGGAAGTGTACTCTCCTCTCTGGGCCTTTCAATATTCGACAGGTTTCAATAGGATCACTCCTTATTCTTCTAAACTCCAGTGAGTACAGGCCCAGAGCCATCCAAGACTCCTTTTGAATCCCAGGGTCATTCTCGTGAACCTCCTCTAGACCCTCTGCAACTCCAGCACATCCTTTCTTAGATAAGGGGCACAAGACTACCAAGAAACTGATGTATATTTAAAGAATGCAATGAAAATTTTGTGTGCAAAGTAATGCACATTATAGCTTTGAAAAGATTCCTCTGTGCTCTTGCAATATAATTATAGACAGCATTGACTACTTCAGCATGGTTCTGAATTGTATAACCTAACAAAATTGTCAACCGTCAATGCTAAGGTCACACCATTCGGTATTGGTGACTGATAACATGTATCGCCGTAAACATGTATAGCTCCAGCACCCAAAATTCATCCAAGTCAGTCTTTGACATTCTGAAGGCATCTGCCAAACTGCTACAGTTCTCAATTGTCTCCATACTTTCACCTTAACCGGAGGGTTAAGATAGGTCTAAAGGGCCAATGAAATATGGATTCCAGGTATTAGTTGCTTACTTGTGGAAACTTGGTGCAGGCAAAATACTTTTTGATTTTCGCTCATTGTAACAGTGACAGCATTTCTAAAGCACTTCATTCACTGCAAGGTGCTTCCTGAAAGTGAGGTGAAAGCAGAGCTGGTAAAACTAGCCTTGTTTTACCTTTATTACAGTTGATCATGATATGTTATCGGCCACCTAATACTCTAAATAAATCTTCACTTAGAAATTAAAACTTACAAAATCTGTCACCCTGGCTTGGATTTTCTTCTTAATTTTAAAGATAATGTAAATGACCCTTTCAATTTCAAATGGAATTCATTTTGCTGAGCACTTAGAAATCCAAACATGATTTGAGAAGGTTTATGGGTAGAAATGTCATAAGGGAACATAGTGAAAACCATCAGTAAAGTAATAGAAAGGGTTGCTATTTTACTTTTACCCATGAACACCAAAGCTCAACAGAAAATGTCAAAAGAGGTTTGGGGAATCACTAACATGAGAAAATCCGAGCAACACACACAAAATGCTGGCCAGCCAGCTTCTAAGAAAAGAGCATAGTCGAAGTTTTGGGCCAAAACCCTTTGGCAGGATCTTCGCTCTCCATGGAGCATTGTAGTACTGCTTTCCTGGCAATTGGATCTCACTGTAGATCTCACTCACCCAGTCAACTAGTGACAACTAGAGCTTAGGTGGAAGGAGCCGGAGGAGGTCCCTGGTTGGTCTTTTAGACAGAAGACATAAAATATAGAAGCAGAACTTGGTCCATTGATTGTGCTTTGCCATTCCATCATGGCTGACTTATTATCCCTCTTAATCCCATTCTCCTGTCTTCTCCCCATATCCTTCAACACCCTTATTAATCAAGAACCTATCAACCTCTGCTTTAGCTATACTCAGTGGCTTGACCTCCACAGCCGTCTGTAGCAATGAACTCCACACATTCACCACCCTGTGCAATGTATTTTAATAGACCCTTGTAACTAAAGGCATGGAGATCCAATCACAAACAAAAGAAAATCTGCAGATGCTGGAAATCCAAGCAACACACACACACACACACACACACAAAAGGGTGGAGGAACTCAGCGGGCCAGGCAGCATCTATGGAAAACAGTACAGTCAACATTTCAGGCTCACTTTTCCACAGATGCTGCCTGGCCTGCTGAGTTCCTCCAGCATTTTGTGTGTGTTGTTTAATGGCATGGAGAAATTCTTTTGTATTCCTGAAGATCAGAAATATTTAAAGCAATTCAAAAGGACTTAAATGAATAAAGTAAACTTAAAAGAGAAGTAAACATTAAAATTACTAAAAATACATTTAAGTGATATATAGGAATAAAAATATTAAGATGAAGATTATTGAAAATCAAACATTGTAACTTTGGCAAATCTAGAACGAAAACAGAACATGGTCAGTAGGTCTGCTGGCATCTGTAGAACGAGAAACATGGTTAACCTTTCAAGCTGAAGATCTTTCTGGGAAGGTGAAATAATAAGACCTCTCCTCTCATTTGCAGATTAACATTAAGATTGGGAGTGTAGCAGGTAGGATTTCAGGGAGAAAGAAAAACAAATCATATATATGGATTTGCCTTTCAGTCTCAGCTGGTAAATGATTAGTGTCACAATATGTATGGTATCAATGTTTGGTGCTTAGATACATGATGATGTGCAGAGGTGACCAAGAGCAGGGTTTCCCAACCTGATGTCCACAGACCCCTCAGTTAATGGTCAGGGTCCACGACATAAAAAAAAGTTTGGAACCCCTGAACTAGAGGCTGATCACGGTCAGATGGAATACCATCTGAAATCCAGCTTATCCCTGTCACAGGGGCTCAATGCAAAGGCTCAGAATCTAGCTTCTTGTCAAGCTGAAAGAACAGTCTGCCGTGTAAGCTAGATGTACTTCAAGCCATTAATTGTCTCCTCCCCCTCTCAATTGCTGCTTGTCCTGCTGAGTATTTCCAGATCTTCTAATTTCATTCTAAATTTTCGACATCCGCAGAACTTTCCTTAGGTATGGTTCGGCCATGCAATGTCTCAGCACCTGAAGGGCTGGAAACATGACCCAAAATGGTTTTCAGAAACGCAGGTGGATTAACGAATGTGAAAAAAGATGCCACTGTAGCATTCCAGAGTTCAGGGTTCAATCCCAGCACCGTTCTGTAAGAAGTCTCTGTACATCTTCCCCATGGAATGAGCGGATGCTCTCATTTCCTCCCACAGTCCAAAACCACACCCGGTAGTTTAAATGGTCATTGTAAATTACCCTGTGATTAGGTTAGGATTAATCAAGTTTTTGGGGGGTTGTACACTGTGGCTCAAAGGACCGGAAGGGCCTACAATGTATTGCTAAATAACATTAAAATAGAATAGAGGAAAATGGAAGAGGCCAAACAGTTGACTTCCTTGGAGGGTAATATGCGCACAGGAATCAAAATTCTAGGGATACGTAATATTTGAATTGAGAAATATGGCTGTTCTAAATGCCCAAAAAGGAATATGATAAACACCAGCACACTGATCCAGATTAATGATGCTTTAAACCTCCCACTGTATGTGGTTACATGAGATGTGTTATTAACTAATCCCACCAATTCAAATGGGAGAAACTTCAGGCAATGCGACAAGCAGGATGCATTTCTGTGCATTTTTCGCTGAACCAACCAGTGTGATCGCTGAAAACTGGTGTCAATTTGTGTAATATACAGTGGGTCTTGAAACCACTAATAGGCGTTCGGTTTCCTTCTTCAAAAGTGTGGGCACATGAGCAGTGACATCACTAATGAAGACCAGACTCTCTGATGTGTTCTCTGAATTCCTTCCAGAATCTAAATACTCTCCTCAAATTAAGCACAGGACATACGTGAGTGCAACTGGGAACATTCCCAGTATATAGGCTGTCACGCAAACTGACCTTTAGTGAGCACAGTAAATACATTAAGTCACAAATATGTTTACTTTTTAACCCTTAGAAAGCACAGTTTTAACCAGAAAACTAAACAAATATTATATTTGTTTATTTGTAAATACTGCACTCAATGGTAACAGGGACCTTTGCCAATGCAGTTTGCCCATCTGTACTCAAAGCACTGATTGTTCTAATTTATTCAATAAATCTTTGGGATATTGAATAGCTTTCTGGCATACGAATTCAGGAGAGGAATTTCACCAAAGTGTAGCATAGTGAATGCTCTAACAACAGTCAACTTTGATTTGGATGAAGGTACATTGTTAAGAAATGACCAAAATTAGAATCATACAGTGCAGAATGCTGCTGCTTGATTCACTTTGCTTGTGCTTGCTCCTTGAAGGAGCTATCCAATTATTCCCGGACATATCTTCAATTTCCTGTTAAAACTATTAAAAACCTATGTGGAAAATACAATTAATTACAGCAATGTTTATGCTTCTAGAGTGTACTGTGTTGGATCTTTATTGTACAAGACTTAGTGGGTATACGCCATAGAACATAGAACATGGAACAGTACAGCTCCTGAGCAGGGCTTTCGGCCTGCAATGTTGTGCTGAACCAGTTAAATTAGTAATCAAATGGCTAACAAAATTAATCTCTTCTGCCTACACAGTGTCTAAATCCTTCCATTTTCCTCACATTCATGTACCTCTCTAAACGCCCTTTAAAAGACTAATGTTTCTCCCTCTACCATCACTCAGGCAACACATTACAGCCACTTATCACTCTCTGTGTAAAAAGTTTGTCCATCACATCTCCTTTGAAATTAGCCCCTTCACCTTGAATGCATGTATTAGACATTTCAACCCATGGAAAAAAGCATTATTTGTCAACTCTATCTGTGCTTCTCCTAATCTTATAAGCCTCTATCAGCTCTCTCCTAAGCCTCCGCTACTCCAGAGAAAACTGCTATGATACAGTGAGAGCCATGGTAGCGCAGTGGTTAAGGCGACACTATTATAGCTCGGGGTGTTGGAGTTCAGATTTCAATTCGGCCGTCCTCTGTAAGAATTCTCTGTATATCCTCCTTGCAGAACACGCGAGTTTTCTTCTGTCCTCGGTTTCCTCCCACAGGTCCAAGGTCATACTGGATATGTTAAATTGTCCTGTGATTATGTTAGGGTTAAGTCGAGGTTGTCAGAGGTTACTGAGCGGTGTGGCTTGAAGGGCTGGAAGGGCCCATTCCAAGCTGGATCTCCAAATAAAATAGAAACAAACATAACCCAAGTTTGTCCAACCTCTCATTATAGCTCTTGCTCTCTAATCCAGGCAGCATCCTGGTAAAGCGCCTCTACACCCTCTCCAAAACCTCTACATCCTTCCTATAATGGGGTGACCAGAACTGCATGCAATGCTGCAGACGCTGTCTAACTAGAGTTTTATAAACCTGCAACATAACTTCCTGACTTTTGAACTCAGTGCCTCTACTAATAAAAGCAAGCATGTCATATGCCTTCATAACCAGCTTATCTACTTGTGTAGCCACTTTCAAGGAGCTATGAACTTGGACCCAAAGATCTGCTTATCAACACTGTAAAGGATCTTGCCCTTAACAGTGTACTGCCTCTTTGCATTTGACCGATCAAGCTGCAACATTTTAAATTTGGCCAGTTAAACGCCATTGCCATTTCTCTACCCATACCTGCAACTGATCTATAATCTCATTGTATTCCTTGCCAGAACTCTACACTACCCACAATGCCACGAATCTTTGTATCATCACAAACTTACTAACTCATCCATCCACATTTTTGTCCAGGCCCCAGTACTGATCCCTGTGGATCACCACTGATCACAGATCTCCTGCCAGAATAAGACCCTTCAAGCACTCCCCTCTGTCTTTTATGGGCAAGACAGTTCTGAATCCAAAGGGCCAATTCACCATGGATCCCCTGCTTGTTAATCTTCTGGATGAGCCTCCCAGGAGAGACATTGTCAAATGCCTTATTAAAATCCATGTAAATAAAAGCCAAAGTTCTACCTTCATCGAACACACTTGTCACCTTGTCAAAAAAACTCGGTAAAGTGGGGAAGACATGTATTGCCCTGCACAAAACCATGTTGGCTCTCCCTAATTAGGTCATAGTTTTCCAAATGCTCATAAATCCATTCCCCAAGAATTCCCTCCAGTAACATCCCTACTGCAGTTGTAACACTCACCGGTCTATAGTTTCCAAGACTATCCCTGGTTCCCTTCTTGAATAATGGAAAGTACTCATGCAACCACTGGGACCTTGCCTGTGATTAGAGGGGACATGAAAATATTGGTCAATGTCCCAGAAATCTGGGGTATATCCTATCAGGACCTAGAGACTTAATCCACCTTTAAGCTCTTTAAGAGACCCAAAACTAGCTCCTCCTTTACCTCAAAGTACCCTAGTAGATCAATACGCTCAACACTGAACTCCCTATCCTCCATGTCCTTCTCCTTGGTACTCATTAAGGATATCCCCCTCATCCTCTCTATCCAAGCAAATGTTCTTGCCTTTAACCTTAAGTGGTCCTACCATCTCCTTGGTTAGCCTTCTGCTCTGTATGTGTAGAATGTCTTGAGATTTTCTTTAATCCTACTTGCCAAGGAATTTTCATGGCCCCCCTCCTGGCTTTCTTAATTCCCTTCTTGAGTTCTTTTCTGGCTTCTTTACACTCCTCAAGGACTCTGTTTGATTCTAGCTTCCTAAGCTTTATATACTTTCCTTTTTCTTCCTGACTTAGTTCATCACCTCTCTCGACATCCAAGGTTATCTTATCTTGCCATCTTTGTGCTTCCTTCTGACTGGAATATACCTGTCCTGTACTCTGTGCAATTAGTCTTTAAGCATCCTCCACATGTTGAATGTGGACTTGCCCAAAAACGGCTTTTCACAATTAACTCTCCCTAGTTCCTGCCTAATGCTCCCATAATTTGCCCTGCTTCAGTTTAATATTCTCCCACAAGGTCCATAATTATCCTTATCTATAGCTATATTAAAACTCCAGGATCTGTGATCACTGTTCCCTAAGTGTTCGCTCACAGAAAGGTGAGTCCCAGGACAGATTCATTCCCAATACCAGGAACAGTACAGCCCTTCCTCTTGTTGGACTATCTGCATATTGATTTAAGAAACCCTCCTGGATACACTTAACAAATTCTCCCCCATCTAAGCATCCTGTACACAGAAGGTCCCAGTTTATATCAGGGAACTTGAAGTCCCCCATGACAACAACCCTATTGTTTTAAGACCTTTCCTTAATCTGCCTGCATTTCTGTTCCTCTGTACCTCAGTTGCTATTAGAGGATTTGTAATACAATCCCATCCTAACAATTGTTGCACTCTTCCTATTTTTGAGTTTTATCCATATAGACTCAGCAGGCAAGGCCTCCATTATGTCCCCCCTGAGTGCAGTTGTGCTATTGTCCCTGATTAACATAGAATAGTACAGCACAGTACAGGCCCTTTGGCCCACAATGTTGTGCCGACCCTCAAACCCTTCCTCCCATATAAGCCCCCACCTTAGATTCCTCCATATACCTGTCTAGTAGTCTCTTAAACTTCACTAGTGTCTCTGCCTCCACCACTGACTCAGGCAGTGCATTCCACGCACCAACCACTCTCTGAGTAAAAAACCTTCCTCTAATATCCCCCTTGAACTTCCCAACCCTTACCTTAAAGCCATGTCCTCTTGTATTGAGCAGTGGTGCCCTGCGGAAGAGGCGCTGGCTATCCACTCTATCTATTCCTCTTATTATCTTGTACACCTCTATCATGTCTCCTCTCATCCTCCTTCTCTCCAAAGAGTAAAGCCCTAGCTCCCTTAATCTCTGATCATAATGCATACTTTCTAAACTAGGCAGTATTCTGGTAAATCTCCTCTGTACCCTTTCCAATGCTTCCACATCCTTCCTATAGTGAGGTGACCAGAACTGGACACAGTACTCCAAGTGTGGCCTAACCAGAGTTTTATAGAGCTGCATCATTACATCGCGACTCTTAAACTCTATCCCTCGACTTATGAAAGCTAACACCCCATAAGCTTTCTTAACTACCCTATCCACCTGTGAGGCAACTTTCAGGGATCTGTGGACATGTACCCGGAGATCCCTCTGCTCCTCCACACTACCAAGTATCCTGCCATTTACTTTGTACTCTGCCTTGGAGTTCGTCCTTCCAAAGTGTACCACCTCACACTTCTCCGGGTTGAACTCCATCTGCCACTTCTCAGCTCACTTCTGCATCCTATCAATGTCTCTCTGCAATCTGACAATTCTCTACACTATCTACAACACCACCAACCTTTGTGTCGTCTGCAAACTTGCCAACCCACCCTTCTACCCCCACATCCAGGTCGCTAATAAAAATCACGAAAAGTAGAGGTCCCAGAACAGATCCTTGTGGGACACCACTAGTCACAATCCTCCAATCTGAATGTACTCCCTCCACCACCACCCTCTGCCTTCTGCAGGCAAGCCAATTCTGAAAATTAGTCATGCAACTTCCCCACCTCTTTTACCTGCCTCTCTATCCTTCCTAAAGCATTGAAACCTTGGGACATTAAGCACCCATTCCCATTCCTCTCTCAGCCAAGTCTCTGTAATAGCCACAGCATCACAGTACCATGCACAGTCTCTGAAATGGCCACGGCATCATAGGTCCATGTACTAGGAACTCTGATCGCTTCAGTTTTCTGCTGTATCAAATACTATGTGTTTGTTGGGAGCAGACTGGTTTGGACTTCAAGGTAATCTCAGGTGATCCAAAATCTGAAGAGAAAACAATAGCTTTACATAAAGGCTGCTAACGAGGATGGGACTTCATCTCACCAGGATGGATGTGCTCTCCACAGTGGGCTTTGGGAAGAGAATCTCCAAATGGACACAACTGTTCTACATAGACATCAGGAACGCAGTCCAAATTAACAACAGCCAAATCAAAAACTTCCCTTTGAGTGTAAAATCAGGTGAGGCTGCCCTCTCTTCTAGTTCCTGTTGTGTGACCAATCAAGCTTTTTGCCGAATCCGGTCAGGAATGACACAATGCATGATCCCAGCGAACATGATCACTCATCAAAGCCTCCAAGAATGTGGATGGTATCACCACTTTCTGCATGGAGGCCGGTTGGCCTGCCAACTGACTAGCATTGGTGGCCAGTATGAGCTAGCTTTGATTGATCAAGTCAACCAAAGATGAGCAAGGTTATATTATTTGGCAAAACAAGCCTGACCAAACCATTTTTGCCATCACTGTCAATTTTGACTACCTGAAGGTGCAGGGTATCAGGTAGGGAAGACTTGGGACTTGTGGCAAAAATGGGTTAGAGCAGATAGCCAAGGTCAAGAAGGAAATGGATATGTGGGTTCAATACTTCCTCTCAATGTAAAGCATGAGTCTGGTCTTCAGGTCAAGGTGCTTTCAGTATTGTTGTATGTAGTGCAGGTAAGTTTCATACGCCACTCCTTCACAGCCGCCGTCTCTCAAGCTCTTTTACATTTTATCAGTAAGCCCAAGATGAACCAGGTCATGATATACAGGTCTCCAGAGAAAGCAGGGGAAACAAAGTCAACATTGTCCTCCTCTGATGGTCACCTTAGTGTGCGGCTTCATTAGCCATGTGTGAAACCAAAGTATGCAGTGACCAAGAGGTTCTATTTGTCCTTTGTGTTGTAAAGGATGAGTCTGACCTCATTGCAATCAGTTGAATATCACCACACTACGTGTCCTTTATGGAAACATTTTTGCAGGTGAGCACCTGCACAGAATGAGACCAAATCACCCTAAGACATAAGAGCAGAATTAGGCGTCTCAGCAAGAGAAGGAACACTTAAACATACTTCAGGAAATTGTTTGGCTAGTAATGAGACGGGTCTGTCTCTGGTATGAAGGAGTCAGTCACTCATCCTTTTGTGGACAATGTGCTTGCCATGAAGATCAGGGAGGAGATGCAGTATGCTCTGTCAAAATTTATCCCGAAGAACTGGATAAAACAGGACTCTGTGCTCTACAGACTATTGCCAGGGATACACGTTGAGACAAAGATTGACTGCTACTGGAATATCGATGAAAGGAGCACCTTGATCAGTTGGAAACTTACTCACCTTTGATTGTAAGGAGATGGCTGTAAGTGAATACTGTCGACTGGCCCATTCTGAGGTCCAGGAGTACGGACTGTGGGATGTTCTGAATGCAATTACGGCAAAGGTAGGAAAGGGTTCTACCATGGCTGGATGCTAAGGGGCTCTGTCCTGTGTAAATAGATAGATAAATAGATAGATAGATAGATAGATAGATATACTTTATTGATCCCGAGGGAAATTGGGTTTTGTTACAGCCGCACCAACCAAGATTAGAGCATAAATATAGCAATACAAAAACCACAAACAATCAAACAACAATATGCAAACTATGCCAGATGGAAATAAGTCCAGGACCAGCCTATTGGCTCAGGGTGTCTGACCCTCCACGGGAGGAGCTGCAAAGTTCGATGGCCACAGGCAGGAGCAACCTCCCTTGACGCCCAGTGTGGTATCTCGGTGGAATGTGGCTGGAGTCCAACAGCAAAAAGTTCGATATCCAGTCTACAAACACGTTCCTCAATCGTAATATGACCAGGATTGCACCATCCATTGTTAACCAGAACAGTAAGCCCCCAACTCCTTTATGCTTACCGCTCTCAGTGCACTTCCAGTCAGCCCGAACGGACTGGAAGTCATCCATGGAAAAGTTTTGATCGGGTATGTCCTCGTGCAGCCCCAGTAAAACACATAACACTGCACTCCCGAAATGTTCTCTGACGCCTGGCTAGCGCCGTCAACTCGTCCATTTTATGTAAGAACCCCTCAGATCTTCATTGATGTAAAATTTGGTGATGAACCAGAGAAAGTGCACAAATTGAATTGCTTCATACCATTTATCAATATTTCAATTGATTGATTGATTATTTAGATATCTGTCGTATCCCACAATGAAATATTTTGAAACCTGTGTGCAAGAGTTTTCAAAGTGGAAAAGCCATTGCTTTTGTCCTTGGGCTCTGGATCCATTGGTATGAGTAGTCATCACAGCTGGGGTCTTCCTCGGTTGCAGTGGATGGCCATGACTTCTTCTGTGCCTTGTCAGGTCCTTTTGCTCTCCAAGAAGCATTGCAGAATTGCCTTCCTGGTCGTTAGGTCTCACTGTTCATTTCATCCACCCATCCTGCTGGAGCTGACTTCGAATGCTTGGACAGGCATGTCCTTATCTCACTGGGGATATGAGGCGCACTGGCTACCTTCACCTAGTTTAATGTGCCTGTCAAGGCAGTGTGCCAGGGTGTGGCCATTGTCGCACGCAGTTACTTGGAGCCACAGGTGAGAGCTGAGTGTCCAGTGGGAACCAAAGGTGATTTAGCGGCTCCAGAATAGACACCACAAGCCCTTTTACCGGAGGTGCTACTCTCCCTGGACACCCCATATGCTCTGATTATCTAGATTATATGACTGTATATTTTAGGAATAAACTATATTGGGCATGGGGAAAGCAATCAGCACAAGTTTGATCTTCCAGGCAAAGAGATGAGCAAGGGGAATTGTGCTTGAACAACTCAGTATGGTTCTCATATACATTGAGGGATATTGCCATAAGTGCAGTGATGTAGTAACAAACACACTCCAGAAAAAATGTGTACAACATTGTAAATATACAGGGAAAGCATGCTATAGCAGTGATTAAATGTTTATTGGAATAAGTACTTGCAGCTAAACTGATACGCACAAGAGATTCTGCAGAGTAATCCAGAGTAACACACACAAAATATTGGAAAAACTCAACACAGCAGGCAGCGCCTATAGAGAGGAATAAATAGTTAATGTTTCAGGCCAAGACCTTGCAACCAAATAGATTTTTTATTTGTTCTGTTCTCAGTAATGCTCATTCGACAGGATAACTTCAATAAGCATTATTTCCAGTGAACATGCTGGATCGGTTCCTATTATACTACATATTATTTTTATCAAGATATAGCACACCTGTTTTATCCGGCCCTTCGAACCATGCCACCCAGCAACGCCCGATTTAATCCTGTCCTAATAATGAGACAATTTACAATCACCAATTAATCTACCAACCAGGATGTCTTTCGACGGTGCATCCAGAGGAAACCCTTGCGATCACAGGGAGAACTTACAAATTCCTTACAGACCGTGGCAGGAAAATGGTCTTATATGCAACTGATAAAAATCCAATTGGCAAAGATTAAACATAAAAAATTCAATAATGCCAGAACCTAAATAACCTTGTGTGTCCAATAGGAAGACACAAGGAGATTTGTACACCTGCTTGATTTCAACCAGGGAAAAAAAGCTAGTGACATGAATCACCTCCGAGACCAAGGTAATTAAACCAAAACCAAACTAAGCTAAATCAAAACAGACTAAAATAACACAGGATATATTATGAAAATAGTGCTTGCTGCTGAGAAATAGGTTTTCAGCCCTTGATAGACCATGGAAAGACCTCATCGAGTGGGCCTCTTGCACACACCCTGCTCACATGAGTACATCTCCTTGGTAGCAGGTTAATGCTGTTTCCTTAATAGTCCATCACACAAGTCACATCACCCTGTGCTGTAAAGCAAGACTGAATTTCTCACATTACATATAGGCACCCGTTAGTCTCGAGAGACCATGGATTTGCGCCTTTGAAGGTTTCCAGGGCGCAGGTCTGGGCAAGGTTTTATGGAAGACCGGCAGTTGCCCATGCTGCAAGTCTCCCCTCTCCACGCCACTGACGTTGTCCAAGGGAAGGGCACTAGGGCCGATACAGCTTGGCACCAGTGTCGTTGCAGAGCAATGTGTGGTTAAGTGCCTTGCTCAAGGACACAACACGCTGACTCAGCTGAGGCTTGAACTAGCAACCTTCAGACTACTAGACCAATGCCTTAATCACTTGGCCACACACCAACACTCATTATATGAAGCTAGTTAAAGGTACAATGTACATGCTTGCTCCCCATTTTTCCATTTTGTATAACAAATAGCAAAAAACAAGACCTACAGGAGCAAATTTCAACAGATTCATCCTTCTCATCTTCAGACTTGCTCTCAATGAGTTGAAAAAGATCTACAACTTCTCACATCATCTCGCTCCCCTCTCTTGTCCACTTACCTCCCCCCTCATCTGGTCTCACCTATCGTCACCCACCTTGTACTCCTTCCCCTTCCCCCACTTGATTTTTTGTGGCAACTACCCCCTTCCTTTCCAGTCCTCATAAAGTGCCTCAGCTCAAAACATCAACTGTTTATTTCCCTCCATTGATGCTGCCTGACCTTCCGTGTCCCTTCAGCACTTTAAGTGTGTTGCCCAGAACTTACAGCATCTGCAGAACCCCTTGTGTCCACAAGTTCTTTGGTGGGTTTCTGGGTGGATTGATAATTGATGATGTTGAATACATTTCATAAACTAATTTTGTGCCTTTGAGGATCAGAAACCAGAGGGCACAATGCTATGATAATTAGCCACAAAGAGCCAGCGGTGTAATGAGGAGAGTTGTAATGATCTGAAATGCATTGTGTGACGATTTAGTAGCAACTTTCAAAAGTTGAAAGCTGGATGACTGCTAGGAAAAGGAAGATTCACAGGACTAAGGGATGAGCAGGTGAGTGGGGCAAATAGGAAAGCATTTTCAAAGAACTGGCACAAGTTCCATGCAGGTTCAATAGGACTATTAACTATCAGTTCATGTGGGTAAAATTTGGAGACATTGATAGGAAAGGCATGTCAGTTGGAAATAATTATGACTTCTTTTTTACACTGTAAATGCTTTAGATGGTTTTCCAATGTTGTGCTCGCAAGACAATAACTGGAACTCCAAATGCCACCCCTCTTGTCGGAGGCAGCTAGTCAAGGAAGGTATTGTGACCAAGCCCAATCTTCAAATAAAGTGAAGAAAGAATTTATATCACCTTTGAGTTGCCTTGGATAGTTTTTGTTGGATTGTTGAGAGCTGAGGGAAGACCTGAGAGTAGTTGGTAATATTATGAGAAGCAGAGACAGGGCTGACAGTTTTCCCCAGACTTAATATGTCATATACTGGAGGACATGTATTTAAGGTAAGAAGGGTAAAGATTAAATGAAACATATAGAGCAAGTGTTTTTACACAGAGTGGTAGGTATCTGGAATGGGCTGCCAAAGGGAGTGGTGGAAGTAGACACAACAGTGGTGGTAAAGAAGTTGTTGTATAAACACATGAATGTGTAGGATATGAAAGACCATGAGAGATTCCAACAGAATTAGGCCATTCGACCCATCAAGACTGCTCTGGCACTCCATGATGGCTGAATTAGTATCCCTCTCACCCCCATTCTTCTGCTTTCTCAGGATCATCTGAACACCTCAGTAAAACATCCAACGCAATCAATGATGAACACACACCAAATGCTGGAGGAACTCAATAGGCCAGGCCGCAGCCCACTATCAAAACCACATGTATGGAAAGGTGCCAGAAAAGGGCCAGAAACATCATGTAGAATCCCACCCATCCTGCTCATGGACTGTTTGTCCCACCCCCATCAGATACACATACTGTTCTCCCAGATCAAATCGTTACACAGTGCATTGAGCTAGAATAAGTTAAAACAATGACATACTGTAGATTATTGAACATTACAGCACAGTACAGGCCCTTCAGCTCACAATGTCGTGCCAACCTTTTAACCATTTCGAGGACCAATCTACCCTTCCATCCATTTTTCTATCATCCATATGCTTATCTAAGAGTCACTTAAATATCACTGATGCATCTGCCTCTACCACCACCCTTGGCATGACGTCCATGTACACACCACTTTCTGTGTAAAAAACATCTCCCCTGTACTTTCCTCCAATCTCCCTAAAATTATGCCCCCTATATACAGAATATGCAGAATAAAGTGTAAAAAAGCTACCAAAAGAGTACAGTGCAGGTAAACGATAAAGTGCAAGATCATAAAGAAGTGGAGTCCATCTTATCATACAAGAGTCTGATAACCATAGGATAAAAGCTGTCCTGGAGCCTGTACTGGTAGTACATGCTTTCAGGCTTTTGCCTGATGGGAGAGGAAAAAAGAGAGTAAGGTCTTTGATTATGCTGGCTGCTTTACTGAGGCAGTAGGAAGTATACATAGGCAGATTCCATAGAGGAGATGCTGGTTCCTGTGATGTCCCTATAAGATTCCAGAAAGCCCATGTATAGATCAGATGACTGTTAGGCATTAAACCCACTTTTCTTTTCCTTTACCCCAAAAATAATTGACGAAAATTTTTGACAAAATTTGCTTAACTCTCAGCTTTGTGCATTTGGTAGCTCATCTACAATTTGGCCTTGACACGGAATGCGAAGGTAGCTGGACTATTTAGACTGCCTCGGAGCACTGCATGATCAACTGACACAGTGGGCTGTAAATACCAGCCGCCCTACTGAGCAGTAAATGGGGCAGGCGGTCATATCCTTTTTCCTGGACTCACCATCTGAGCTCCCATCTCAATTTAGCTGAAACAGAGTAGCAGACAATCGTAGGCTGCATCTATCAGACAGAGAAGCCAGTACCCAGATTGTCAGCACTGTCACCTTGTTCCCCCTGCACCCCTGACACCAGGTTTGCAAGTTAAGCAAACAGAAAGAAATAAATGTGTTCCACTTACACAGAAAGCTGCCTTCCAGGTTCAAGCCTCTGGAAATATATACAGTGTCCTGCCCAGAGGAATACCAAGAAACGATCCACAGATAATTGAAGCGTTGTGTTACTATGATAATATTCCTAACTTAGTATTTCTTGCAGATTCCTCGGTGTTTCTGTCACAGCAAGATACTATTTTAACACGTGCGCAGACAAAATAAAGCCCGGACCTACAAATATTTAACTGTTTTCATTTGCACATGTCATAAATCACAGAAATTCTTCCAATACAGGTCTTAAATTTGTTTATTTTTATCAGCCGCAACACACTACCCTCTTTGGGGATCACCTTAAACCGAGAGTGGTTTTGCTTGGAGGTGAATATTAAGGTAGTGCAGCCATCTATACACTGCACTATGAATTAGAACCTTGTTATAATGATATTTGTTACTGCAAGTACAAGTTCCAGCACATAATTCTCAGAACAGGGCACAAGCCTACATTCGGGGGATTGGGGCACACTAAGGTTTTCATATCTATTCCCAACAGTGAAATTAAGACCATTGGGGTTACTTTATATAAGGGTTCTCATTTTTTTTTAAAAAGTCTAACATTCCTCAATTTGAATCCAATAGAGTCAGCCGGGCACCCAGCTTCCTAACCATCGCTCTCTCCAATCATGTTGTACAAGATGATAAGAGGCATTGATCGTGTGGATAGTCAGAGGCTTTTGCCCAGGGCTGAAATGGCTAGCACGAGAGGGCACAGTTTTAAGGTGCTCGGAAGTAGGTACAAAGGAGATGTCAGGGCGAAGTTTTATACGCAGAGAGTGGTGAGTGCGTGGAATGGGCTGCCGGCAACAGTGGTGGAGGCTGATACGATAGGGTCTTTTAAGAGACTCCTGGATAGGTACATGGAGCTTAGAAAAATAATTTCTAAGGTAAGGACGTGTTCGGCACGGCTTTGTGGGCCGATGGGCCTGTATTGTGCTGTAGGTTTTCTATGTTTCTATGTTATATAAACACATTGCGATGCCTGCATTCTGTCATTCCAGAGCCTTCTGATTCCTATTGTGTTGGTATTTGTGTCCAGGGCTCCAGATGTGGCCTCTTCTGCATTGGGGTGACTGGACACAGATTGGATGAACTCTTCGCTAAGCACCTTCACTCCATCGGCCTTGCCAGCCAGAATCTCCCAGTGGCCAGCCATTTTAAATCAGCTTCCCACTCCCACACCAACATGTCTGCCAATGGCCTCCTCTACTGCCAGTTCACAGAGGAGCTGTACAGCTGTACAGAGGAGCTGTGACCTGTACAAAAAGGACGGGTTACACTTGAATCCTAGGGGGACCAATATCCTGGCAGGGAGATTAGCGGGGGCTACTGAGGTGACTTTAAACTAGAATGGTTGGGGGGTGGGAATCAAATTAAAGAGGCTAGGCGTGAGGAGGTTAGTTCACAACAGAGGAATGGGAACCAGTGCAGAGAGACAGAGGGGTGTAAAGTGAGGGTAGAAGCAAAAAGTACTATGGAGAAAAGTAAAAGTGGCAGGCCGACAAGTCCAGGGCAAGCATTAAAAAGGGCCACTTTTCAGCATAATTGTATAAGGGCTAAGAGAGCTGTAAAAGAGCGCCTGAAGGCTTTGTGTGTCAATGCAAGGAGTATTCGTAATAAGGTGGATGAATTGAAAGTGCAGATTGTTATTAATGATTATAATATAGTTGGGATCACAGAGACATGGCTCCAGGGTGACCAGGGATGGGAGCTCAACGTTCAGGGATATTCAATATTCAGGAGGGATAGACATGAAGGAAGGGGAGGTGGGGTGGCGTTGCTGGTTAAAGAAGAGATTAACGCAATAGAAAGGAAGGACATAAGCCGGGAGGATGTGGAATCGATATGGGTAGAGCTGCGTAACACTGAGGGGCAGAAAACGCTGGTGGGAGTTGTGTACAGGCCACCTAACAGTAGTAGTGAGGTCGGAGATGGTATTAAACAGGAAATTAGAAATGTGTGCAATAAAGGAACAGCAGTTATAATGGGTGACTTCAATCTACATGTAGATTGGGTGAACCAAATTGGTAAGGGTGCTGAGGAAGACGATTTCTTGGAATGTATGCGGGATGGTTTTTTGAACCAACATGTCGAGGAACCAACTAGAGAGCAGGCTATTCTGGACTGGGTTTTGAGCAATGAGGAAGGGTTAATTAGCAATCTTGTCGTGAGAGGCCTCTTGGGTAAGAGTGACCATAATATGGTGGAATTCTTCATTAAGATGGAGAGTGACATAGTTAATTCAGAAACAAAGGTTCTGAACTTAAAGAGGGGTAACTTTGAAGGTATGAGACGTGAATTAGCTAAGATAGACTGGCAAATGACACTTAAAGGATTGACGGTGGATATGCAATGGCAAGCATTTAAAGGTTGCATGGATGAACTACAACAATTGTTCATCCCAGTTTGGCAAAAGAATAAATCAAGGAAGGTAGTGCACCCGTGGCTGACAAGAGAAATTAGGGGTAGTATCAATTCCAAAGAAGAAGCATACAAATTAGCCAGAGAAAGTGGCTCACCTGAGGACTGGGAGAAATTCAGAGTTCAGCAGAGGAGGACAAAGGACTTAATTAGGAAGGGGAAAAAAGATTATGAGAGAAAACTGGCAGGGAACATAAAAACAGACTGTAAAAGCTTTTATAGGTAAGTAAAAAGGAAAAGACTGGTAAAGACAAATGTAGGTCCCCTGCAGACAGAAACAGGTGAATTGATTATGGGGAGCAAGGACATGGCAGACCAATTGAATAATTACTTTGGTTCTGTCTTCACTAAGGAGGACATAAATAATCTTCCAGAAATAGTAGGGGACAGAGGGTCCAGTGAGATGGAGGAACTGAGCGAAATACATGTTAGTAGGGAAGTGGTGTTAGGTAAATTGAAGGGATTGAAGGCAGATAAATCCCCAGGGCCAGATGGTCTGCATCCTAGAGTGCTTAAGGAAGTAGCCCAAGAAATAGTGGATGCATTAGTGATAAGTTTTCAAAACTCGTTAGATTCTGGACTAGTTCCTGAGGATTGGAGGGTGGCTAATGTAACTCCACTTTTTAAAAAAGAAGGGAGAGAGAAACCGGGGAATTATAGACCGGTTAGCCTAACGTCGGTGGTGGGGAAACTGCTGGAGTCAGTTATCAAGGATGTGATAACAGCACATTTGGAAAGCGGTGAAATGATCGGACAAAGTCAGCATGGATTTGTGAAAGGAAAATCATGTCTGACGAATCTCATAGAATTTTTTGAGGATGTAACTAGTAGAGTGGATAGGGGAGAACCAGTGGATGTGGTATATTTGGATTTTCAAAAGGCTTTTGACAAGGTCCCACACAGGAGATTAGTGTGCAAACTTAAAGCACACGGTATTGGGGGTAAGGTATTGGTGTGGGTGGAGAATTGGTTAGCAGACAGGAAGCAAAGATTGGGAATAAACGGGACCTTTTCAGAATGGCAGACGGTGACTAGTGGGGTACCGCAAGGCTCAGTGCTGGGACCCCAGTTGTTTATAATATATATTAATGACTTGGATGAGGGAATTAAATGCAGCATCTCCAAGTTAGCGGATGACACGAAGCTGGGTGGCAGTGTTAGCTGTGAGGACGATGCTAAGAGGATGCAGGGTGACTTGGATAGGTTGGATGAGTGGGCAAATTCATGGCAGATGCAATTTAATGTGGATAAATGTGAAGTTATCCACTTTGGTGGCAAAAATAGGAAAACAGATTATTATCTGAATGGTGGCCGATTAGGAAAAGGGGAGGTGCAACGAGACCTGGGTGTCATTATACACCAGTCATTGAAAGTGGGCATGCAGGTACAGCAGGCGGTGAAAAAGGCGAATGGTATGCTGGCATTTATAGTGAGAGGATTCGAGTACAGGAGCAGGGAGGTACTACTGCAGTTGTACAAGGCCTTGGTGAGACCACACCTGGAGTATTGTGTGCAGTTTTGGTCCCCTAATCTGAGGAAAGACATCCTTGCCATAGAGGGAGTAGAAAGAAGGTTCACCAGATTGATTCCTGGGATGGCAGGACTTTCATATGAAGAAAGACTGGATGAACTGGGCTTGTACTCATTGGAATTTAGAAGATTGAGGAGGGATCTGATTGAAACGTATAAAATCCTAAAGGGATTGGACAGGCTAGATGCAGGAAGATTGCTCCCGATGTTGGGGAAGTCCAGAACAAGGGGCCACAGTTTGAGGATAGAGGGGAAGCCTTTTAGGACCGAGATTAGGAAAAACTTCTTCACACAGAGAGTGGTGAATCTGTGGAATTCTCTGCCACAGGAAACAGTTGAGGCCAGTTCATTGGCTATATTTAAGAGGGAGTTAGATATGGCCCTTGTGGCTACGGGGGTCAGGGGGTATGGAGGGAAGGCTGGGGCGGAGTTCTGAGTTGGATGATCAGCCATGATCATAATAAATGGCGGTGCAGGCTCGAAGGGCTGAATGGCCTACTCCTGCACCTATTTGCTATGTCTCTATTCACATCTTCAGCTGCTCCTTGCATCAGTCTAAGATCCCCTCATGTTTTAAGAAGGCAACGATAATCCCAGTGCGAAAGAAGAGCAAGGTGGCATGCCTGAATGACTATCGACCTGCGACTCTGACATCAATTGCTATGAAGCGCTTTGAACGATTAGTTATGGCACACATCAACCACAGCCTACCGGTCAACCTCGAGGCTTTGCATTTCGCCTACTGGAGCAACAGGTCAATGGCAGATACCATTTCTCTGGCCCTACATTCCTCCTTAGAGCACCTGGAGAATAAAGACGCATATGTAAGGCTCCTTTTCATTGACTACAGCTCTGCCTTTAATACCATCATTCCAAATAAACTGATTCCTAAGCTCCGGAACCTGGGCCTTAGCACTCAGATCTGCAGCTGGATCTTCAACTTCCTCACAGACAGGACCCAGGCTGTAAAAATAGGGGACAAGCTCTCTTCTACAATCACTCTGAGCACCGGTGCCCCACAAGACTGTGTACTCAGCCCCCTGCTGTACTCACTGTACACCCATGATTGTGTAGCCAAATTTCCATCAGATTCAATATATAAGTTTGCTGATGACACAACAATTGTAGGCCGTATCTCGGGTAATGATGAGTTTGAGTACAGAGAGGAAATTAAGAACCTGGTGGCATGGTGTGAAGACAATAACCTATCCCTCAACAGCAGCAAGACGAAGGAATTGGTTGTTGACTTCAGAAGGAGTAGCGGACCGCACGACCCAATTTACATCAGTGGTGCGCAAGTGGAACAGGTCAAAACTGTTTAAGTTCCTCGGGGTCAATATCACAAATGACCTGACTTGGTCCAACCAAGCAGAGTCCACTGCCAAGAAGACCCACCATCGCATTTACTTCCTGAGAAAACTAAAGAAATTTGGCCTGTCCCCTAAAACCCTCACTAATTTTTATAGATGCACCGTAGAAAGCATTCTTCTAGGGTGCATCACAACCTGTTATGGAAGTTGTCCTGTCCAAGACCAAAAGAAGCTGCAGGAGATCGTGAACACAGCCCAGCACATCACACAAACCAATCTTCCGTCCTTGGACTCACTTTACACCACACGCTGTCGGAGCAATGCTGCCAGGATAATCAAGGACACGACCCACCCAGACAACACACTTTTCGTCCCTCTTCCCTCCGGGAGAAGGCTCAGGAGCTTGAAGACTCGTACAGCCAGATTTGGGAACAGCTTCTTTCCAACTGTGATAAGACCGTTGAAAGGATCCTGACCCGGATCTGGGCCGTACCCTCCAAATATCCGGACCTGACTCTCGGTTTTTTTGCATTACCTTACTTTTCATTTTTCTATTTTCTATTTATGATTTATAATTCAAATTTTTAATATTTACTATCATTTTGTAATCCAGGGAGCGGGAAGCGCAGAATCAAATATCGCTGTGATGATCGTACGTTCTAGTATCAATTGTCTGGCGACAATAAAGTATAAAGTATAAAGCAGCACCTGATATTCTGCTCGGTCAGTCTCCAACTTGGTAGCATGAACATCGAATTCTCAAACTTCCAGCAACTGTTCCCCATCTGTCCCTTTTCCCTCATCTTTCTTCTCTCTCCTCCTGTTCTACCTGTCCCCCATTACTCTGTCTCTATCCCTACCCCCTCCCTTTTCATTGCCCCATCGAATACACACCGCTGCTGTGTTACGATGAACATACATAATAAAGAACTACAGTTCCCAGTGTGCAATGCGGGTGGTTCACCCGGAAATGAACGTTATTTGGAGAGGAGCTGGTCGTATACCCTCGAGTCAAACTGAAGCCATCTTACTGTAAATAAAAAATGTGTTAGTTTCACCCACGCTGTTAGTCTGTAGAACAAACATAACAACTGCCACTGGTTTCCTCCCTTTATTCCATGCTCCACCTCCCTCTCCAACCACATTCAATTATTTTCAGCCTTTTGTCACTTCCACCGATAACCTCCAAGCTTCTGACATCATTCTTACTCTACCCCTTCCCTCAGCTGCCTATCACCCCTTAGAATTTCTTCCACTCCTTCTCGGCATACTGAGTATCTCTCCTCTTTCTTTGAGTCCTAATGAAAGGTTCCAACCCAAAATATCGACTGTCCACTTCCTTCCATAAATGCGGCCTGACCTACTGAGTTCCTCCAGCGTATTATGAAAGGAAACTGGAGCACCCAGAGGAAAGACTCACGATCATGGGAAGAATTCACCAACTCTAGTAATTGAACCCAGGTCACAGGCACTACAATAGTGTTAGGTTAACTGCCACACCACTATGCCACCCCAAGGTGCCATGAGTAGAAATTGGCAGAGATAGACGTGTGGATCTGGGAGTTATGAAGAGAGTGCTGAATGCAGAAAGAGTAGGAGAGGAGAAATGAGTCTAGTGTTGGAATCTCATTGAAGGTGGTGAATTTGGCAAGGGATGATCCATTGAATGGTGGGCAAGGACCAGAAAAAGCTCTGTTCTTGCTCTGTCCAAAAGGAAGCAGGTGACAACATTGGCTCAGTCAATGACTCTGTCAAGAACTGCAAAGGGGATACGACCATTAAGGAGGAAAGAGGACATCTTGGAAGGACATCTGTGTGAAAAGTATCTTCACCAGGGGCAAATGCATTCAGAACAGAAGAAATGAGAAAATGGAATTGTGTCTTTACAGGAGGCAGGGTAGGAAGAAGTGTGTGGGCTTATAATGGATATTTTGGCATGAGCTCATTTACTGGGATATGAAAAGAAATCCAGAAATGTAAGGTAAGAGTCCGAGATGGACATAATAAGATAAGATTAAGTGACACAATAACATAGCAACTTTGCCCTACATCAAGAATGTCTTAGAAATGACAGCTCGACTGCTCGAACCTCACAGCATCACAATCACTTACAAACCAATGGGTACTTTAAGGAAGCTTGTCTCAAGAGCCAAGGTACAATAAAAGCAACCGACCAAAGCAATGTGGTGAACAGGATCACCTGTGGAGATTGCAACAAGAACTGCATTGACCAGACAAGACGTAAGCTCTCAACTCATTTACCGTAACACAAACTGGCGGTAGAACGTCACCATCTGCTGTTGTGCTGATCTCAGTACAAGAAGGCCAGGAAGGACACCACTTTAACTGGGACACTGTGGATGCTCTGGTGCAGGCAGACATGAAGCCGGCACGAGACCTTTACTCTTCTAATAGCTCTATAAACAAACGTACCCCTAAGAGCCAAAGAAACACAAGTGAACAGAATTGGAAGGTTAACTGAAGGACCGAGGGAAGTGAACATGGGCCTTTATGAATGCAAGCATTCCCAGAGAGGAACACAAACAACTGGATGTCACCTTGACCGGTGCGGAAGCATCTGCAAGCTACTTGCCAAACTGGGCGGACACCACAACATCAACCTGGGCAACCAATATTCACTGCCATCCTAAATAACAGATAGTGCAACAGTATTAATGCACTAGCAACCCGGGTTCAGCTCCACCACTGTCTGTAAGGAGATTACTCCTTCTCACTGTGACCATGTAGGTCTTCCTCCAGGTGCTCCAGTTTCCAACCTAATTCCAAAGATGTACAGATTAGTAGGTTAATTGGTCATAAGGGTATGATTCAGCAGAGTGGTAGTTGGGGCAGAAGGGTCTGCTACCATGCTGTAACTCTAAGCAAAATAAATTAAATAAAGCTGGGGGGGAAATTGGCAGTAAAAGTCACAACATTTTCAGGTTCTCAGTGTCTTAGTGGGTGTAGAAAGCAGCAGCAATGCAATCACCAATGCAAAGACTTGAAAGGGGTGCGGTAGCTGTATAACACTGAAACAAGAACTCCCAAACAACGACTGGCATAGCTTAAGCCTAGGCCCAGCCTTCGAGGATTATAATTGCCACACTATTCCCCCAAAAATGCCCAAAAGAGAGTCTGATGTTTTCTGTATGGTTATTGGGACTTGGGATCTTGCAATTTATTTACAAGGATGGCACTTTTTCTGCAACCGTGGTTGTTATTCTGCATTCATTATTGTTTTGCCTTGTTCTACCTCAATGCACTGTGTAATGATTTGATCTTTGTGAGCAATATGCAAGACAAGCTTTTCATTGTACTTAGGCACACGCGGCAATAATAGACCAATTCCAATGAATGCATCTTCTGTTATTTACACTGGGGTGAATGGTGACCAGAAATCCAACCAGACCGGGTATGTACAGTAAGTACTATAGTTCCAAGGACAAGTCAGAGTTTGCTGTGATAAATGACACAGCTTCTGACAGTCCTATAACTTCCTAAAGCCTTTCTATCACCAATAAAGGGAGTGATAAGATTCTCTCCACCTACCTGTGGTTCTTAAAGTTCAAATTTCAAAGTAAATTTCATTCTCAAAGTACATAAATAACCTTGAAATTAATTTTCTTGTGGGCATACTCAACCAATCTATAAAATAGTAACTATAACAGAATCAAAGAAAATCTGCCCAAGTAGGGCGTTCAGCCAGAGAGCAGATGACAACAAAGAGTGCAAATACTCTCTCTCTTCATGTACCTTGCGCATTACACGCTTGGGTGATCATGACTTACCACATCAAACAATCCCTCGCAGCGTCAATGATAACTCGCACACTTAGATCTGTTAGTTCTTTCACAGTGTCCATATATTTTCTTCTTTGCCTTCCTCTACCGCGTTTCTCAGGTATATGGCCTTGTAATGCAAGGCATTCTATTTCTTCCTTTCTGATGACATGGCCCAGGAATATGAGTTTCCTCTCATTTAATGTTCTCATTAAAGATCTTATTGTATGGGTACATTGGAGTACTGTCTCAGTAGTTACCTTATCTCCATATAATATTTTCAGCATTCTTCTAAGAAACCACATTTCTGTTGCTTCTAAGTTTCTTTGGAGTTCTGGTGTTATAGTCCATGTTTCGGAAGCATACAGCAAGATTGACCAGATGTAATATTTTAGTAGCCAAAGCCTTGTTGTCATAGAAATGTATCTGTTGGTAAAAATGGGTTTCATTTTTTGGAAGTTGGTTTTGGCAATGGCAATTCTTCTTTTTATTTCTACTTTACTTCTAGCATTTTGTGATATAAAACTACCAAGGTAATTAAAGCTGGTCTTTTGTTCAATCTTTTGGTTACTGATGTACAATTGGGTTGGGAGTATCCTGCTGTTTTGATATTACCATAGATTTCATTTTTTTGCAGTTGATGGTTAGACCAAAATCTGCACTTGTTTGTATTACTTTGTCTAGGAGGATTTGTAGGTCTTCTGCAGCACTTGCTATTAGGATGATATCGTCTGTTTATCTTATATTGTTGATGTTAACACCTCCAGGTTTTATCCCATCTAGGTCTTCTATTTCCCTGAGAAATATTTCACTCTAGATATTAAATAATTCCGGTGAGGCAACGCATCCTTGTCTAACTCCTCTTTGAATTTTAGTCCAACTGCTTATATTATCATCAATTTTTACTGCCGCCGTTTCATTCCAATATAAATTTTGAAGCAGTTGTTGGTCCCTTCTGTCTATGTTTAGTTTAGCAAGAACGTGAAATCATTTTTCATGTTGCACTTTGTCGAATGCTTTAGTGAAATCAATAAAACATAAAAAGACATCATTTTGATATTCAAATGCCCTTTCTAAAAGCATTCATAGTATGAAAATTGCGTTCCTAGTTCCTCTATCCTCAATAATCCATATTGCAGTTTAGAAGTTTCTGGCCTTAACTTGTTTTTAATTCGACTCAGAACAATTCTCAACAAGATCTTTATTATGTGTCTCATAAGGCTGATTATTCTATAATTTTCGCAGTCAATAGTTCCAGGAATTTTTGGCAGAGTTATAAATACTGATTTCAAGAGTTCGTCAGGCCATACACCAGACTCATATATGCCATTAAACAGTTCAAAAAGAATATCTATGCCCAGATCTTCTAGGGCTTGTATCATTTCCACTGAAATTTCATCAGGTCCAGTAATACCACCCAGTCATAGCTACCATTAAAACAGAATTAAAGAAACTGAACAGTGGAAAAAAGAAAAAGAAGTACATGTTGGAAGAACTTAAAAATGATAGCATACTTAAGCAACAATTCAAAACAGCTGTAGAATAACACCTCAACGAAAACGAAACAACACCTATTTGGGACAGGTTTAAATATGCTATAAGCAATCAGCAGAGGAGATAATTCCAGTACAAGAAATCCAACACACCAACAAGGGGTGGATAACCCAAGAAATTCTAGATCTGATGGAACAAAGAGGATAGTGAAGAATAATGTACAATACAAAGAACTAGACAGACAGATCAGACAATTGTGCAATATTGCAAAGGAAGAATGGCTGAATCAAAAATGCAATGAAGTAGAAGGTCATATTGACAACAGCAAAGAAATGCACAAGAAAATTAAGGAAATTACTGGAATTAAGAAAACCTCCTGTACAGGATGCATAAGATCAGCAGACGGATCCATACTAACAGATCCAGATAAAGTATGTGAGAGGTGGATTCAGTATACAGAGCACCTTTTCGAAGATAATAGAGGGGAACCCCCAGATATTAGACAACCTAATTCTGGTCCACCTATTACCAAATATAGCCCACCTGGCTTGCCACTCACATAAGTCTAGGGGAATCAGCTTCCGGCCCCGCCAAAAAGGGTATTCAAGTTTGGGTCGATGCTGTGTAATGTGCCCCTGTACAAGCCCACAATGCAAATTATCAGACAGTACACAATATGCGATTAAATGATTACACTTTATATCTATTACTTTCCTATGTGGTTAGTAAAGAAACAAGATATAAAAGAAAAAGGCACCACTTTTATTAAATAGTTCATGCACAAAAATCGTTGGAGCTCACGCCTCAGGTATTCCTCCATAAATGACCTCCGCCGAAACGTCGCCAACCTCTGGACCCTCAAATTCCCGTATGCGCCGTCCGGTGATCACCGAGCGCTCTCCATACTCCCTTCCTCTTCACTCTCCTCGACTGAAAGCCAGTGATAAACCCCGGCACCCAGACATACAAGAAAGAATAACACTTCTCCCATTGGTTAGCCACCCGTTATCTTTATTTATAGCCCAAACATCACTGCTACAGAAAAACTATTACCTCAGCAGTTAACATTACAGAGAAGCTATTTTACCTCAGCAGTTAACATTACAGAGAAGTCATTACACATTACAGAGAAGTTATTACATTAGCCTTTGCAGTTAGCCTTACTGAGAAACCCTACACAAAGAAGTGCAAATACAAAAAGAAGAAATGAAAAGATAAATAAATAAGCAATAAATACTGAGAACATGAGATGAAGAGTCCTTGAAAATCAGTCCATTGGTTGTGGGAACATTTCAATGATGCGGCAAATGAAGTTGAGTGAAGCTATCCCCTTTGGTTCAAGAGCCTGTTGGTTGAGGGGTAGGTAGTAACTACTCCTAAACCTGGTGGTGCGAGTCCTGAGGTTCTTGTACCTTCTTCCTGATGGCAGCAGCAAGAAGAGTGCATGTCCTGAGTGGTGAGAGTCGCTGATGATGGATGCTGTTTTCCTGCAACAGCATTTCATGTGGATGTACTCAATGGTTGAGAGGGCTTTCCCCATAAGGACTGGGCTGTATCCACTGATTTTTGTAGAATTTTCCATTCAAGGGCATTGGTGTTTCCATACGTGGCTGTGATGCAGCCAGTCAATATACTCTCCACTACACATCTATAGAATCCATTGAATAGTTAGATGTCATGTCGAATCTCCACAAATTCCTAAGGAAGTCAAGGCTCCGCTGCGCTTGCTTTGTATTTGCACTTAAATACAATGCTCAGGACAGGTCCTCTGAAATACTAACACATAGGAATTTAAAGTTGCTAACCCTTTCCATCTCTGATCCTCCAATGAGGATTAGCTCATGGAGCTCTGGTTTCCTTCTCCTGAAGCCTATAATTACTTAAGAATTCTTTTAGGTTTTTGTTTTTATTTGTTTTTAATTTATTATCGTTTTTGTCATCTTTTAATTATTTGAATGAGTTTTCATTAATGATGAGAATTGTGAGTGTCAAAAATATTTAGAAAGATTGTGTTACTAGCTGGTGTGGGCACGTGGCCAAGTGGTTAAGGCATTTGACTAGCGACCTGAAGGTCGTGAGTTAGAGCCCCAGCCGAGGCAGTGTGTTGTGTCTTTGAGCAAGGGAATTAATCACACAGCGCTCTGCGACGACACTGGTGCCAAGCTGTATGGGTCCTCGGACAACATCGGTGTCGTGGAGATGGGCAACTGCTGGTCTTCCATACAACCTTGCCCAGGTCTGCACCCTGGAGAGTGAAGACTTTCCAGGCACAGATCCATGGTCTCGCAAGACTAATGGATGCTTCATAGTAGCTGGTTTGACAGACAGCTAATGGGAAATATTTGCTTGGTTGTCGTTGGATGGCATTTCAGTATATAATCTATACAGACCCTCACCCTCAAAAATGGATCTGCAGAAAGTAAGTTCATACTTATCTCATGGATCAATGGCAAGTGAGGTAGATTTGTTGCTGGCAGGAAACTCTGGGTCAGTTATCTGTAGTAATGTCAATAATATAACAAAATAGTACTTAAATTTACTTGTTTAAGATGAAGATATGTGAAGTCAGTACATAAATACTCAAGATGCTGCAGATGCTGGAAATCCAGTAGAACACAACTATATACTGGAGGAACTCTAACACTTTCTGAAGAAGGGTCTTGATCTGAAAAGTTGACTGTTTACACCTCTCCATAGATGCTGCCTGACCTGCTGAGTTCCTTCAGCGTTTTGAGTGTGAAGACAATGCACATTATACTTAAGTTATCAAACTTAGCTCATAACTCTCTGAAAATTGACCGTAACGCATTTCAATGTATGTTTTGATGTTTTGAGACACATGTGACAAATAACTCCTGGTACAGGAACACCAACTCCTTTGAGGGGAAAATCCTACAAAAGGTAGTGAATTTGGCCCAATACATCACAGGTAAAACCCTCCCAACCATTGACCTCATCTACATGAAAGGTTGCCATAGAAAAGCATCATCTATTATCAAAGATTCTCACCACCTAGGCCATGCACTTTTCTCACTGTTCTGCTGCCATCAAGTAGAAAGTACCTCAGGATTTGCACCACCAGGTTCAAGAACAGCTACTACCACTCAACCATTAGGCTCTTGAACAAAAGGGGATAACCACAGTCATTTAAGGTCTCTTTTATCTCGTTATTTCATTCTCGTTATTTATTGCTATTTATAGATATCTGCATTTGCACAGTTTGTTGTCTATTGATCCTGTTTACAGTTACTACTCTATAGATTTGATAAGTATGCCCGCAGAAAAAGAATCTCAGGGTTGTATGTGGTGATATGTATGTAATCTGATAATAAATTTTACTTTGACTTTTGACTTTGACATTGAAAAGAATACAATTTAGGTAGTAAATGAATTTAATAAAATGCTTTATCACAAGGTTGCAAATCTTCCAAAGGGTTAAGTTGCTTGGTAATATTCTTTGACAATATTGTACTGAAAATAATTTCTGCAGATGTAATATGATAGAAAATGTGTGTGTTTTGAAAACTGTCAAGGAAATTAGAAAAGCCTAGAAAAGAACACACATTGTGCTAGTTTAATAATTACTTCTTTTCCAGTAATCATGCCAAAACATTCATCTGTTGTGGAATTTGTATATATAGTCAGCTCACCGGCTGTTTATGTTTTGTTGTGATGTCTGTTTATGCAAATTGATTTTTTTTCTGCTTCCAACAAATTTGGAAGTAGAAGATGGATTTTGATCAGCATTAAACAGTAGTTCAGCTTCACAATTCCAGTCAGAAGGCATTTGCCTTTCCCAGTTTACCTCATCAAATACCTAAATCTGAAGTGGCCCCACCTCAACCAAAGGGCCCACAGGAGATGCAATTGTGGTCAAGCCCACCTGCTTAGTAGGCACAAGCATTCGCACCATTACATAAGGTATCAATTATGGAACCATTCAGTTCTGGCACATATAGTTAAATGTGAATTTCTACTTAAGGCCAATAATTCTATGAAATACAACCATTCCACCTCCTTCCATAACATAAGTTTCCTTGATTAAAGCAATAGATGCCAACGGAGCTATTATATACTTAAGCCTTGTGCTGAGTTACATTAGTTGCATTATCTTCTTCCATATTGTACCTCAGTTATTCAAGGGTAACAATCCATTTCCTGAAGAGCAAACACAATTTTGTTTAAGTACTGAGAAAAAAAATAGCAATACCCTCACACCTCCCCCCATGCACTTCTTCATGATATTTTTAAACCTTAACCTTCTATAAGTCCTAACTCCAGTCTTCAAGACTAGCAAGGCATTATATTCAACTTTGCTCCTTTCCCTGTCAGTAGAAACGGTTCTGCCAAGCTTAGTAGCTAAGCCACTCGTGAAGGCCTGGAGCTGGTCTTGGTTGTCAGAGACTATTTGAGGAGCACACCTTTGGGAGAATTTAATAGGTAGTCAGAGCTTATCCCCACTACCACCTCCAGTTATAACAACCTTAAGGGACCCTTAAAATATTCTCTTTATTAAAGATAAAAGATAAGACAGACCTGATATAAGTTTATAAAATTATGAGAGGCCTGAGTAGGTAGACAGCCAGAACCAGACCTGAATACTAGAGAGTATAGCTTTAAGGTGAGGCGGGGTGGGGAAGATTTAAATAGAATTTATTTTTATTTTTATATATTTACAGATACAGTGCAGAACAGGCCTTTCTGGCCCAGTGAGCCACACCACCCAGCAACCCATTTAATTAACACTAGCTTAATTACTGGACAATTTACAGAAATCCATTAACCTACTAAGCAGTAGGCCTTTGGACTGTGGGAGAAACACGTAGTCACAAGGTGAACGTACAAACTCCTCACAGAGAGTGCCAGAATTTATCTCTTAACTCCAGAACGCCCCTTAGCTGTAACGCCATTGCGCTAACTGCTGCATTTCTGTGGTGCTCTATGTGCAGGGCAGGTGTTCTACCCAGAGGGTCAGTGCCTGGAATCGGATGCAAGGAGGAGTAATGGAAGCAGTTAAGATAGTGCTGCTCAAGAAGCTTTTAGATTGGGACATGATTATCCGGAGAATGGAGAGATGTGGATCAAGTGCAGGCAGAAAGAATGGGCTTAATGTAGTAACATGCTCAGCGCAGACATCATAGACCAAAGGGGCTAATCCTGTGCCTATACCCCATTCTTGTTTTATGTTTCAGAGAAATTTATTAGAGTTACAATAAGTACAGGTTAGCTTCTTGCCCTACCTCCTCAATTAGTCAAAATAGTTGTTTGAAAATTATTGTAATTCTTAAGGGCTCTAATCTCTTCAAATAACTTTCAAGATAACAGTTTATTTAATGTCTCTTTAATTTCAGCCACTTAAACCAGTAACACCAGAAATATATCTCTTCTTCTATTAGCCCTTCCAAATTACCGATGAGAAAGAACAAGATGATTTTCAAACGTTAACTGACCAGCTTTTCTTCATAGCTGAAACTACATGGGTTTTAAATACCACTGCTCCACTTGAGAAGAACCAACATACTCAATTCTTTTCTTTGCATGATATAACTTTGAATTAATTTTGGGTCCTGTCTGTGACGGATGGAACTTTGTACTGATACATGGAAGGGCACCAGGGTTTGAACTTCAGCTGCTTTATGAAGAGTGTGGTAGGATTTAAAGGATTTGTCATTAAATCACATAGCAATTTAATCACAGTAATAATTGTTGGTGTGACATCTTTCCCATATCTGCCTACATCTTTCACTAGATGTCCTGGATTTATTAAGATTTTTATTAATTGAGCGAGTGAGTGACGGCCTCCGTCACTCAGAGTTGATCATGGATATTGTATCCTGGTTGTCCAGATATGTAAGCCTGGACAGTACAATATGGAGAGCAAGCTGATGCCCATATAGCAAGCTTCCCCTCTCCACGCATCTGATGAATCCAAAGGAACGGCAGAGACCGATACAGTTTGGTACCAGCTGCGTTGCATGAGTTGCCAGTCTGCATTGAACGCAATGTAGGACTGCCTTAGGCACTCCAGTTCTGGATTTGTCACTCGGGGTTTAGTCCCGAAGCCTTCCGCGTGAGTGAGTATAGCCACAAGGCAGTAGAGGTTTGAGATAAGAGTTTTCCTTCTCCTAGATGAGCTGCCAACCATGGCTGATGAGCCCCATCTGTCCAAAGTGACTGGTTTCAAGGTGCCAGTAATCCGCCTTTTCCAATTCTCCTGTCAATAGAAGTGGTTCTGCCAGGCTCAGTAGCTAAGCCACACATGAAGGCCAAGAGCTGGACTCCGTTGTCAGAGGCTATTTGAGGTGCACACCATTGGGAGAATTTAATAGGTAGTGGGAGCTTGTCCCCATGACCAACCCTGCCCATGACAACCTAAAGGAACTCTTTATTAATAATCAGAAACATATTTAAAGATATTTGATATATATTAATATACCCTGGATAATTAAATTTGGTGAGGTAATAGATTTGGATAATGATTTACAACAACTTAGATTAAGCTTCCTTATATTTTTAAAGGGGAGATTGATAGATTCTTGATTTGAAAGTGCTTCAAAGATTACAGGCAGAAGGTAGGAGAATGGGGTCAAGGGGGATAATAACTCAGCCATGATCAAATGGCGAAGCAGACTTGATGGGCCGAATGGTCTGATTCTACACTTCCATCTTATGGTCTTATACAACTCACGGAACTCCTAGCTGACAATTTATGAAGCCTACAGATTAGTCAGCATGAGCCTGTATGTGTGCCTTCTTAATGCACCAAGATAGTTTTTTCTCTCTCTCCCTAACTGATGGAATGACATGATTATCTTTTTCAGGGTTACAAGTGCAAGAAATTTCTATCGGTTATATTTTCATCATATACTTCTATTTTTTTAGAAGTAACTTGCCTTGATTTTGCAGCATTTAATTCTACGTGTTGTTCAATATGAAGTTGACAGCTCATAAAACCTGTTACTTCCTGCAATGAAGCCAAATTACCTTAGGCCGTCTAATACCATAGAAGCTGTTGAGGATTAATTATACTTTAAGAGTCACTGAGACATCAGCCAGTTCAATACTTTCTCCTTACGACTCTAGCCAAGTGCTGAGAAGCAGGCATTACTACCCTATAAAGAGGAAAAAATATGGAAAACAGTTTAGAAATTGTCACTCTTTGCACAGAACTTGATGTGGCAGGAGTGTACGGGGGTCAGTAAACCTCTCAGGGTTCCTGTGAAATGGATCCCTAGGGCTTCACTAATCACCATGCTTGAATATCCAATGTGAACTTCTGTTATGTGAAATTTTACATCAGACGTTTGAAATACAACCAATGCAGCTTTCTGAATTTTAAATCGAGCCTTATTATCAGTTGCTTCACCAGTAGCAATTCTTCAAATTTGGGTTAACATTGCTTTGTTTGGTCTGCATTCTCAAGCCCTGTTAATGTAGTGGAAACTTAATGGCATCCATTGAAACCAATTCGTGAATATATCTAGATTAAAAGAATGTTGATTAGTAAATCTGAGCTCTTTTTCTTTTTAAATCTTTTTATTAATTATTATTGAAAATCAACAACAGAGAAAAATACATCAAAATAATCAAGACAACATATCCATATGTAGAATAAGAGTTAAACTATCAACCAGGCTGAACAGTATATCAATAATAATCAAAAAACAAAGTGTTAAACCTTTTTTTATGGAAAAAAGAAAGAAAGAAAAAAAGAACCCCTACTAACTAAAACAGAAAAAAAGCCCTAATAACAAAAAAAAAACGAGGAAAGAAAACCCACTTGGAGCACAAACCCGGAGCTATACGACATACAAGCTTCCATAAAAAAAAAGACATCAAACCGCCAACCATATCCATATACCCAAGCATCAGAAAAGGACCATCTTTATAAACTCAAGTCAAATGATATTAACGGGCAAAAGAACCCCATCTTTTCTCAAAGTCAAATCTAGGATCAAAAGTTCGACTTCTAATTTTTTCCAAACTAATATATAACATCACCTGAGAGAACCACTGTATCAAAGTGGGAGCAGAGGCATCTTTCCATTTTAATAAAATAGCCCTCCTAGCCAATCATGTGACAAATGCAGTAATGTATTGGTCAGATATAGAAATACTGTGAATATGTTGAGGAATTATACCAAACAAAACTGTCAATTTATTAGGTTGTAAATTAATTTTTAAAGGTTTAGAAACTGTAGAAAAAATAGATTTCCAAAATTGTTTCAATACAGAACATGACCAAAACTTATGTGAGCACTGAAGCCATTTCTGTATCCATAATTCCTGTGTTTATAATAAGACCGATCTTGCTGGCTACTTTTTGAAATTAAGTGAATCAAGAAATACAGAGTTAGTGTTGGAAAGGGGTGCTGAGGAGAAAGGTCAAACATGACATTATTGAATTGCAGAGCAGGTATGAAGAAATAAAATGCCTAAATCTTCTATGTTTTATGATCTTTTCTTGGAAATGGAATCATTGTTGGTTAGCTGTTTCATTTATATATGCTTATGACTCCTTATATAAGAACATAGTCTTTTGGGTGTCTGTGGGTGTGTCAAGTCATATCAGGTAGATGCTGCCAAACCTCAGTGAGTTTGGTAACAGAACAGGACAAATGAGTAGGAGACAAAAAGGAAGTTATTCTTTAAAATAAAATATTACTGCAATACTTTATCTACTTAGCAATGTTTTGGTATTTTTCGCTAAATCTCTTGCTTATGCTCAGTTTTTAATTACAATTATTTGTTTGTCTAAATATCAAAGGTCTTTCTAAGCACAAAAATTCTGCTGATGCTGGAAATCTATAGCAACACAGCTGGTCAGATGCTTCAGGGTCTAACCATGAAATATCAACTGTTTATTCCCTTCTATTGATGCTGCTTGATTTGCCAGCATTCTGAGTGTGTCTGTTTCATTGACTTTAAATGGCAAGGCATTAAAAAGATTTTTTATCAAAAATATTATCAGCAGCTTCATTAGGTAGCAAGTTTTTCAGGACTACTTAAGATCCATGTCCAGTATAACATGTTTATTGAACTGTTTTTTGCTAGGAATTGAAACAAAAACATTCTTTAAAGATATAAGAAGCTACGGTAGCGTAATGGTAAGCACAGCTCTATTACAGCTCAGGGTGTTCTGAAGTTCAGAGTTCAATTCTGGTGCTGTCTGTAAGGAGTTTGTACGTTCTTCCTGTGACCATATGGGTTTCCTCCGGGTGCTCTGGTTTCCTCCCATGGTCTAAAGATGTAGTGGTTAGTAGGTTAATTAGTTATTGTATTGAATTAGTTATTCTCCGTGGATTGTCATCTTGTCGCGGTGGAGAGGCTTGTGTGGTCCTGAGGTCCCGAGAGCGATGCCGTCTGGAGCTATGCTCCTGGTAGGGTCACCCATGGCGGTAAGGTCGAGAGTGAGGTCCCTGACAAAGAACAATCCAACCAAGACCTCAACGGTGAAACAGGTGGACGAAGTTACTTTGAACTCAACGGCTGTGAAGGCGGATGAAGGCTGCAAAAAAAACATCAGTTCCAATCGTCATGGTTTCCATGCCATTGGAATCAGTTGGTTGATTCGTGAAGTATTGTTTGCTTCTTGGAGTGCAACATCAAGTACACGTTAAACAAATACACGCACAGGCGTCTTCGCTCTGTAACAGAATGAAGACTATCATCCTCGACCTCGAGGGATAGCCACGACGACGAGTTATTGTAAATTGTCCTGTGGTAAATCTAGTGTTAAGTAGGTGAGTTGTTGGTCAGTCTGGCTTATTTGGCCAGATGTGCCTGTTCCTCACAGTATCTCTAAATGAATAAATAAAACCAAGTGTCAATGTTCTCTTCTTCCTGGGATGTGGAAGGGAAGGATGAAGATAAGCAAAGTAAGAACAATGTGAATGGGTTAAAAATCTTGCAGGAGGTTGAGATTTATAAGCAGTGCTTTAAGCAGCACATGTCCTGCTGGGTATCACTTCATGTCCAACCTAATCTTTCACAGTCTGGGTAGTCCCAAAGAGCCTCTTAAAAATTATTCTTTCCTATCCAGAACAGCTAAAAGTGCCTGCTGCACAATTCTCCAAAACAGTCACAGTCAGCCACTGAAAGTAGGGGTTTTATAGCCAATTACATAGCAATTTTTATGTCATTAGATGCATTTCGGTTACTTGTAACCAAAAAACATGCAATATTTAAGAGATTTGCTTACTTACTATTGGCAATGATGCAAAGCTGTGCTGAGCTCAGTGTGTGTTTTGGGATCCAGGAAAAACAGTTTGGAAAAATTTTGGCTGCAAAAAATTGAGTTGTTACATTTTTTCCCCCACAAGTTCCCATTCTTTCTTCCTCCTGCCCCATTTCTTATCTGAAGGAATTCTTGGCTCCAGGAAACTTCCTTTACTGACTGGCAAACTATTCAATTAGCTGAGAGTTCATGGTGGTACAGTTCCCTTTCTCCTTTTGATTGAGATGGCTTCTGCCAGTTTTCTATTTTGAGGTTGCAGTGAGTCATTTCTGTAACAAAAGCCCAGCTACCTAAAGCAAGGCAACCAAAACCAATGGAATTATGGGTTAGTGTTTAAGAATTAGTGTTAGCTGGTCAACAAAGCTTTATTGTCTTGGTTACCATGGTAAAGTAAGAATCTAAAATACTCCATAACCAGAAATTTGGACTTAAAATTATTCTTGCATCCATTCCCCTCAACACTGAATGCTGTGGAGCCATAGACCCCACTGATGCCTTCCATTTTCCACTGAATTTCTGTACTCATAGTAGCTCTAGTGAAAACTTGGGCAGATCTCACAGTCAAAATTCATAGTGCTTTCAACAAGTGAACCTGGGATGCTAAAGCCATTTAGAATTGATTGTGGACTTCAGGAAGGAGAAATTGGTAGAATACACTAAAGTCTTCATTGAAGCGTTAGCAGTGGAAAGGGTGAGCAGCTTCAATTTCCTGGACATCAACATATCAGGGGATCTATCTTGGGCCCAACACACTGATAGAATCAGGTACCATGGAAAGCATTCTGACTGGTTGCCTCTCCATCTGGTATGGAGGCTCAAAGGGCAGATTTGAAAGAGACTGCAGATGGCTATGGACTCAACCAGCTCTACCACCAACCCCAACACTCCTCACCACTGAGGACATCTTCAAGACATAGTGCCTCAGGTAGGCAGCATCCATCATTAAGGACCCTCACCATCTGGGCATGCTCTCTTCTCATTACTACCATCAGGAAAGAGGTAAAGAAGCCTGAAGACTTACGCTCAATCTTTTAGGAACCGCTTCTTCCCCTCTGCCATTAGATTTCTGACAGACCTGCAATTCTGGTTTTGCATTACTTATTGTAAATTATAGCAATTTTTATGTCTTGCATTGCACTGCTTCTGCAGAACAACAGATTCCATGACATATGTCAGTGGTAATAAACCTGATTCTGATTTACCATTATTAGAACATTTGGTAATACCTGGCATGCACAACAGTCTCACCTGCTTCCATAGAGCCAAAACTGCAATGCAGTTTTAAATGACTTAGTTCCACAAATGGTTAAGGGCTGCTTGCTGACATCTCCTGTTGCCAGATAAAACAACTTCCAGCACTTCATGAGATAATGTCTGGAAGGTGTTGAAAGTTTAGTGGGCACACTCTAACACAACATGACAAGAATCAATAATGGTTTCGGCAGAGGAAGCATTAAAAGAAATCATGAAGGATTCTGTTCATATTAACATGAATGAAAGGGCTGAATATAAAAAAAAACAGCTGCAAGGTTGTTGATCTGATAACAGCCCAGTGTCAAGAGTGACATAAGACCAAAGTAAGTTGTTAAAGATAGTGAAGAAAATACACTAGTTGATGAGTCAGTTTGGTTGGCTTAAGATGCGTGTTTGGCTTTACTTTGTTTCTGATGTCATTCCAAGAGAATTATAATGGACTTAGAAAGCTCAACTTTCCTTTGCATTTGTGGATATCATGGAAAACTTTAGTTTACTGCACATTTACAGCAATAACTATTACATTAAAAACATCATTTTCCTTCCTTCAAAGACTGCCATCAAATTGTGTCAATTTCCATCGCATTTTTGAAAACTTTTGCTCAGCCATTTGTTGCATTCTCCGAGAACCAATGCATATTTTGTCCCAACATGCACCATGCTATTTTTCTGTAGTGCATTCACTTGGATAAAACAGGGGCTTTTCAATAATGCACCCTTTTGTACTGCTCCACAGTGTCACTTGGATGCTGAAGCAACCTATTGACTGACCAGCAAGATGCATCCATTCATTTTACATCAGCTATCCTGCAGATCCTCCAGGAGGACCAAATCCTTGTTATTGAGCTCAGGGGCTTGCATGACTCAATGACCCAGAGATTTATCTTGGCTAGAGTCAGGCTTTGCCTCGCGAAAACATCATTCATGCCAAACAAGTCAGAGGCCAGACTAAGGGTGGTCCACTGGTCTTCCAGGTTCGAGGGTTCAGCTCAGGGCTAACAACTCTGACTGGTAAAACAAAACTATCATGGAAATGAAGAATCCTTCTACATCTGAGTGTGATGGTGTTCCTGAGCCTCCACCTGGGACTTGCGTGACTGACGGTAGTGAAAACTGAGAGGAAGCTATTGACATGATGAACACCATCAGAGACGGAGGACCTTCATTGCTACGTTAAATGGCAGCGGCATAATGGGCAGTAAGTAAGTATCCTGCAGATAACATATCAGACTCATGAAAAACTGCAAACACAAAGACCATTCTTTTCCTTGAAAAACAGGAACAGGTTTAGGTCTAGGTTTCCATCTGCCATAATTAATTTCTACTTCTATAGCTGTTTGCTACTAGTCTCTACATATGAACCTTAGTGCCCATTATATTTTAATATAAATGCCATTGATGTGGAACACTAAAATAACAATATTGTACTTCGTAACTAAAAACCAGTTGACATAGCTTCCCATTATGTAATATGGAACTAATAATACAATATTCCTTATGAAATCTGATGGTAGCCTATAAAGTTTGTTCCCTTTATAAATATCTCATATCCTTTTCCTCTCCCATGCCAAACACTGAAAATAAATCTGGGTGGGAACGAATTGGAACCCAAACTCCTTCAGCACTGGCAATCTTGATTTAACTCTATTTGGTCCTGAAATATTAAAGCAGAACCTTTGCTGAATTCAATTTAAAGAGGCTGCTTCTTTATGTTGGTGTAGTTTGCACTCCAAACTGTCAATCATGATGTCATTAGACCGCAGACAGGCAGAATTGTAAGTAGCATCTGTACTTAAAACAAAGCTCCGTCAAGGGTTCCAAGTCTCTTCTAAGGAACATGTAGGCAGGACTGAATCTTTGCATAGAGACTTCCATGTTAAATAAAGAACCGCTACAATAGACACATAATGTAGAATGATCTCTTAATGACTTTCCCTAAGCTTGGGATATATGGATGGGAGGTGTATGGAGGGATAACCAAACTAAATTATCTTTTTAAATCACTTAGACTTATTTCAAGCAAAAGGAAATGATTAGGGTCTTGCATCTTAAAACCACTCGTGGAATTCAAGAGCCAAAATAAAAGAAGAAACAATAATTAGAGGAAGTTGTATGCCATCCTCCACAAAATAAGAAAGGGCTCTTATTTGCAAAATTATCCTGTTTTACAGATTAGTTAGGATATTGCAGATGAGAGCTTCCTCTGTACAGACTGGCTGCCATATTCTGCACATTACTACAGTGACCAGATTTCCCAAATATTGCATATGAATAGGGGTTTGGATTATTATTTTTAGAAACCATAGAAACCATAGAAAAACTACAGCACAGAAACAGGCCTTTAGGCCCTTCTTGGCTGTGCCAAACCGTTTTCTGCCTAGTCCCACTGACCTGCACACGGACCATATCCCTCCATACACCTCCCATCCATGTATCTGTCCAATTTATTCTTATATGTTAAAAAAGAACCTGCATTTACCACCTCGTCTGGCAGCTCATTCCATACTCCCACCACTCTCTGTGTGAAGAAGCCCCCACTAATGTTCCCTTTAAACTTTTCCCCCCTCACCCTTAACCCATGCCCTCTGTTTTTTTTCTCCCCTTGCCTCAGTGGAAAAAGCCTGCTTGCATTCACTCTATCTATACCCATCATAATTTTATATACCTCTATCAAATCTCCCCTCATTCTTCTACGCTCCAGGGAATAAAGTCCTAACCTATTCAACCTTTCTCTGTAACTGAAGTCCCGGCAACATCTTTGTAAACCTTCTCTGCACTCTTTCAACCTTATTTATATCCTTCCTGTAATTTGGTGACCAAAACTGAACACAATACTCCAGATTCGGCCTCACCACTGCCTTATACAACCTCATCATAACATTCCAGCTCTTATACTCAATACTTTGATTAATAAAGGCCAATGTACCAAAAGTTCTCTTTACGACTCTATCTACCTGTGACGCCACTTTTAGGGAATTTTGTATCTGTATTCCCAGATCCTTCTGTTCTACTGCACTCCTCAGTGCCTTACCATTAACCCTGTATGTTCTACCTTGGTTTGTCCTTCCAACGTGCAATACCTCACACTTGTCTGTATTAAACTCCATCTGCCATTTTTCAGCCCTTTTTTCCAGCTGGCCCAAGTCCCTCTGCAGGCTCTGAAAACCTTCCTCACTGTCTACTACACCTCCAATCTTTGTATCATCAGCAAATTTGCTGATCCAATTTACCACATTATCATCCAGATCATTGATATAGATGACAAATAACAATGGACCCAGCACTGATCCCTGTGGCACACCACTAGTCACAGGCCTCCACTCGGAGAAGCAATTCTCTACTACCACTCTTCGGCTTCTTCCATTGAGCCAATGTCTAATCCAATTTACCACCTCTCCATGTATACCTAGCGACTGAAAGAGGCAAAATAGGTGATGGTCTTTCTTTTAACTTTCAGATGTGCAGACAAAAGGAAAACTTGAAATTTTCAGCAAAGCGTTTTTTAACAATAGCTTTAATGTTTCATTAACACAAGAGGCAGGTTCGTTTTTGTCTTTTTAAAAAAATTGGATAGGTATATGGACAGGAAAGGAATGGAGGGTTATGGGCTGAGTGCAGGTAGATGGGGCTAGGTGAGAGTAAGCATTCAGCATGGACTAGAAGGGCCGAGATGGCCTGTTTCCGTGCTGTAATTGTTATATGGTTATAAGAGATTCTTCAGAGGATGGAAAAACAGAATAATTCACAAAATGTTGAGGAAGTCAGCAGTCCAGGACATATCTATGGAGTAGAATAAACTCGACATTTTGGGCCAAGACCTTTCATTGGGAACGCTCCATTACTTTGTTTTCTGACTAATTAGGGTGAGCAAGTGTGACAACAATCAAGTTCAAATTTGTGGGTTCATCGAGCAGCTTATACGGTTCAAGTTCAAATCTACAATTTCCATGCTGAATGACAAGGTGCCTGTAAAACAGAGGAATAGAATGAAATGGACAGCTACTTCTTTGGATTCACCAACACTTCATTAGCAGCCATGCTAGTACCACTGAATTCATGTAAGGAAATGGTTTTCCCTGCTAATCTAATGAAGAATTCTGAAAGGCCCTAAAAGTTCTGAAACAGAACAGCAACATTGACAGAGATCAGTTCAAAATACTTCAAGCCTTTCTGCAGAATTTGCTGACAACTAACATGACTTCTGTAAAGAAAGCTTTTCATGGAGTTACCTAGCAAAGCCACCATTCTTATTGTGAGACTGCATTATCAGGACCTAAGTCGTTACCTTTGCTCCTTTGCTCTCGGGTGAGTTCCACTGGTAGACTGGTAGACTAAAGATTCATGAAACTGAGACCAGAGCTAAATTCAAAAACTGCAATTAAACCTGCTGTTATTAAGTTATTAGCAATAAACTGCTTCTTCTAAGATTTCTCACTTTCTGCCTGACACATCCAAATTAAATACAGAGGGTTATGTCAGTTTTCTGACCTGCCTGCAGGATTTGCAGATTTAGCCCTTTTATTTCAGATCACTGACCATCACAAAAACTTTCCACTATTATAAAAGGATATTTAAAACATGGCAAAGCCTAGAGCGGGCAGGCCTAATACATAGGTTGTCCATTTCTCTCTCCAAATGCTGGCTGACCCAATAGGCTCATCCGGCAGCTTATTTTTCACTGTGATAACGAAGCAGGTAAATCTGGAAACAAAGCCAAGCCCAATGAACATGATGTTCATCTGACGATCAAGCCTGCTGCCATAGCACATTTAAAATTCAATAGCTCTTGCATTAATCAGCCAGCTTAGGACTTGGATAAATAGCGTATCCTCTGTGGAAATTATGGCTATGCTGGGAATTCAGCCACACACTCGACGTATACTTTGCCAAACATCTATAATGCTGTTACTGCTGCTAAGTTCAAGAAAGGGACCCTCAACCATTACAATATGGAACTCTTTTACTCATTTATTATTTTTAATATCTTTACAGAGTGTAGTCTGGCTAAAGTCATAAGCATGCAAAATAATTGCATCAAACATTGCCCCAGGCTTCAAACAGCAATAAACTGCTTGACCTTCAGACTTATGCTTAATGGAACCGCATAGGCCCCTCAAGCGCATTACAACCTTGTAACATACTCTGAGACATCTGTCATTATGATAGGGCTATTTCCATTTTTCAGGATTAAACACTTTGGTTTTTTTGATATTCAGATTTAAAGTTTGAAAAACCTGAAACTTTTTAAATTAAGATTTTTAAGTTGAGAGCAACAACAGGGGTAGTTATGTAGAGTGACAAGACCAAAGGTTAGTTCATTTTTTACCAGTGTTACCAACTTCCATGTTTCATGATCCAATATTTTTTGTAATTAACATTTTATTGTTTTTTGTTTCATTTTTATGTATAACGTTTCCCCAGGTGGGTGACCACATAAAGTTCTGTTCAACCCAGATGAAATTTCTAATTATAATCAGGCACAAAATAAATGCAATAACTCTTCACATATGGTTACTTTGTACATATTTAATTTTCAGATCACGCTCCCATATACATTGGAACACATATTATGAGTATGAAAGCAAGGCAAAATTCTATTATGCTTAAGTTCATTACCTCATTACTCAGTATCAAAGTGCAAGTATTTAAATTTCCCAAAAAAAAGGGATATTATATACAAATTGCAAATGATTTAACAATTACCTTTAAAGTTTGCACATGTTCTATTATTCATATTTTGAAAGATAATTTAAACAAAAGAAAGAAGATCAACAAAGTTTTGCTTCAGTTTATTAAAGTCAACTCTATGGATATTTCCCTGAAGGCGACTCACAGATGTAAATCACTTCTGTCAGAAAAACTGATAAGAAACTCTAATGATACAACTGTATCTGAGCTCTAGGTAATGACTTATCAGTACAGTCAAAGACTCCAAAGCATTATTTGTTCAATCTCTTGTATATATGTAGGCATTTCAAATGTCTGCATAAATCAGATAGACCTGTCTAGCATGTTGAATATTATTTATTTTTAATGTTCCGTTCAGAACAAGTTCATTCTTTGGCTAATGGACTTGTGATGTTTCAGTGTCAGTGTTAATGCCTAAAATAAATAAGAAAAGTTTACACATAATTCAATTACTAATGTTCTTTAAGATATCAAACCGGGCAAATCTTTACGCAGTGATGTATTTCAAACTAAATTTAACGCTGACATGTTTCCTTGTATGGAGAAAAAGCTTTAAAATAATACTTAAGTTTTGTTTTGTCTATAACTTGGATACCAGCAGCATTCACATTTAGAAAAAAAATGACCCATTTATGAAAATGTAATTAAACTCAGTAATTAAACTGAGTCCCCAGTCGTCTTGCATTCCGTACCGCTTGATTCTGACCTTGATCTGTCAAGGACTGTGTGGTGGCTGCCCGTGGATCAGCCTCCCCACATTAAACAAAGTCACACATAGGCGTTCTCCAGTAAGGGAATCCACCCTAACATCCTGGATTAAGTCCAATGGCAATCAGCATGTGGAGAAGGGAACAGGATTATGAGGTCTGGAAGCCCCTAGAACTCACACTGTATCAGAATATATGGATCCGGGATTAGCCTCTATCACCACCTGAGGACCCAATAATACACAACCTCTGATAGAACATCATATTCAGCTCGAGTGATTGTACTATTACTAATTAAACTTAAAGCTACAAAGGTTCATGAAAGCAAGAGAATATTGACTAATAGTTGAAGGTCCCTCTGCATATTGAGTCTGTATTGCAGGAGATGTATGCAACCAACAGGTTATGATGAAGGGGCTCAGCCTGAAATATCAAATATGTCCTCTTTTCCATTGATGCATCCTGACCTGCCGAGCTCCTCCAGCATTTTGTGTGTGTTGTTTGGATTTCCAACGTCTGCAGATTTTCTCGTGCTTGAGGTTATACTCTTGTATACATTAGCGTAAACGACCATTTTCACTCCTTTGCGCTATAGATCAGTAGGCATAACCTACATAAAACCACCATAAGCTCTGAGGAAAAAGTTGGAGAATTTTTCAGACATTGATTCATCTTTCTGAATTCTCTGAATTTAATTTCAATTTATTAATTAAAGTTATAAACTCATAATAATACCCCTTTTCCAAGCAGCATGATATCCTTGCAAATTAACAAAATCCTGACAATAAGCATGATAGTCAACGAGTTATATAGACCTTTGCCCAATTTGTCCTTGCTGATCAAGTTGCCCTCTAAACCCTTCTTATCTATGTCTCTGTCTAAATGTCTTCCAAATATTGCAATTATACCCATCACTTCTGATGGTAACTTGTTTCATACCCACCACAATGTATGTGACAAACATTTTTTTCAGGTCCCCATTAAAACTCACTTTAAACCTATCCCCTCTAACTTTGGACGTCCATGCTCTGAGAAAAAGACTATTTGACTTATCTATGCACCCTCCCCGCCCCCCACCCCCACAAAAGTGGATTCTGGTTAATTGAACCATCAGTTAATTGGGTCACCTGCTTATTTGGGACAACTCTTAAATAAAGAAAAATAAAATAGTATCAGTTGCATGTGTTTGTGTTGTTATCCATCTGGGCCAACGTACGCCAATTCAAAAAGTAATAATTTTTTATCATTTTTGATAATGGGGCCAAGAATAAAAATGATTCATTTTCACTACTTCAACAAGTTTGGAAAAACAAAGAATTTGCAGGTATGAATAATCATCTTGAATGTTACAATGAAAATGAAGATTTAGAGGATGCAGTCATTGAAAGCATTGTATCAAAACACCAAGGTGGGAAATATGAAGATGAGAAAAGTGATAAAGATGAACTTGGCTACACAGGATGCCAGGGAACTTATTGATGGGATACAACACTATTTCATGCAGAAAGGCATTGACGGCATTCCATTATCTACACTAGGTGTCCGCGCTGACTTTGTTCATTTACAGTCAAATCAAAAGAACATGGCGGCATACACCGGATAAATTCCTCTATTGATAACTATTAGGAAAGTATGCACATTTTTATAGTACTGTAGTAATATTGGTAGTGTTCTAATTTGCTTTGACTTTCATTTAAAAGCATAATTTGCTGCTCAGTTAAATGGTAGTTTGTCTTTTTAATATCTTTTTTAAACTATTTTCATTAAACTTTGGCTAATTGGGGCAGCTACTTAAATGGGCCAAAATATATTGGTCCTGATGTGTCCCAATTAACCAGAATCCCTCAGAATTTCTCAGGATCCTTTTTTACCTTATCCACGTAGGGAGGCTATCTGATATCCACTTTTTGCCCTCCTGATTTCTCACTTAAATGTACTCTTGACTTCCGTGCTGTATCTCAATAAATAAATATCATAAATTACAAGAATAAATAAATAGACAGTGCAAAAATGAAAGAATAATGAGGTAGCTCTTTCAGGAGTTCACATGACCAGCCAGATAGACTGGGAATAAAGCTTACAAAGATTATCAGTTAAATCGGCGGTCCCCAACCACCGGGCCGCAAAGCATGTGCTACCGGGCCGCGAGGAAATGACATGAGTCAGCTGCACCTTTCCTCATTCCCTGTCACGCACTGTTGAACTTGGACATATGGTTGCTAACTGTCCCGTATTTGCCAGGACATCCCGTATATTGGGCTAAATTGGTTTGTTCCACACAGGACTGCCCTCATCCCATATTTCCCTCGCTAAGGTAAAGCGTTCCTATGAAACCTTTTGTGCCGAAATGGCGTAAAGCGAAGAAGCAATTACCATTAATTTAAATGGGAAAAATTTTTCAGCGTTCCCAGAGCCAAAAAATAACCTATCAAATCATACGAAATAACACATAAAACCTAAAATAACATTAATGTATAGTAAAAGCAGGAATGATATGATAAATACACAACCTATGTATAGTAGAAATAATGTATGTACTGTGTAGTTGGGAAGATTCAGCCAAAACTGATCTGTGGGGAAAAAATCGGCACGTATGCGCATGCGCACGTCACGCATGCGCACACAGGTGCCCAGGCAAGGCTTCATGGTCATGATAGTCTTTACTGGGTTAAACACAAGTGTCCCGTATTTGACTGCTACTTCTGTCCCTTATTTGGGAGTGAAAAAGTTGGCAACCCTAACTGTAAAAGACATGTTAAGGTGAGTTTAACCCTACCTGAACACCACCCCCCCCTCACCCTGTCAGCCGGTCCACAAGAATATTGCCAATATTAAACCGGTCCGCGGGGCAAAACAGGTTGGGGACCCCTGAGTTAAGTGATTGAATGAGATTTCTGCAGACATTTTTTAAAAGACGTTTAATTGGAAAGATACCTAATTAATGTGTAAGCAGGGTATCAGTTCTAGCAAAGCTGTTGAGAGTTTTGTAAGTTACAAATAAGTGTTCAAATGTTTTGTGATGCAACACAAAAGCAAAAATGAAGACTGCACTGTATGAAATTTCACCTTACAAATCATATTCTGTCTGGAGTTACCAGAGACACTCAGCACCACAAGGTTCATAGGGTTTAGTAAGGCATTTGTAAGGGCCAGGGAAATCTAGGTAGTACTTCATGCATCCTCAGGGGTACTGGAATGTGTTTGTTGGAGGAGGGGAGAAATGAATAGAACAGTGGGAGCAAATTCCTAGGGATGTTTTTTTGCACGGTAGAGCTTTAGAAGGACCCTCCTTTACTACTTGTATATTTTAAACCAGCGTGATAACAAACAATTTTAAAAACAAATGTCCTTCTCACTCTGTCACTTAATTCTGATGCACTGAGACAAACTAATCTGAAGGTGTTCCTATGTGACCTAAATGTAATGAACTCCCAATGAATCCAAGATGACCCAGTTCAAGTTCCTTTGAGATTGAGTTCTCCGTTGAGGATGGATCTCACTCCTGAAGATGGTGGTTGGAGGCAGCTATAATCAACTTTCCACGGGCCCTTATTAATCACTATGGGTTTGAGGTCCGATGGAAATGCTCCAAAGAAATCCTATTTGAAAAATAATTGCACGGAATTACCTTGTCAAACCTTTAGAGATTAATCCAGTTATTGGGTCATTTATTTCCTCAATGACATAGAAATACAAACATCCTTCAAAATGTGGCACAAATTGAGACGTAATCATTTCTATTGGTTTCTGCATGGGTGAGATGGAGGAAGGCACTGCTTGAATGCATATAGTGTCAAGAGTGTCAATTGGATAGAAAAGCAAAGCACCACAGATGCTACACACACAATATGCTGGAGGGACTCAACGGGTCTTGCAGCATCTATGAAGGGGAATAAACAGTCAGTGCTTCAGGCTGGCAGCTGCCATCAGGACACATTACCACAGATGCTACAATTCTACAAAGAAAAACAGAAAATGCCAGGAATACTCAGCTGAGCAGACAGTAGACTCAATCCAGGTGAAAGTTCTCAACCCAAAATATCAACTGTCCATTTCCCTCCATAAATGCACTGAGCTCCCTCAGCACTTTAATTCGATAGTTTTTTTTAGTTGAAAGTTTCAGCAGATGTTAGTATTGTGAGCAGAAGGTCAACAAGAAATGTATGTACAATGCTCTCAGCTGAATAAACTGAGGGGTCTTATCTTCTTGAACAGAATCAGACAACAGTTTCCAATAGGGACAAGGCCACCGCATGTTCATTGATCGGAAGCTGACATAACCCGATAAACTACACCGAGTTCAGGAAGTGAAGGGTGTCAGTGGCTCACATGCCTTGCGTAAGAATCCACTGGCAATGAGATCCAACATTCACCTCCACAAGCCCATAAACAGTGTTACACAAAAATAGATAAAGAGAAAAATGTAAACAAATACAAAGTTATTGACATTAACTTTGATATTTGAAATTTGATGCCCTAGATATCAAAAATATGCAAAGAACAGTCATGCTTAGCAAATAAAGGATGTTACTTGGTTCCACTTACCAAGCATGCTCTTCATTTTTTGAGATTGAATGATTGGAAATATTCAATGCGATGTTCTTGTTTAGTCCTCAAGTAAGTGATCAGAACAATTTAAATCAATTCGCAACCTGAGTAATACTCCACTATCATTATCTGTCTACTATTCCCTTGGGGAATTATTAGTTGTTTTCCATGCTAGTTACATGACAGTGCCAGCTAATTTAAATCACTGAGACTCTAAAACAGAAGTATTATGTAACACAACCATTTTGTGATAAAATGTTGTAGTTCATCTTGGGAGGGAAAGTTTTTACTGAGTCATTTCCAAATCTTACTGAATAAATTTGCACAGGTTTGCTTTGGGCTAATTGGATGCTGAGACTCAATGCCTTGAACAATCCAAGTTCTTACCTATTCCCCTGCAAAATAAAAACAAAGCCTCACACACAGGAGCCAATATTTTTGGAAATCTGAGGTTGTGTTGCCTATAATTTATCCTCTCCCTTGACATGAACGCACAGAAAATCATGGGCAGAACATTGCAATTTTACAACAATTACCTGCTATGTGTGAGGCCCTGCTAGTGGCTGTGGTCTGGGAAATTTCTGCCAGGTGTCATAAATTTATACCTCAAATTGTTCAACACGCAAAACACGTCCCCTTTGGGTTATCACATGAAAAAATAGATTTCTTATCTTGTAAATTGCTTGGCCCCTGCATGTTAGATCTGACCTATTCACCACAGCTCGCAGTCCTTCTAGTAACAAGCTAGGTCTGATTTAGGAAAGAAATTATCTGGTATGTTAAAGATATTTCAGGCTTCAAATCAAGCAGCTAATCTGTGCTATTACAATATGTTTTAAAATCTTAGTTCCTTATTTAAAAGTAGGTTTTTTCCAGTCCAGAAAAAACTGGCCCTATCCCAGATTTAGTTAAGTAAATTCACTGCTTAATATTTGCATTAGGGCTCAGAATTCTATTGCCCATTTTTAATAATTATTCAAAGCTCTTGACACTTCTTACCCTTTATGTTATAATCCAAACCCTGATACTAATTCAAATATCAACACTTTGTGCATTTTGTTTTGTTTTGTCCTTGTTATAAGTGTCTTGGCCTTTTACTAATGAAATACTGCTGATCTTAAATAGAGGACTTTGTGTATTTGTTTAAAATCCCCAACCCCCACCAGTCCCTAACTGCTTAGGGGCACATTAAACTCGGTGCTTAGTATGGAGTGAGCCCAACCCAATGTCAGCCAATGCTAGGCAGCAGGAGGCAATAGATATAACCATCACTGTTATCTAAATGACTGTGAATCTGTAAATAAGTATGTTTTGGAGAAGCTCAACTTTCTTTCGATTCTTCTAACAAATTGTAGAAAATAGCTCCCTGAAATGTTTCATCCTGGGGGTAATCCAATGAAATCTCTGGATATTTTTCCATAAAGTGAGGTTACTTCATTCTGGAGACACTTTTCTCTCAATTCTATGAAAGATTTACATGCAATGTAATGGCACAGATGGGGAATTTCCAACTAGGTAACTGCTGGATGCATCTGCACAGCCCAGAACTACTTGCTGTTCAGCCCAGCTGACCGATCTCACTGAGAAAGTCAACATGAGACACCCTCTGTGGGCTGTTAGAGATAGAATAATTATCATTGATGGTGTTTAAGGGAGATATACTTTTAAAGATAAACACAAAATTGCTAGAACAGGACACAGCTGTGGCTGGCAGCTAATCTGGCAGAAGGAAAACTCTTATCTCAAACCTTTGCTGCCTTGTGACTATATCCACTCATGGGGAAGGCTTCAGGAGTAAACCCTGTTGTGTTCTTTATACGTACCATGAGTTACTAAGAACAAACCATATTCTGGAAGAATTAAAACTAGAACTTTTTTTTTAACAACAGCAAACAGCAACCACATTTTTAACATACAAGTTTCTCAATCATTCTCTCATATCTGCACATGCTCCGAACTCTGTCCAATCACGTTTTTACACGTGACACGTGATATCACCACAAACCCCGAGGAGAATTCTGGAGCTGGAGTCCCTGAGGCATTAGTTCAACACTGACTGGTGACTCCTGCGATGCCACTGCCGTTTCTCTGGACTTATCAGCTGAGTGGAGAGAGGGAGCCTGCTGCATGGGCAACTACGTGCTCTCCATATCGTACTGCCCTGGCTTGCGCTTCACATAGATGGCTGGGACGCAATATCGATGGTCAACCATGACCAATAACGGGCCTCACAATGCACTCCACATCATCCTAAGAAAGTGATTTACAGATATCATTTGTGCATATAATTTTGGAAGATACAGTACTGTGAAAAATTCTTAGACACATACACATATATAGCAAGTGTGCCTAATGATACTGGGAATGGCAAGGGTAGAGCGCTATAGGACAGGTATGGGACAGGTGGCAGAGTAGGAACGCCAAGGGCAAGGGATGGCATGGGTTCAGACACACCCTGAGACAGAAGATACGGTCATTTGATTCCAAACAATTGGTTTATTGATCAATACAGAATGTCTCTCCAGTGCTTCCCGCTCCTTTCCCTCTCCCTTCCCCACTTTGCAACTATGATTCCCCTCTCCCTGCCCCATTCTCACTCTCAGTACACAAAAGAAACCCATATCAGAATCAGATTTATCATCACTCACATATATCATGAAATGTGTTTTTTTTAATTGTGGCAGTAGTACAGTGCAATACATAAAATTACTACAGTACTGTGCAGAAGTATTAGGCATCCTAGCTATATATATGCTTAAGACTTTTGCACAGTACTGCATTTTCAATTTTGCCTAATCGGTAATACCGCTGGTCTGCTTGGAGCACTTTAAAAATGGAACAAATGAAGCAGTTAATGTCCAATAAGGAATTCCAGGGTATTATTTTAAAAATATAGTCAAAAGTAAATGTCAAACATGCTATAGATGTCTGCCAATCAGACTGAGAATTTCTAAAAGCTTGCAAAGAGTTGATTTTTAGTTTAACCTTTATCAAGTCAAACAATGGAAAGTAAAGACACCAGATTCAAAGAAATGTGAGAATGTTAGAGGATTTTCATGAAAGCTATAATGCTAATCTCCTGCTTTACAAGGAGAACCTGATAGCAGCTGGTGGAATGTAAATCTGCTACCTGTGTGGAGAGGTTTCTTCCAGTGAGTGGGATTTCCATTGTCCATCCCTAGTGACGGAAAGTTCACTGTGCTTCTAATATCACATTTACAGAGATTACCCATGCAGAGCATTCGTGGTGAATGTGCGATCAGATATAGATTCTGCTCAAATCCTTTTATTACCTGAACATAAAGAATACAAATATTCTTATTAAACCTAGTCACAGTAAAAAAAGGAAAGATTTGTGAAGACAAAGTGATTAAGAATACGATAGGCAAATTCAGGGCAGGCAAATGGAAGAGAAAGTCACGTTCAATTAAAGTGCTTTAATCTCTTGGTGCTGAACTGGTGGGTTGGGGCAGGTGGGGTAAGGTGTTGTGTAATTGACCTTATGTTTGTTTCCATTTAAAGGAATATTCCCACCTGGAGCTTCAGATAAACTAAAAAAGGATTTAGCACAAACGTTAATTGAGTCTGGCAAGTACCCCACAGATTCTTTCACCTTTTTTTGGCTAAAGAAATATTTTCCCAGCTAAATCAAGTGTAGATTGCACTGATAGTGATTCCCACCTGAGATTGTCTTTGACAAAATCAGCATGTGTAAATGCACCAATGCCTTGAAGTAATCTACTACCACCTAATTTTCCCAGTGATTTTCTGTTTTCTGGGTCACAAGTAACAAAGGGTACAAAGATTAATGATATTTGCTTGATTATCCTTGACTAATAACTGAGAGTAATATTCAATAATGTTTACAGTTTATGTTTATAAACTAATCTTATATATATTTATATTTATTTTTATATATATATTGTGTTCTTTATGCTTATTGTGTTTATTTTAATGCTACATCAGATTTGGAGCAACAATCATTCTGTTCTCCTTTACACTTTTGTACTGAAGAATGACAATAAGCAATATTGAAGCTCAAACACAAAAAAGTCTGCAGATGCTGGAAATCCAGAGCAACACACACAAAATGCTGGTGGCACTCAGCAGGTCAGGCGTATCTATGGAAATAAATAAGCAGTTGATGTTTCGGGCCGGGACGCTTCCTCAGGACTGGAAAGGGAGGGGGAAGAGAATCTCAAACCTAATACTGTAATGAAATGCCACAGCTTTTATGGATAGTTGAGGTCATTAGTAATTCACACAGTAACTTGTTAACAGGGTTTTTAAATATAAAAATCAAGACTAGACATGTAACTACTCTTGTGTGAATCCGAATAGTAGCAGAGTTGTCACATACCTCCTCTTTGTTTCAAACAGGCATTTTAACCATAAAAGAGTTCTAGGAGTTATTATCACAATTCATAGAGTGTTGTGTTCCTAATCATTGAATAATGACAGAAAACTATTTTATCTTTCGTTTCTTTATTTCTGCCCATCAAACCTCTTTGAAATAAAATTAAGATGTAAAATCACATGGTTAAATTAATGCTGTCACTTCTTTAAAACAACAGTTCTTTTCAAGCCTAATCCATTCCATTCAGCAACCAGCTGATTTGTAACTGTATACTCACCAGCATGAATGGGAACCTTGCAGGATTACTTGTGTGGTTAGACAACTTGATTTTGAGGCTTCTCTGCAGAAAGGCTGTAGATGCATAATTCAGCATAATATTCAGCTCAACTGGCTGATCTCACTGAGAAAGTCAACATGAGATACAGTCTGTGGGCTGAGTTAGAGACAGCCATAAAATAAGCACAAGTGTCTCTGTTTCCACTTTTTTACATTACGAAGTGCCTCCGTACATTATACTGCTAATTATTTGTCTTTTGGGCTATTTACGGGAAATTTTTGAAGGTCATAGAGTCATAGAGTATAGTTTAGAAACTGGCCATTCAACCCATCTAGTCTGTGCTGAACAATTATTCTGCCTACTCCCATTGATTTGCACCTGGGCCATATCTGTCCATATCTCACACACTGTCCAAACTTCCCTTACATATTGAAATTGAACCCGCATCCAATTCTTCAACTGGCAGCTGGTTCCACACTCTCATCACAGTCTGAGTGAAGAGCTTCCCCCTCGTGTTCCCCTTAAACATTTCGCCTTTCAACTTAACCCATGATTACTCGTTCTAGCCTCACCCAACCAACCTCAGTGAAAAAAGTCTGCTTGCATTTATACTATCTACTACTTATCCTCATAATTTTGTATACCTCTATCAAATCTTCCCTCATTCTCCTGTGCTTCAGGAAAAAAGCTGTAATCTATTCAACTTTTCACTACAACCTAGGTCCTCAGGTCTTAGCAACATCCTTGTAGATTTTTTAATCAGGTGAAGGAAATGTGATTTTTCTTGTTCCAGTACTAATTTTGCCTGTGCTGTCAGTGAGGAATTCTGTCAGTGAGAAAGGAACTGTTGACTGCAAGAACTTTTCATCAATATTATAAAAATGAATTGATTTTGTCCCTTTAGAACAGCGATGAGGAGGAATTTCTTTAGCTAAAGGGTTTTGAATCTGTGGAAGTCATTACCATAGATAGCCATGGATGTCAAGTTATTGGATATATTTAAAGTGGAGGTTGATAGGTTTTTGTTTAGTAAGAGTGTCAAAGGTTACAGGGAGAATGCAAGGAGATGGGATTGAGAGGGATAATACATCAGCCATGATGGAATGGCAGAGTAGACTTGATGGCCCAAAAGGCCGAATTCTGTTCCCATGTGTTATGGTCTAAAATGTTGAATGTGTCAGATGCAAGATTGACACATAAATTTTGTGCAATACTTTAACAATTTTCAATAGCTCTTTCTCCTTCTTCTTCAGCAATCCTTTCCAATGGAGAATGTCTTACTTCCACTGAAGCAAGACAGTTCACCTCAGACGGCTGAAGAAGTTTGGTACAGGCCCCCAAATCTTAAGAACTTTCTATAGGGGCGCAATGGAGAGCATCCTGACTGGCTGCATCACTGCCTGGTATTGGAACTGTGCTTACCCCAATCGCAGGACTCTGAAGAGAGTGGTGCTGACAGCCCAGCATATCTATAAATGTGAATTTCCAACTACTCAGGACACTTACAAAGACATGTGTGTAAAAAAGGCCTGCAGGATCATTGGGGACCTGCGTCACCCTAACCACAAACTGTTCCAGCTGCTACCATCCAGGAAACAGTACCGCAGCATAAAAACCAGGACAGACAGGTTCAGGGATGGCTTCTTCCACCAGGCCATCAGACTGATTAATTCATGCTGACACAATTGTATTTCTATGTTATATTGACTATCCTGTTGTACATACTATTTATTATAAATGACTATAAATTGCACATTGCTCATTTAGGCAGAGACATAACGTAAAGATTTTTACTCCTCATGTATATGAAGAATGTAAGTAAAAAAGTCAATTCAATTCAATTGCAATTCAAGTCCTATTTTGTTCCGAGGTGACTGATGAGGCCAATATGGAAATCAAAGATTCTTTCAGAAAGGGAGCAGATTATGCCAGTTTCAGAGGTGGACAAGTAGACTGTGGCAGTGTCCTCCTCTTGCAGTTTATGCTGGGTGCTCCTGATATATGGACTCAACATTCATGATGCCATCTTAAATGATTCTTCACCTGTGGGAGGAGCTAGGAAAGATGGCACCAGTGGTTTTTCTAGATGCAGGCAACTTCTTCCAGTTTGCCCTCGAAACAGTTTCTTCTCCTTCTCTTTTGTCTTTTTTTTCTTTCCAAGGTTGTTGGGGTTGTGTCGGAATCCCCGATCTACTGTCCCATCTACGGCTCTTCGTAAATAGTTGTTCTTTGGACCCGCTGTGGTGCCTGGCACTTCGCTATTTCTAGAAATGGCCTGGAAGGTTTGTGCCCCATAGATGAGCTGGTTCCTTGCTGATTTTGCCAACTGAAGGGTCATGGGAGACTGCAACATTGAGACAGCAGGCGGTGTGTACTGCTTTTGGAGGGGAGCCCTCTGTGCTCGAACAATCTCTCTCTCTCTCTCTCTCTCTGTCTTTTGATGGATGGTGAGAGCCAGTCGGTCCCCAAGGCAGGGGGCTTGGAGAAGCAACACAGAAGATTGTAATGTCCGAACGGCGAGTTGCCGGTCACCACTCTTGCTATTGCAGAGGTGACCTCTCTCTCCCTTAATGGAGGGGGAGAGCCTGTCTGAGATACCGACGTGTTGGATTATGGGCTATAGTTTTTGTTGGACTCCAGGTCAAGGTCTCTTTGTTTTTTTTTGCTATTGCTTGCATAGTGGAAAAGTAGGGCAGTTGTTGCTTCTGCTGGCTTAAGTGGAAGGAGGGGAACGGGAGGGTCAAAGCTTCTGCTACTGCTTGTGTGCGGGAGGGGGAGGGGCTTTAGGGTTCTGATGTTTCTATCGTCCATTCTATGGGGTTTCATGGTTCATGAATGTCTCTGCCAAGAGTAAGAATTTCAGGTTGTATACCGTAAACATTCTCCATTTGAACCATTTGATTTGAGTGGCCATGGGTCCAAGATTATCAAAACCAGGCAAGAATTCAGCCATGCAGGAGCATCCACACGAGCACCACCAGACTCAAAAACAATTACTGTCTCCAAGCAGTAAGCCTGATCAACATCTCCACCTACTAACTCCACCACTACTTTATTATGTTGTGTTAGTTAGCTTATGTACAGACAACACTCAACACCGTACACCTGCCTTCAATATCAAAAAGAGAACAAGAGGAATCCTGGAACTTCATGCAGATGGTTGTCTTCACGTGCAAGTAAACTATTTATTGGTACTAACCTAATTTATTAAAAGGTCAATGATTTGAGAAAGTCATTAAACTACTCTTGTCATCTTTAATACAGGCATTGCACAGCACAGATAAATAAGACTTTCATAGAGTGCTGCTGTTCCATCTGAAATCCTGTGCTCAGAATAGCTGGTGAATTGTTGACTACCGCTTGTAAACCCTGGAGATAGCTTCTGGGGGTGCACAAAGTGAGTGTTTGTCTTAAATCAACATTGAGATGAGGTTCCAGGCTTAAAATCAAACACAAAATGCTAACTATGCTTGGAAATACAAGACACTGTAGATCTGGAATCTGGGGTGACGATCTGCCAGAGGAACTCAACAGGTCAAGCATCCAAAATTCCATTATCCTCCCACAGCTGCCGCCTAACCTGCTGAATTCTTCCAGCAGATTTTGTGTTGTTTTCCAATGTGCGTGCCTTAGTTAAAGACTGTTGCTATCAGGGAGGTACAGGAGGTTCAGGAGCAGTTATTACCCTTCAACCATCAAGCTGCTGAGCCACTGGGATAGCTTCACTTGTCGCATCTCTGAACTTTTCATACAACCTATGGACTCACTTTCAAGGACTCTTCATCTCATCTTCAATAGTTATTGCTTATGTGTTAGTATTATTATTATTATTATTATATGCATTTGCACAGTTCATTGTCTTTTTCACATTGATTGCTTGTCCATCCTGTTGGGTCTGGTCTTTCACTGATTCCATAATGGTTCTTGATTTACTGAGTATGCCTGCAAGAAAATGAACCTCAGGGTTGTATATGGTGACATATATGTACTTTGATAATAAATGTACTTTGTACTTCGTAAAGAATCCAGTGTCAACAGGCATTTCCGGGTCTTTGGCAACCGGAGCAGTGTTTGTTTTCCCTTTGAATGGCCTGCTGGTGGCTAATCAAAAATACTTGGGAGAAAAGGTTTTCTTTTGTGTATGGAGTTAAAACAAAAAGGAACACTCCTCTTATCCTTGGATTGGACGCCAAGGGCCGATTAAGCCGCCCTTGCTATGCCTTAAGTATTAGTGATTGGATAAAAATAGCTGTGTACACAAGTCTGAACCAAGTAGCTGAGGGGAATGTGCAACATGACATTCCCATGACTTCACCATATTTGTTAAGAAATTGCCTTTGGAGAGTGGATACTGACATTTTAAAGGCGGGGGGGGGGGTTGAATGCCAGTTATCCGTGAAGGCAAGACAAAACTACAGTTGGCTTTTCAGTAGGATTCCAACTCTATACACAATACTATGACTGATGAATGCCAGCATGCTAAACGGATTTTGCACCATCCTGTCTACGTGTGACGTCACTTTTAACGAATTATGCACTTGTACTTCTAAGTCCCTTTGTTCCACTACACTCCCCAGTGCCCTACTACTCACAGTATAAGTCCTCAACTGCTGTGTAGATTCTATCTGTAACATACAAATTACCTGTGTCGTGGGTCTTAACCCCATGATCACAGTGTGATTATACCAACAACTTTATTCATTCAGAGAATGTGGACATTGCCAGCAATGTTGACATTTTATTGTTCATCTGTGATTGTCCCAAAACCAAGGAGGCTGTTCAGGGTCAGCTACACTTGGGGGTCTGGAGTCACAGAGGCGAGACTGGGTAAGGACAACTGTTCCTTTCACGAAAGTACATTCAGAGAGCCACAAGGGCTTTGACAACGATCCAGCGCTTTCATAATCACCATTATGAGGGCCTTAATTTCATAATTATTTAATTACTTGAATTTGAATTCCCCAGATTCTCAGGAATTTAATTAATGGTCCAGACCTCTGGTTTGTAGTGCAATAATTTAACCAGTACTTTACCATACCAAGCAATAGCTACTGATATTGATCAGGTCTAAAACACTGGCTTTCATTTATATTAATTGTACACTGTGCTCATGTTATTGTTTTTTTTGTAAATAATACATTTTTCATCTGTTCGGAAGATAATATAGTTATACAACAGCAAGGCGTTCAGTTCATTACCTGGTTCTTGAGTATCGATTTTCTTTGGAGTCACAAAGGACTGCAAATACTGGAATCTTAATAACAAGTAATCTGCTGAAGGAATTCAATAGGTCGAGCAACATCAAGATAGTCCTGTTGTAGGGTTTTGACCCGACACATTGACAATACCTTTCCTCCCACAGATATAGTTTGACCCACTGAGTTCCTCCAGCAGATTATCTATGGCTCTTCCTTCTATTGAATTGTACGTGATATGACATGCATCAGACCTGCCACTGGATGTCACTCATTTGATAGGATACCTAGGGAAATTGCTTCACATTCCCTTTAGCACAAATGTAGAATCAAACAGCTGTGTGGAGACTGGAAGAAAGATCGAGGCACTTCTTGCTGAGGACGGATATATTTCCGGCCAAATCTGCAGCAAAAGAAACAGTAGCTGATTCTCCGATTAATGTTGGCTTTGAGCAAAGAATACAAAAGTGCAAAACAGGATCCTAAAGTCCCTGATATCTACAAGCATGGCTCCCAGCTGGGAACATGGAGTCCGTGTATATACATTTGAATTCTCTCATTTCCACCCCACGTAAATGCAGTGGGTATGCAGCAATGAACTTTGAACAATAGAATTATAAATCAAGTGCCACAAGCAAAAGTTCAGAAGAGGAACACATTCCATTCCCTGCAAAGTTAAGTGGGAATGCTTTTCTGTAATTATACTCAAACAGTTATTGGAGTTAAGGTCATCCAGGGTGCTGCGGTGTGACAAATACTAAGATGCATGCGTAAACAGGGAGGGCATGTTCCCAGTTCCAATTCAAATGGATTCACACCTCCTGCAAGACTGACAAAACCTGTGCACTGCTGACTCATTAGAGAAGAATACCGCATGAGGAGAGTCACGTACTGTCTCATACTGTCATTTGGTCGCACTGTGTGATTCAATAGTACAGGTTAACTCACATGTTGTTTGTGCTACCTTAGTCCCAAAATATAATTTATCCTTTAATGTGGAAGGAGAAGATACATGCAAAATATACTATAGGCATGTAGTCGATGTGTAGAGATCTCTTGCAGGATGTTAGGGATAAATTTGTCCCGGTGAGGAAGATAAAGAATGGTAGGGTGAAGGAACCATGGGTGACAAGTGAGGTGGAAAATCTAGTCAGGTGGAAGAAGGAAGCATACATGAGGTTTAGGAAGCAAGGATCAGATGAGTCTATTGAGGAATATAGGGTAGCAAGAAAGGAGCTTAAGAAGGGGCTGAGGAGAGCAAAAAGGGGGCATGAGAAGGCCTTGGCGAGTAGGGTAAAGGAAAACCCCAAGGCATTCTTCAATTATGTGAAGAACAAAAGGATGACAGGAGTGAAGGTAGGACTGATTAGAGATAAAGGTGGGAAGATGTGCCTGGAGGCTGTGGAAGTGAGTGAGGTCCGCAATGAATACTTCTGTTTGATATTCACCAATGAGCGGGAACTTGATGACAGTGAGGACAACATGAGTGAGGTTGATGTTCTGGAGCATGTTGACATTAAGGGAGAGGAGGTGCTGGAGTTGTTAAAATACATTAGGATGGATAAGTCCCCAGGGCCTGACAGAATATTCCCCAGACTGCTCCACGAGATGAGGAAAGAGATTGCTGAGCCTCTGGCTAGGATCTTTATGTCCTTGTTGTCCATGGAAATGGTACTGGAGGATTGGAGGGAGATGAATGTAGTCTCCTTGTTCAAAAAGGGTAGTAGGGATAGTCCAGATAACTATAGACCAGCGAGCTTTAAGTCTGTGGTGGGAAAGCTGTTGGAAAAGATTCTTATGGGTATTTAGGGAATCACGGTCTGATCAGGGACAGTCAGCATGGCTTTGTGAAGGGCAGATTGTGTCTAACAAGCCTGATAGAGGATTTTGAGGAGGTGACCAGGCATATAGATGAGGGTAGTGCAGTGGATGTGATCTACATGGATTTTAGTAAGGCATTTGACAAGGTTCCACACGATAGGCTTATTCAGAAAGTCAGAAAGCATGGGATCCAGGGAAGTTTGGCCAGGTGGATTCATAATTTGCTTGCCTGCAGAAAGCAGAGGGTCATGGTGGAGGGAGTACATTTGGATTGGAGGGTTGTGACTAGTGGTGTCCCACAAAGATCGGTTCTGGGACATCTACTTTTTGTGATTTTTATTAACGCCCTGGATGTGGGGGTAGAAGGGTGGGTTGGCAAGTTTGCAGACAACACAATGGTTGATGGTGTTGTGGATAGTGTAGAGGATTGTTGAAGATTGCAGAGAGACATTGATAGGATACAGAAGTGGGCTGAGGAGTGGCAAATGGAGTTCAACACAGAGAAGTGGAAGGTGGTACACTTTGGAAGGACAAATTCCAAGGAAGAGTACAAAGTAAATGGCAGGGTACTTGGTAGTGTGGAGGAGCAGAGGGATCCCTGAAAGTTGCCTCACAAGTAGAAGGGGAGTTAAGAAAGCTTATGGGGTGTTAGCTTTCATAAATCGAGGGATAGAGTTTAAGAGTCGCAAAGTAACGATGCAGCTCTATAAAACTCTGGTTAGGCCACACTTGAAGTATTGTGTCCAGTTCTGGTTGCCTCACTATAGGAAGGATGTGGAAACATTGAAAAGGTACAGAGGAGATTTACCAGGATGCTACCTGGTTTAGAGAGTATGCATTATGATCAGAGATTAAGGGAGCTAGGGCTTTACTCTTTGGAGAGAAGGAGGATGAGAGGAGACATGATAGAGGTATACAAGATATTAAGAGGAATAGATAGAGTGCATAGCTAGCACTTCTTCCCCAGGGCACCACTGTTCGATATAAGAGGACATGGCTTTAAGGTAAGGGGTGGGAAGTTCAAGAGGGATATTAGAGAAAGGTTTTTTACTCAGAGAGTAGTTGGTGTGTGGAATGCACTGCCTGAGTCAGTGGTGGAGGCAGATACACTAGTGAAATTTAGGAGACTACTAGACAGGTATATGGAGGAATTTAAGGTGGGGGGTTATATGGGAGGCAAGGTTTAAGGGTTGGCACAACATTGTGGGCCGAACGGCCTGTACTATGCTGTACTATTCGATGTTCTATGTTCTATGTTCTAAAATAATGGACCAATACCATTAAGCAAGGGGTCTGTGGAATCCATGTTGGGAACCCCTGATCTAGATCCTAATAAGACCATAGGACTATATCAAGCCACCTACAATACATTCTCATCCAAATCATTAATATGTATGACAAGCAATAGGGAACCCAGCACTGAAACACCATTGGTCACAAGCATTCAGTTTAGCATACCAACAATCGGCAGAATTCAATTTCTACCAGTATCTGTAAGGAGCTTGTATGTTCTCCCTGCAACCATGTGAGTTTCCTTTGGGTGCTCTGGCTTCCTCGCACTTCCTAAAAATGTATGGATCAGGGTTAGGATTAGTAAATTGTGAGGATGCTGTGTTGGCACCGGAAACATGGCACCACTTTCAGGCTGCCCCAATACAATCCTCGGACTGTGTTGGTTGTTGTAGCAAAGGACACCTTTCACTGTATGTTTTGATGTTTCGATGTACACGTGACAAATAAAGCTAATCTTCAACCATTAATCTTAATTTAATATCTTCTCTTTTGTGCCAGTTAAATATTTTTAAATAATCTAATCCCTCTTTAAATGCCCCCAGTGTTCTATCTTCCACAAACCTCCAGTGTGAATATCTGCACTTACCACAACTCTGGACTGTTTCGACAAACTACAGACTCACTTTAAGGACTCTACAACTCATGTTCTCAGTATTAGATATTTACACAGATACTTTGATTGCCCGTCAGTCTTTCTTTTGTGTAAGTTTCACTTTGATTCTGTTATATTTCGTTGTTCCACTATGAATGCCTGCAAGTAAATGAATGGTGAGATATACATACTTAGATAATAAACTGACTTTGAACCTCTCTGAGATTCATCGCCCTCCAAAATTTTTTTATTAGTAGTTCCAAGTATAACATTTGACATCGAGTCAGGTGATCAGATCTTGTTTTTCGAATCTGGTGTCAGGTATGTGAGAGACGAGAACTGTCCACTGTAGCCAAAAAAGTGTAATAGTCCAATTATATTGATTAGGGAGGAACATGGAGCCAATCTTCTTCCCTACCACCAGCTACCTACTTACTGAAGAGTGTCGCTGTCTCTAGTGTACGTGACCAACTCCTGAACCTGTTTCTTGTGCTATCACTTTCACACGAAACCTAGAGGTGTGGAGATGAGTTTCGGTGATGACAGGCCACTCACAAAGGACAGGTACTCCAGCTCCAGGATAAACAAAACTCTGCATCATAATTAATTGAATGGGCAGGAAGACAAAACATTAGAAGGATTTCTGCCTCAGTTCTGGTTTGTCAGCTACAACCAAAAAAAAACTAACTCCCTCTGTGTCTATTTCTATTTTTGTATTGCAAATTTTTTTTTTAAAAACAGTGACATGCCAGGTCTTATAGACTAGTCATAAGTTCCTTGTTGTGTATGTTAATGCCAAGAAATACCAGGGTCATGAATTGTAGGGGTTTATTTGAGAATAAACCAACTTTTATGTACTGCGATGTTGCACACATGCTCAATAAGCTGCATATTTGTCAAACCACAAGTAGAATTCAGCAGAACCATAAAATAGATCATATCCACTTGAATTCTGAATTGACTTCAAAAATTGTGAAGTTTACCCCCATCAGAGACCTCCATGGAAGGGAGTTTTCCGGTCAAAAAGCAGCAGGGCAGAATCTGCCGCCCTTGATCAGCATTGATGATCGCTGGTAACAACAGTTCTTCAGCTTCTGAACATGGGTGGAACCCCAACAACTAGGGTCAACCTGCAGCAAGACCTCTGTTCCCTCCTGCTCCTCCACAACAAACTAGGCAATGTTTCTCTTTCCCACTTTTATTTTAACAATAGCAATCAGCGGACCTCAGCCATATGGAAATATTATACCTTTCACCTCTTCATGTGCAAAGCGCAGTTCACCAAATTTCCAATAGTCTTATCAAAACATTCCCAGAAGCCACAAACATGCTAACACTTATTATGTGTCAACCCCATTTATAATTCTGCACACTCCCCAATTTTCTTTAATTGTTAATGGAGCTCGGAATTGCACTCGGGAATAGGATAACTCCTTGGCTGCTGTAACAGAGTATTTTATTTTCTCAAGTGCAATCACTTCCAAACTGGCACCAGAACGAGTCCGACCTGCAGGTGCAAAGCATTTATAGATTTGCAGCACAGTCACAAGAGATAAGGAGGACATTCAGCCCTCGAAGTCTGTGCTAGCTTTCATTTCCAACTCCGTGAGCTGCCCAGTGGTGCAGCCGCCAGAGCCGTTGCCTCACAACTGCAGTGAGCCAGGTTTGGTTCCAACCTCTGGTGCTGTCTGCGTGAAGATTGCCTGTTTTCCTTGTGGCTCTATGTGTTTAACTGAGATGTTGTCGTTTTCTCCCTCATCACAATGATTTCTGAGTTGTTAGGCTAATTGGACACTGTAAATTGTGTTGGCGCATGGCCAAGTGGTTAAGGCATTCGTCCTGTGATTTGAAGGTCGCTAGTTCGAGCCTTGGCTGAGGCAGCGTGTTCGTCCTTGAGCAAGGTACTTAACCACACATTGCTCTGCAACAACACCTGTGCCAAGCTGTATGGGTCCTAATGCCCTTCTCTTGGACAACATTGGTGGCGTGGAGAGGGGAAACTTGCAGCATGGCAACTACTGGTCTTCCATACAACCTTGCTCAGGTCTGCACCCTGGAAACTCTCCAAGGCACAAATCCATGGTCTCATGAGACTAATGGATGCCTATAAAAAATTGACCTTAATCCCAATGGACATAGGAGCAGAACTAGGTCATTCGGCCCATCAAGTCAGCTCGCCATTCAACCATGGCTGGTTAATACCATCTCAAGCCTATTCTTCTACCACCTCCAATAATCTTTGACACCCTTACTAATCAAGAACCTATCAACCTCTGCTTTAAATATAAACATTGGCTCGGTCTCCACAGCCATCTGTGGCAAGAGATTCCAAGAATTCACCACTATCAGGCTATGGGAATTTCTCCTCGACTCCGTTCCAAAGGGATGTCCTGTATTCTGAGGCAGTGCCTTTTGGCCCTCGACTTCCCCATCATTGGAATCATCGTCTCTACTTCCATTTAACCTAGGCATCTCAGTATTCAATAGGTCTGAATGAGTTCTCCCCTCATTTCTCTGCACTCCACAGAGTACGGATCCAGAGGAATCAAATGCTCCACAAATATCCCGCAGTGTTGTGTAGGTGGTAGAATTGATGGGGATGTGACAGGAGGGGTGGGTTACAGGGAAAATTGTTGAGGAATGCAATTGTTCTAAGAGCTGGCAGCAACCCAGTGGGCTGAATTGCTTTCTTCTGTCATAAGGAAGTTTTGAACCACTGCTAATGACAACAGCTTCATCCTATTTACCCTGTCTCAGCTAATCACATTCTTACATGCCTTTTTCTAATGTCCTCTCAACTTCCTTGCTCCAGAGGGAACAACTTAAGCTTCTTACAATAAGTTCATGCAACTCTGCCTGAGACAAAGTTTCCACCATCACACCACCACCCGAAGCTTTCTACAGTATGAAAGATTAACCTTCTGACTTCTGGTGTCAGTAAAATCAGGAAATGCTGAAAATTCCCAGCAGGCCGGTCAGCACCTGGAGAGAGAGAAACAGAATAACTGTTCCAGATCAGTTCAAAGTGTCTCAGGAAAAAGAGATGAAGGAAGACAGCTGAGTTGAACTGGAACAGGGAATGGAGACACAAAACAGGAAATAGGAATGCAGAATTTCAACACAAAACATCAACAAGGCATTTCCTCCCTGAGGTAATGCTGAACATGTTGAGTTCCCCCAGCAGAGTATTGGGTCAAACAGAGAATCTTCAATGCAGCATTTCATGAGTCTGGCATTGTTAGGAACCATACAGTTTCCCATATTAAGGCCTTTTATTGAGAAGACTTGAGTGGAGACAAAGGAGAAGCTACTCGATGTGAGGTCTAATTCAGTCAGGCAGAGGAAGGTGTTGACAGAATGGTTTCTGGTGGGAAGGAGTGGGGTGGGAATGAGAGGGAAAGCACTTGATGAGGAATTACATGTCCATGCTAAAAGTAAGATGATTGTGACTAGGAAAGTATCAACTGCAAAAAGTGGTAGGATCAAGAATCAAGGATCAACTTTTTTTGCCATATAGTCTGTATTTTTGGTGGTGGGGTGGAGATACATCTCTGCCAAAAGAGGTGTAAGACACTGCTTCTCTCTGCTAGCCAGCAGGTTACCCTTGGGCAAGGTGTAGCACCTGCTTAGTCCCCCCCCCCACCCCCCGATTAGGGTTATATGAAGCCTCAGAAGCAGGTGGTGGATGGTCGTTTCAGCATCTGCTGCATATCACAAGACCTGGTTATGTGACCACTGATGCCAGGCAGACAATCTCTGAAGGATATTGATAATGGCTGGGGTCATCCATCCTTGTAAAGACATTGACCAGAAGAAGGCAATGGTAATCCAATTCTGCAGAAAAATCTGCCAAGAGAAAAACACGGTCATGGAAAGACTACGATCGCCCACTGCATACGACACAACACATAATGATGATGATAACTGTACGTTTACATGTATTACGAATTTGCTGAGGTGTAAAGGCTCGATGTGCAACAAAACAATAACATTCAACAATCATAAAGAAGAAAGAATAATATAAAAGTACAGATATGGAATAAAATCAGCATGTATTTACAATGCTAACAGCATTATAAAGGGTGGTCTAATGTGCTTACAGTGCCCTGTCATGACTAAGGTAATAGATAGGAGGAGTGGGCTTACCAGAATGCTTGTTCGGATTAAATGTCTGGCAGGAAGAAACTTCTCAGATGGCATGCATTTTTTCTTCTGTTAGTCCTAATGTGCTTTCCAGAAGGGAGCTTTTGGAACAGGCAGTTGGCTGGGCAGCTAGTGTGGGCAATGGTTTTTCCTGCCCATTTCTTTGTCCTGGACACATACAGGTCCTGCAGTGATGGTAGACCGTGGCCAATGACCCTTCTACAGCCTTTCCTGGAGAGGGCATTGGAGGAGCCACAAGTGAAGTTGAGAAGAGCCTAGACAAGAGGAGATAATGAAAAATAAGTACTGTGAAGCAAGAACAGTTTGATGGGAGGATAGCTGCAGGAGACCTCTTATGCAATATCTGTTTAAGAATACTGCCAAAAATTTACATGTAACGTCAGCCAGATATTGGCATGAAAAAGACCTCCACTCGATGACCAATCATACTGCACAGAGCTGGACCTGAAAAAAGGATGTCTGTTTGTGAACAAATTATAGTGAGATGCAAATGCAATGAAAGTCAGCATGAAAATATATGTATAAAGAAAGGAAATCACTTTGTTTGGACCCTGGGGTGACTGTTCTGCATGAAGCCGTGTAACCGGTTAGGTCAGTTCATTGAGGCCAAAGCTAACCTGAGCATTTAAATCTTGTACTTATACAAGGAAAGTTGTACTTTCTTGGAGGGTCTTTGGTCTGTTCCCTTGCTGTGCTTCAATATCATCAGCATAACAAGAGTAAGACGTTATGGGATAGGGAGAATAGATCAAAAGAAGGCATTTGACAAGATGTTGCGTGTGTACATGACAGCTCTGTTGCATAAAATCAAAATCAGAACCAGAATCAAGTTTAGTATCATTGACATATGTCATGAAATTTATTGTTTTACAGCAGCAGTGCAGTGCAATACATAAAAATTACTATAAATTACAATCAGAATTTATATAAAAATTAACAGATAAATAAATAGTGCAAAACGAGAGCAAAATTGTGATGTGGTGTTTATGGGTTCATAGACCGTTCAGAAATCTGATGGAAAGAAGCTGTTCCTAAAACATTGAGTGAGTATCTTTAGGCTTCTGTACCTCCTCGCCGACAGAGGTGAGAAAAGGTCATGTCCTGTACGGTGAGCATCTTTCATAATGGATGCCACCTTCTTGAAACATTGCCTTTGGGAGATGTCTTCACGGGGAGGCTAAGTTTAAAACCTTCCGCAGCTTTTTCTGATTCGGTGCATTGTTGTCTCTATACCAAGCAGCGATGCAGCCAGTTAGAATGCACTTCATAGTATATCGGCAGAAATTTGCAAGAGCCTTTGATGACATACCTCAAACACCTAATGAAATATAGCCACTGGCATGCCTTCTTCATAATTGCATCAGTATGTCAGGCCCGAAATAGATCTTCAAAGATATTGAAGCAACACTCACGACAAGCTGGAGGAACTCAGCAGGTCAGGCAGCATCTGTGGAAACGGAGGAAGGGTTCCGGCCCGAAACGTTGACTGATCATTTCCACGGATGCTGCCCGACCTGCTGAGTTCCTCCAGCTTGTTGTGAGTGTTGCTTTGACCCCAGCATCTGCAGATTATTTTGTGCCTTCAAAGACGTTGACACCCAGGAACTTGAAGCGGCTCTCCTTTTCCATTGCTGACTCCTTGATGAGTTCTGGTGTGTGTTCTCTTGATTTCCTCTTCCCGTTATATATACCTATTGTAATTCCTAATGCATTTCACTGTATGTTTTGACGTACATGTGACAAATAAAGCTAACCTTTTTAACAAACACCCACGAGCATCAAAACCTCACATGGCTGCCACCCTCCCCTTCAGACGCTTCCTGCACAGACAGTGTTTCGTCCTCAGTGCACACCGTCCACGTGATGGCTGTGATAAGAATTAAGCAGTCACCCACCTCTTTGTGGCTTGTGCACTTGCGAAGATCTGAAAGGGAATCCAGAGTCCTGATCGAGGTTCACCCCAAGCAGCTGACTAACAGAGGACTCTCTGATCTACAGCCTGTTCCCAGGAAGTATACCAAGTCAAGCATCAAGTTCTGCTGGAAGATGATCAATTAGGTGAAAGACGCACTTTAGTCTGCCCAAGTCTTTTTGGTTTCCCACTACAACAAGTTGTCTGTAAGGAAATGCTACTGCCTGGCGCTTTCCACACTCCAGGGGTACACACTGAGGAAACCACTGAAGCTTAGTGCTGCCAATGAAATGGCTTTGCGGGGAAGGTCTGTGATCTGAGGCCCTGCTTTCACTAGACACGGTGGGGCTTGGCCCTGTGGAAAAGCTCTTGAATAAATAAAGTGTGTATCATCCAAAGAGGCCATACAAGTGGCATTGGTGGCTTCTATACAGAATGCGCTAACACAACAAATGTAGACAACTAATAACACCATAAATGTATAGAATGGATCAGGCTATGAATATGAAGAAAGTTATGCTTTGGTTCTGTACATATTGTTTTTAATATTGTTTATTTTTGAAAATTTTAAGTTCTTTGCAAAGTTAGCCCGGGAATTTAATTCCTATTGAAAATGTTTCTGTGAAAACTCCTAACGCACATGGCCAATGTCTGGCCATTCCGATGGGCCAATTTAGCAGCATGATATTCTGCATCAGGCAAATTGCAAGTGGGACTTATGTCCCTATTGGTCATTATTCTGTACCGTGAATGTACGTGAATGCGTGCAGTGACCACTTGAAGGCAGGTTACAAGGAGGTGCATGTTGGCATCAGGAAAATGGAAGATGAGAGACAAAAGTACAACCAGCTTTTCAAGGGAGCCATTTGATGCAGGTGTTAGACAGGAGGAGTGAGATTTAATATCCCTTCCTCTTCCCACAGTGGGGCAGGAAACCCTCCAGGCAACACGTGCACCAGTGGAGAAAGGTCACAGGGTAGGTCGCCACCTTGAGCTCCGTTCCCAGCACTTGACTGCATCATGGAACAAAGGCTGAAGGACCTCAGCAGAATTCCGATGATAAGAATTTTAACTCTCACTGCTTTATTTTGCCAATACCTGTAGGACGACTATTTACCAGTTCTTTCCTTTACCTCATACCATCAATGCAGCACACTTCTTTATTTCTATCTTCTGCACCTACCCATCCTTTCCCCACCGCTCAATCTAACAAAAGTGAATCAATCTCCTCAGGCTGATTTGCAAAAGACTTTCCATCACTGGAAGAAGTTACAATTAGTCACAGGACTCTTAGCGACACTGATATACAACTTTTTATAAAGCTGCAACATAACTTAATGACTCTTTAAATAATGGTTTGGCTGCATCTAGAGTATTGCATTCAATTCTGGTCACCCCATTTTAGGAAGGATGTGGAGGTTTTTGAGAGGATACGGAAGGGGTTTACCAGAATGCTGCCTGGATTAAGGGGCATATACCTATAAGGAGAGGTTGGACAAAATAGCTTAGTTTTTTCTGCAGTGGCAGAGGCTAAGGGGAGACCTACTAGAAGTTTATAAATATCGGAAATGACAGATAGGGTGGACAGCTGGTACCTTTATCCCAGGGTTGGAACGTCAAATACTAGAAGGCATGTGTTTGTGGGAGGGGAAAAGATCAAATGAGAGTGCAGGGAAAGCTTTTTACAGAGAGAGTGGTGGGTGCCTGAAATGTGCAGTCATGGAGCCAGATATGTTAGAGGCACAAAGGGCTTTTAGACAGTCACATGTATATGCAGAGAATGTGCAGGTGGAAGAGATGTAGGTATCATTGGTGTAATTAATTTAGCACAATATCATGGGAAGAGTGTCTGCCCTGTGCTCATCAGACACAGACAGCAAGCATTGAATTCAGAGGCATCCAAAGCCTCTCCCCCTTACCATCATGGTCAATTCTTCCTCTCAGATTTCACATTATTTTCTGACTAATGGGAGGGAGGGAACTATGAGAGGCCTGCGTCGGGCATTTTCATGCCTTACAAGGGGCAGACTGGAAGTCTGTGTGGGGCGCCACTCCTCGCACAGACACTAGAGCAACGTGTGGTTAAGTGCCTTGCTCAAGGACACAAACACGCTGCCACAGCTGAGGTTCAAACTAGCGGCCTTCAGATCACTAGACGAACACCTTAACCACTTGGCCACATGCCCAACACAATACTTACTATGATATCAATAGATAATAAGAGCAGTTGGTCGTACAGGCCAGGTGCAGTTGTAACTCATAGAAACAGCTGCTAGTGGTCAAATCCACATGTGTCAAATTCATTGAATTTAGTTCGATCATGCGACCATAAGACATAGGAGCAGAATTAGGCCATTCAACCCATTGAGTCTGCTCTGCCATTACATCATGGCCAGTCCAATTCCCTCTCAAACCAATTTTCCTGCCTTCTTTTCATAACCTTTAATGGCTTCACTAATCAACAACCTATCAAGCTCTACCTTAAATACATCCAATGACCTGTCCTCCACGGCCCCCTGTAGCAATGAATTCAGCAGATTCATCACCCTTTGGCTGAGGAAATTCCTCCTCATCTCAATTTCATCCAGAAGAGCATCGAGGAGGATGTCCCTCAGAAATCAGTCAGGGTCTATCCAATCCAGAAACCCTGGATCAATAGTTCCACACGAGCAGCACTTACCGCGCAACAGAGAGCTTGCATCGCCAGTAATCAGCAGGAACTCGAGAAATGCAGCTACGATCTGTGCAAAGTCATCAAGGCAGCAAAACAACAATACAGGGACAAGATTTAGATTCAATTCTCTACCGACGATATATGCAGCTTCTGACAAGGTCTATACACCATCGCAGACAGCAAAGCTAAACGCAGTGGAGTTTCTAACATCGCTGCCTCTCTCCCAGATGAGCTAAGTCTTTTTTACACTCAATTCGATGTTGCCAACACTGAGCCTCTGAGGAGCTGATGCGACGTGCAGCTTGGTCATCTCTGAGGCCGAAGGAGACAGGTGCTTCCAATGAGTGGACAGCCACAAGGCTGCGGGACCGGATGGCGTCCCAGAGCGGGTACTCATAGTGTGTGCGACACATCTGGCAGGTGTGTTTACAGACATTTTTAAACTCTCCCTTTCCCAGTGTTAAGTGCCCTCCTGCTTCAGAACATCCACCATTGCTCCTGTACCCAAAAAGACCAAGGTAGTATGTCTGAACGACTGGCGTCGTGTCACACTCACCTCAATAATAAGCAAATGCTTTGAGAGGCTGGGAAAGGACTACATCTGCAGCATGCTGCCACCCAAACTGGACCCCCTACAATTCACCTACCGACACAACCAATCGACAGATGATGCAATAGCCACAGCTCTACACACCGTCCTCACACATCTGGAGAAGAAGGATGCTTCTCTGAGAATGCTGTTCCTGGACTACAGTTCAGCATTCAACACATAATTCCCTCCAGGCTTGACAAAAAGCTCAGAGACCTCAGCCTTCACCCTGCTTTGTGTAGCTGGATCCTGGACTTCCTGTCAGATCACCAGCAGGTGGTAAGAGTGGGCTCCCTCACCTCTGCCCCTCTGCCCCTCAACACAGGAGCCCCTCAGGGCTGTGTCCTAAGCCCCCTCCTATACTCTCTGTATACTCATGACTGTGTTGCCACCCACAGCTCCAATCTGCTAATTAAATTTGCTGACAATACTACACTGATTGGCCTAATCTCAAATAATAATGACTCAGACTACAGAGAAGAAGTCATCACCCTGACACAGTGGTGTCAAGAAAACAAGGGAGGGAGGGAACGTCTACTCAGACCTTGAGAGGCCTGCATCAGGCATTTTAATGCCTTACGGGGTGAAGATTGGAAGTCTGGGTGGGGCGCCACTCCTCGCACAGACACTAGAGCAATGTGTGGTTAAGTGCCTTGCTCAAGGACACAAACATGCCGCCACAGCCGAGGCTCGAATTAGCGATCTTCAGGTCACTAGACGAATGCCTTAACCACTTGGCCAAGAAAAAAACCTCTCACTCAATGCCGCAAAAACAAAGGAACTGATTGTGGACTACTGGAGGAATGGAGACAGGCTACACACAACATGGATCTGGGGTTGAGAGGGTGAACAGCTTCAAGTTCCTCGGCACAAACATCATCGAGGATCTCATGTGGTCTGTACATACCAGCTGTGTGGTGAAAAATGCACAGCAGTGCCTCTTTCGGCTCAGATGGTTGAAGAAGTTTGGTATGGGCCCCCAAACCCTAAGAACTTTCTATAGGGGCATGACTGAGAGCATCCTGACTGGCTGTATCACTGCCTGGCATGAGAACTGTACTTCCCTCAATCGCAGAACTCTGCAGAGAGTTGTGTGGACAGCCCAGCGCATCTGTAGATGTGAACTTCCCACTACTCAGGACATTTATAAAGGCAGGTGTGTAAAAAGAGCCCAAAGGATCATTGGGGGCCCGAATCACCCCAACCACAAACTGTTCCAGCTGCTGCCATCCAGGAAATGATACCACAGCATAAAAGCCAGGACCAACAGGCTCTGGGACAATTTCTTCCACCAGGCTATCAGACTGATTAATCCATGCCGACACAACTGTATTTCAATGTTATATTGTTATACATACTATTCTTTACAAATTACTATAAATTGCACATTGCACATTTAGACAGAGATGTAATGTGAAGATTTTTTCTCCTCATGTATATGAAGGATGTAAGTAGTAAAGTCAAGTCAAAACAAGTCAATTCTAAATTGACATCCTTCTATACAGAACTTGTGCACTCTAGTCTTAGACTCAGCCACCGTAGGAAACATCCTTTCCTCATACACTCTATCTAGGCCATTCACCATTTGATATGTTTCAATGAGATCCCCCTCATTTTCAAAATTCCAATGAGTAAAGGCCCAGAGCCATCATTTGCTCCTCAGATGTTAAGCCTTTCGTTCCCAGAATCATTCCTGTGAACCTCCTCTGAACCCTCACTAATGTCATCCCATCCTTTCCGAAAAAAGGGACTCAAAATTGCTTAAAATACTCCAAGTGAGGCCTCATCAGTGGATTATAAAGCCTCAGTATTACACCCTTGCTTTTATATTCTAGTCCTCTTGAAATGAATACTAACATTGCATTTCCATTTCTCACCACTGACTCAACCTGAAAATTAACCTTTAAAGAATCCTGCATGAGGAGGCCCAAGCCCCTATGTACCTCAGATTTTTGAATTTTCTTCCCGTTTAGACAATAGTCTATGCTATTATTCCTTCTACCAAAGTGCATGACCATACACTTCCCAACAATGTATTCTATTTGCCACCACTTTGCCCATTCCCCTAATCTGCCAAGGTCCTTCCGCAGCCTCCCTGCTTCCTCAACACTACCTATGCTTCCCCCTATTTTTGTATCGTCCGCAAACTTGGCCACAAAGCCATTGATTCTGTCATCCAAGTCCTTGACATCCAAGGTGAAAAGAAGCCGTCCCAACACCAACCCCTGTGGAATACCACTAGTCATCAGCCGCCGATTGGAAAAGGCTTCCTCTATTCCCACTCATTGCCTCCTGCCAATCAGCTGATGGTCTATCCATGCTAGTATCTTTCATGGACTCTTATCTTGATAAGCAGCCTCATGTGCTGGTAGTGCATTATACTGAGCTCACATCTTAGCTTGCTGTGACGTGTGATCAATATAATGCATTACCAGCTTCTGCATTCTTTATCCCTGATGTGTGATTTTATGTAGACCAGAAGCAGTCCATAAACAGTCCATCACTAAAAAAAAGGGTTGTTCACGCTGTCCACCGGCAAGTTAAACCTAGTTACTCAACTCTGACTGTAATGAAAGAAAGACTTGCATTTTATGTCTGTCACCTTTGTTGCCATTGAAGACCATTTGAGGCATATTGATTTTCAGCTGGGAAATTATACAGCAGCTAGTTTCTGCACAGCAAGCTAGCATTGTCGAGCATTTTAGGAATGTTTTGTTGGCGCCAGAATATGTGGCAACACTTTCGGGCTGCCTGCAGCACATCCTTAGGTTGTGTAGGTAGTTAGTGCAACTGCCGCATTTCACTGTTTGTTTCGATGCCTACATGATAGATATAAATCCAAAACTGAATCAGAATCTATAAGCAGAAATTTGACCGTTAACCATTGTTTACCATATCTCAAGGGTGATTTATATAAATATAACTTTGCCTTAAAAAAGAACTGACAATAAGTAACAAAAACAAAATGTGGTATTGCTGTGTTCTGTGTTTATCATCTTCCAGTCAAGATTCAAGATTCAAGTTTATTGATCACCTGTACACCGAAACAGTGAAATGCATCTTTTGTGTTAACAACCAACACACACAAAGGTGTGCTGGATGCAGCCCACAAGTGTCACCACACATTCCGGACCAACATAGCATGTCCACAATGCCGCACAGGAGAACACAGGACAGAACAAAAGCAAGGAAACAACACCAGCAAAAACAATCTCTGCCCTTGCCTCACAGCCATGCGCATGCACGGACCATTAATCTCAGGAAAGGCCTTTAGCCTCGAACCTCCGGCAGACACAGGCTCGGGCCTGCAGGTATCGGACTTTGATTTTCCCAGTGGATTCGGATCCATTGAATGGGCATTGACTTATAGAGTCCTGTTTGACCTCTCAGGCTTCGATCCTCGGCATTAATGCCAGCACATGCTGTTCACCTAACTCTGGACCTTAAACTGTGGATTCGCCAATGACAAGATCCTGAAAACTAGGCCTCAAGCTCCAGACTCACCCAGGGGGGTCATCAGACCTCAGTCAGTCCTCCTGCCCACACAGAATAAATATGCTCCATCAAGGAGAGCAAATTGTGAGCTGATGTTCTACTTTTTCAATGCAAAGTGAAGAGCTGGACTTGCAAATATTTCACTGTCTATATCAGCCAGATACACAGAAAGTTACCTCCAAAAAAAGCTCTCAAATGTTACAAGGATGGGTTAATTGCAAAATGGCATTCAGGTATGCCATTATTCGAGATGGTCTAAAGTATAATCTGGACTAAAATCAACTTGGGGCTCCTAATGGCCACTTTGCAACACAGGCATAATTCATAGCATGGAGTCATTCTGCTGCACAGTAGTGAAAATATAAAAAAGATTACACTAAGGTGTAATAAAATGAAAAACTCTGGCACACTGTGGATTGAATGTCCAGTCAAGGAGAACTAGTTCCAGCCATTACTTACAATTTAAATATCCTTTTCTGTTATCATTTACAAGGCCAGGAATTAATAGGTTTCATGCTCAGAAAAGGTTCCCTGCGGACCCCATTGTTTTTGCAGAATATTTTAAGCACATTTTGATATTCCCAAAAGCAGATTTAAAGCAGCAACTGGATTGGTGATGTTTGCTTAAAAGCTGCTTGTACCTTTGACAAGAGAGGTGCAGCTTGTAAGTGAATATCTGTAAAGGCACTGCACAGCAAAAACAGTGAGGCGTCATGGGCAGAGGGTAGAGACCCTCAAGGGACCCTCTGGGACATGAGCTGGCAAAGGCTGCCACCAGCTCAAACTCCCAGGGGACTATGCATGCCCAAGATGAAATACCAAAAATGATGCAAAGGTACAAAGCAAGTGACATAGAAGAAAAAAAGATTCTGCAAGAGATTTGGCAACTTAAATGAGCAGAGAAAACAATACAGGTGGAACATAATATGGGAAAATGGAATTGGTAATTGGTCAATGGCTTATCATTAGCATATGCTCTAGCATCGCAATGAAAAACTCAGTTTTATATGGGAGGCAGTACAAAGGAAAAATCAATAATACAAGACAGAATATAGTGTTACAGATGCTGAGAAAGAGCAGACAATGGGGTGCGGCTTAATGTGGACATACCAAGTTTTCTTAACCACCTGAAGAAACAGAGGCACAGATGTACCTGCTTGGCCATGACATCTATGTCTATGTCGGTAAAGCAATAGACAAGCAGAATATTGTTTGAACTTTACAGATGAATGTGGATTTCCTAATACCAGAGACTCAAGAAGTTAGTATACAGATAAAACAATTAATTAGGAAGGCAATGGAGCTCTGAATTTAATTGCAAAGAGGATAGAGTATAACAGTAAGGATGTTATGCTACAGTTGTACAGAATTACTATATACAGAATATTCCCTGTGTTTCAGAGGTTCAAAGATTCAAGGGCTCATTTTATTGTCAAAGTGCGCATGTACGATACAACTCTGATATTTGACTACTCCAGATAGCCATTAAGTACAGAAAGACCATGGGTGTTGATGAAAGAAAAGACATCAACTCCCCCCACATGAAAAAGAAAAGAAACAAACCTCACAGGCCCCAAAACTCACCACTCTCCTGCAGCAAAGACCAGCCACAATACCAATCACCAACCCCTTACACATAACAATCCCTGATCCCCAACACCCTCACTCGCAGAAGAGAACAGCGGCAGTAGCACTGAACTTTCAACCCCTCCTCTTCCACACAAAAATTAACAAATCGCCCACCCGCCAATTGCCCATAAGAAAGAAAACACCGAGAAACTGAAGGAAACCAATGCAGAGTACAGTGCAACCATCACATAAATCTCAGAATATGGGAGACGTCTTCTCATTGCATATGAGGAGAGCAGCCACACGAACTCAGTCCTTCCGTAAAGAGTGACTGCCGACCCGGGTCCAAACCTGCCGATCCGGGGCCGAATGCACCAATCTGGCTGCTATTGGGAGTCATCTCTAACTCCCTCCACACTCACCTCAATGCTTCAATCCCATTCTGACTTTTTACTTCTTCTCACCTGTGTATTACTTCCACCTGGGCCCCCTCTTCCTTCCCTTTCTCCTATAAACCGCTCTCCTCTCCTATCAGATTTTTTTTCTTCACCAGCCCTTGACCTTTCCCACCCACCTGGCTTCATCCATCACCTTCCAGCTAGCCTCTTTCCCATCCCCCCAACTTTTTATTCTGGTATTTTCCTCCTTCCTTCTGAAGAAGGGTCTCAGCCTGAAATGTTGATTGTTTATTCTTTTCCATAGATGCTGTCTGGCCTGCTGAGTTCCAACAGCATTTTGTATACATTACTTTGGACTTCCAGCATCTGCAGACTTTCTTCTGTTTATGATACTATGGTTTAAATTACAAAGTGAAATCAAATTCCTGTTGTGAATGTCTGCTCTCCTGCCCAATATAAGACCTGCAAGGAAGTTTGTCAGTGTTTTGCGACCTGGCTGTGAGGCAGAAAATTGTAAGGAAGTTGAGGGAAGTACTTGCAATAGAGCTAGAGATGATGAGTTCAGAAGTGGGATCTGAAAGTACTGGAATAAATTCTCCGGTCATGAGTGAAATGGAAGCATATCTCTGCTAAGTCAATGTTGATGAATATTTCCATGAACACAAATTCAATTTTCAATTTCACCTTGCTGTCATAAATTGATGTCAAGACCATTTAAGGGACATCGTTGAACGAGAATTTATTTATGGTGTTACCTTGCTCCACACACATGGAATGTAAGCTACATAAAAAGGCATAATCTTACTCCAAGATGAAGTGGAAAATGATTATTTATTAATTAGGTTGTTCATAGTGGAACTATAAAATTGCCTGAGTTAAATATATATATATGTATATATATTAACTCAGCATACATGCACACACATTTATAAAAAGTATTCACCCCTTTTTGAAGTTTTCATGTTTTTTTGTTTTACAACATTGAATCACGGTGGATTTAACTTGGCACTTCCTGACACTAATCAACAGAAAAAGACTCTTTCGTGTCAAAGTGAAAACAGATCTCAACAAAGTGATCTAAATTAATCACAAATATAAAACACAAAATAATTGATTGCATAAGTATTCATGCTCCTTTAATATAATACATCAAATCATTACTGGTGCAGCCAATTGCTTTTAGAAGTCACATAATTAGTTAAATGGAGATCACCTGCATGCAGACAAGGTATTTTAATTGATTGCAGTAAAATTATGTCCTCTTCTCATTACTACCATCATGGAGGAGGTATTAGAGCCCGAAGACAAAAACTCAATGCTTTAGGAACAACTTTTTCCTCTCTGCCATAAGATTTCTGGGTCCATAAACACTACCTCACTATTTTTCTTTGACACTTTTTTTTAAATCTTTTATTGTAACAGTAATTTGTATGCCTTGCACTGTCCTGCTGCCACTAACAACATATTGCATCACATATTTATTATTGTTATTATTATTTATTTTTTCTCAAATCAACCTGGTAAAACCTGAGATATGGGCCTAGCCAACCATGCTCATCTCTCAATTGCTAGGAACTTTCTGACTATTCTAGTGGTGCTTAGTATTGTGGCTTTCTGAAGATTTACTGTGTAATCTTAATTGTTTAATGCTATTATGCCGTGCCTTTGGAATGATACCAGTTGTGGATACATATCTGTGTACACAATGAATTCCGGTTAATTGTGTCACATCAGGACCCGTACATTTGACCCAATTAAGCAACTGCCCCAATTAGCTGCAGTTTCAGGGAAATAGTTAAAAAGGTATAAAGAAGACAAATTACCATTTAACTGAGTAACAAATTTTGTATTTAGATAAAATACAGAACAAGTTAGAAAACTACCAATACTACTACAGTGCTATAAAACTGTATTCATTTCTAATAACTATTGATGGAGGAATTCATCCAATGTATGCTACTGTGTTCTTTTGATTGACTGTAAATTTTAAAAAATCAGCACAGAAACCTGGAGCAGATACAATTGATGATTGCATCTCCATATCTTCATTTTCTTAGTACCATTCAAGATGACCATCAATACCTTCAAATTGTTCATATTTCCTAACTTGTTGAAATAGGGGAGCAAAACTGTCTAAATTGTCTTACTGCTTATTTCTTGCCAACTATCAGCGACAAAAATCATTGCTTTTTGAACACTAAAGGCTGATTTACACTTGTGCATCAACTCGACACCGTAACCTACACAAGTGGCTTACATGCGTTGTGAGCATTTATACTTGTGTGTTGGTGTGTCTGCGTCGCTCTGGAATTCGGGCACGTTGCGCATGCGCACACACCTGCCCGCACAAGGCTTCATGGTCTTGGTAGTCTTTCCTGGGGTAAACAAGTTTAAAGCGAGCGTCTTTTTTCGTAAAAGTGAAATGTGTCCTCCATAATTTCAGAGGTCTGTAAAGCTTTATGGAAAGCATTGCAGCCAGAGTTCCTTCCCTGCCCTTCAGTCGGCCAATGGGAAGCTATTGCAGCGTAGGATGAAATGTGATGTCACCAAGTGGACCAATCACAGTTGCTGCGGTCTGCATTGCCGCGACGCGCAGGTACATTTTGGGAGAGGTGCGCGTCAAGCTACAGCGTAGGGATCCGCGTAGGCTCTGCGTAAGGTTCGCAGCGACGCCGTACCTACGACGTTGAGTTGACGCAGAAGTATAAATCAGCCTTAACACACACAACTGATGCTATTTAAAACCGGTTCGTTCTAAGCATAGTGTAATGTCTAATGGACACACATGTGCATACGACTGACAATAGTTAGAAACTGTTCAGCAACAGTCTGCTGTCCCAGTTAAGCGGCATTGTTGTTGTTCCTTTTCATACCTTGTGGCGCATCAGGGACACTTTTGCCATTTCCATAGCATTTAATTGTCCTTTATGAGGCCGAGTTGCTAGCTCGATGCTCAACGCAGCAAGGATGGAAAGCGTGCAAGGAGCTGACTGGATCCGAACATGTGACCACTTGCCTGAAAGTCCAGTGTTGATGCCACAACACCACTGGTGGACAATTAATTAAGTGACATAGTGTCTCTAATAAACAAAGGGAATCATGGCTATTTTCTCATTTAGTTTTTGTTCTTTAAGAGTTGTCCCAAATAAGCAGCTCCTCCGATTAACCAATGGCCCAATATATATGGTATACTCTAGACCATGGGGTATGTTTCTATTATTGCTGTTCTATTTTTCATATCTCTTGCCTTTGAACATGTTCCTTGTTAGGAATATATTCTATTTAGCCTTGTATATCCATTTATTTTCTTCTTCAAAGGGCATCAAAGAATATGGCGAGAGGGCAGGTGTACGGGGTTGAGTGGGATCCAGGATCACCCATGGTGGAAGGGTAGAGCAGACTCAGTGGTATGAATGGCCTAATTCTGCTCCTTTGTCTTATGGTCGTATGGTCTAACATAAAATATCAGACCAGCTATTGGTCACAGTTGAGAGCCTGACCTTCAAGGGGATACTTAGAAAGTCCACTGACCACAAGAGACAAGTGTAATACATACATTGCAACTCATTCTCCGGCCCAGAGGTTATAATGGACTCATTGAGGAAATTCTTGAAATTCCTTTCATTCAGAACTCCTGTATGACTAAACAGCCTCTCAGCTTCAACCCTGTCCGTCCACTCAGAATCCTGGATGTCTCAGTGAGTTCATCCCTCGTTCTTCTAAACACCAGATAGTATAGCCAAACTTCTTCACTCTCTACTCAAAAGGCCACTTTCAAAACACAAGATAAAACCAGTGAATTATCGCTCCACTAGCACCAAGGCATAAATCATATCACAAACACGAGGAAATCTGCAAATGCTGGAATTTCAAGCAACACACATAAAAATCAGACTGACGAAGGGTCTCGGCCCAAAACGTCAACTGTACCTCTTCCCATAGATGCTGCCTGGCCTGCTGCGTTCACCAGCAATTTTTATAAATAATATCACTTTGAATTCATTTGCATTTATGTTCCGTCAAGAGATTAGATGGAAGTGTTGGGGAATAAAATGAGATTGTTCTACTGGTTAGCAGGGTCTTGCTGGGCCGAAGGGCTTACTACCAAATGATATTACTCTTTTACTCTGTAACTCTACCCAGTAAAACTGCAAAATGTTTTATTGTTACAAGCTAACATTAAAATATATTGTAAACACAATGTAGCACTTTATAGCTATTTTTCCAGAAGGAACTGTTATGGCATATTCTGGAGTTAGGGTATTTGGCAAATATTAACTTCATCAGCAACCAATCCTTAAATGTGGATTGCAGATTGAAAAAGTAGCTCAGACCAATGTGCTCCCTGGAGCTGCAGCCTGGGTTAAATTGCAAACAAAGAAGCACTCCACTGAGACCTCAGATACCTGCATATGCATGAATGCGGCCTAGAACCAGTGAGGATTACAATTCATTTTGGGTGTCTGGAGTGAGGGTGTGAAGGAGATGTTTGAAAACTGTATGTAATTCAGAGGACACATTCTAGATACATAGTAACAATAGAATTGTCCCGCTGTTACCTTTGATCTTTAGCCTATATAAACGTCATGTAATATTGGGTCAAGCAGGCCTCCTATTCCAAGAGGGTCTCGAAAGCTGAATAAAACACTGAGATATTCATTAGTTTCAGTGTCTCTCTGGTGCCTTTGTTCACATTTACAACAAAAGCCATTATTCCTTGATAGTTTATATTGAAGTTTCATTTAGATGGACTTATTTAACATGACATTTTGAGTCCAAAATCAACAGCAGTGAATATTCTTTCATTTAAGAAGCTTGCTTTAGGGGGTAGCAGAACATGCCAAAGTATTTTACAAAGAGCACATTTTTTTAAAAAAATGGATGCTAAACTGAAGGAGGTCATCAGGTGGAGTGGCAAGGAGGTGGACATTTAAGAACTTGAGAGGAGGAAACCATTTCAATTTATGCTGCAATAATTTAAAAAAGGTAATAAACATGAAGTATAAAGTTGGTCTCAAGACTGAGAATCAGCATAAAAGTTTACTTTCTAACACAGCATCTTCCCAAATCAAATAACATCACAGGTTAATGACCATCGGCTCCTTGCACTAAGCATGCAATAGTAGAAGCTGTATGTTGCACTCTACTTCTGCAGTTCAGTTCCTGTAACTACAAAGTTACAGAACAGTACTGGCCTTTTGGCTCACGCACACTTAATAAGAATGAATATCTCTTCCTAACCTGTCTCCATTTTTACCTATAGATAAATTCCAATTCATTCAAGACAAGAGAAGAAAATTCAAAGTAAATTTATTATCAAAGTACATATACATATCACCATAGACAATCTTGACATTAATTTTCCTTTGGCATACTCTATAACAGACTAATAACCATAATAGAATCAATGAAAGACCGCACCCACTTGAGTGTTCAAGCAGTGTGCAAAAGACGCAAACTGTGCAAATACAAATAGAAAGAGATAATAATCATAAATAATATGAATATGAGATGAAGAATCCTTGAAAGTGAATCCATAGTTAGGATTCATAGAACATTTCAACAATGGGGCAAGTGAAGTTGAGTGAAGTTATCCCCTTTCATTCGAGAACCTAATGGTTGAGGGGTAATAACTTTTCCTGAACCTGGTTGTATGAGTCCCAAAGCTCCTATATCTTCTTCCTGATGGCAGCAGTGCAAAGCGAAGCAAGGAAGATTGAGACATATAATAGAGACATAGAATATTGCTGGATATATTGCAACTAATTCTATTTCCCCAGACAAAAATGGAACAGAAGCGCTGCATTTAGTGCCTTGCACAATCGAGATGCCCTTTAGAACTTCCTCCTCAATGAGAGACCTTTGAAGTATAATCCCTGTGATGCTAAAAACATTCAAGATTCAAGATCAAAGTACAGTTATTATCAAAGAATACATAAGTTATACACCTTCAGACTTAGCGGCTTATAGGCAGCCACAAAGCAAGAGCCCGAAGCACCCAATTTAAAAGAAAAGAAATACCAACATCCAATGCGCAGAGAAAGAGAAAAAATACCCAAATCATGCAGCAATAGAAGCAAGTGACAGCATTCGGATCCAAAGTGAGTACTTAGATTCACTCCCTGAAGCAGCCAGTGTAGGCCCAGACTGCGGTCTTAGTTGATCATATTAGCGGGGCAAAACAGGGCAAAACTCACAAAGGAACAGCAGCCGGAGCAGTTCACAGCCTCGATGCTGTGGAGAGAGGGATGAACATTGCAGGAGGGTGAGAAAAATCAGCACGACCCTCATCTCCATTCCCGACTCTTGAGCTTCCCAGTCTACCTGGACGACCAGCGTTTATATTGTCCAAGCACTGGGTAGTGCCTCGCTCTCGCACCCGGACCCCAACACAGCATTACACTTGGGCTGCCCAGCCCGAAGCTGTCCTCAATCTCGGCAAATCAGCTCAGCGCTTGGAGCGATTCAACCTCGCACTCAAGTTAGGTGGATGGGCAACATGGCACACAATTTACATTCCTAAAACTTGTTCTGTTCTTAGCTTAGTAATTCTTATGTTGCCTAAAAATATGTTTATTTAGAGGCAGTATGTAGAGAAGGAAGAGGTGAGTTGGAGTGTCAAGGATTCCGGTAAAAATCTTCCCAAGGTGATAAGTGTAAGCATTGGCTTAAAGTTCCAAACATCATCTTTTTCAGTACCTTCTCATTACCTTCAGTCATTGATGATATTTCTTTGGCAATTGGTCAGTACAATAGCAATAGTGCAATCACTCAAATCTCTTGATGTTTTCCTGTGGGGTTGTCAATTGGTGGGTCCTCAGGTGGCTGTGGAGACTGATCAGGGATCCACATATTCTGGTGCAGTGTGGCCAAGAGTGGCTGTGGTCCAACTGTTCCATTTCGTGTCAGAGAATGTACACAGTATATAACATGAAATTCTTGCTCTTTGCAGACATCCACAAAAACAGAATGGAACCCCAAAGGATGAATGATTGTAAAACATTAGAACCCCCAAGCCCCTTCTCTCCCCTCCCATGCATAGACAGCAGCAGAGCATCAACCCTGCCCTGTCTCGCTCCGCCACTTTGCAGGAAGAATAAGCACCCGTCACCCACCAAGAAAGCAATAGCAAAGCCCCTAAAGAGAGTCCATGATCTGCAGGCCAATAAAAACTAATTGCTGGGTTTATTAATTGTTCAGTCTCTCCTTCTGCAGCTGCCCCTTGTTCTCTGCAGCACAGTGGAGGCTGCTGTCATGTACAGTACTGTACAAGTCTTGGGTAGATATAACTAGGGTGCTTCAGACTTCTGCACAGTACTGTTTTTGTCTACATGGAGCAGAGAGCGACTTCGTAAATCTGGCGGGAGCAAAGGGTGTTGGGAACGGTGAGGGTGGGACGCTGTGGGAGGGGTGTGGGACAGGTGGCAGAAAAGGATTGCCAGGGGCACAGGGTGGCACAGGCGCGCACACCCACCCAGCTCTGACACACCAGACAAGGTTACTTAATTCCAAACAACTGGCTCATTTAACATTGCAGAATATCCCTCTGGTGTCTCCCTCTCCCTTCCCCTTTTCCCAACCATGATTCCCCTCTCCCTGACCCTTCCCACGCTCAATCCACAACAGAGACCCATATTGGAATCAGGTTTATCATCACTCACAGATGTCATGGATTTTTTTTTTGCAGCAGTACAATGTAATACATAAAATTACAAGAGTACTGTGCAAAAGTATTAGGCAAGTAAAAGTCCTAAGACTTTTGCACAGTACTGTATCTGCTGTATCCCAGTTTACAATATTCATGCCATGGTTAAATCATTCTCTTTTGATCATTGTGTCCTTGTGTGGCTTTCTCTTACTGAAGCAAACTTCGGATCACACTCATCAGTTAAACAAACAAGATGGATTCCCAAGTCCAGCAGACAAAATATGCAGAAAAACTCTACTCAAGACTGGAGAACCTCAAAGATGTGGAATTTAAAAGTAAATATGTCCTTCTTTAATTCTTTATCACTTTAGAGTCTGCTGCGGATATCACATTAGGTGCATGAACAATAATCAGCCTGTAATAAGAGATGGCTCAGACTCTGAGATAGGTACTACATCCCTGTGAAAGCGTAATCATGAGATTCATATAAAAAACATTTGGCAAAATCCATAAACCTGTAATAAGATTCCCACACACAGAGTTCAAGCCTGTAAAAGATTCCTGTTCTCTCTAGCGCATAGTTCGCGCATTTCCCATTAGATGTGGAGAATGTGAAACCTCTTCAGTAATGCTTTAAAAGCCATTTACTATAGACCTCACGGCACTACTTCCCTGTCAACAGTTTGATGAAACTTAATCACTTTCTTCTGAACCCTTGTGCAGACAATGTGAAATTTTATACAGCATTAATCCACTCATCAGTGTAGTAATTAGCTTATTCAAGTGGTCTTTGGCTAGTTTAAGTCAACATCCCCTGCTGGCATGACTGGTTGTGGCCAGGCTGAGCTGTAGGGTTGATATGCAATTTATTGCACTTCTTGACAGAAGCTTTACTAACTAAGGTCACAAGAGAGTCCAGTGTGTCGGGGTCTGCATCTGTGCTCCACTTGCAACTATAAACCAGGCAAAGCCTTTCATGTTGAAGGGAAATTTTATGCACACTGCACACTGACCATAACTTTCAGCTCCCTGTCCCAAGAAATGTGGCAAAATGTTCTGTAAAAAACAGTTAAATAAATAAATACAGGATGGAGCTCTGTGTGTGTGTGTGTGTGTGTGTGTGTGTGTGTGTGTGTGTGTGTGTGTGTACGTGCGTGTGCGCACCCCTACACTTCCTCCCTCACTACCATTCAGTGCCCCATACAGTCCTTCCAGGTGGGACTGTCACTGGAGACTGTCTATCTACTGATATCTTTCATAAACCCACTGACTCTCACAGCTATCTGCATTATACTTCTTCCCTCCCTATGAAAATGCCATTCTCTTTTCTCAGCTCATCTGCTTCCACCACATCTAACCACATCTAACCAATTTCCCCCAGGATCAATAAAGTATGACTATGACTATCTGCTCTCAGGATGTGGCTTTTCATTCCAGAACAACTGAGATATCCTCCTTCTTCAAAGAAAGGGGCTGCCACACTGAGGTTGGAGGAGAAATTCCTTATATTTCATCTGTCCAGCCTCTGACCTGATGGAATGAATATCGATTTCTTGAACTTCTGGTAATTGCTCCCCCAACCATTCTGCACTTAAGTTTCCCTTCTTTTCTTAACTGCCCATCACCTCCCTTGGTTCTCCCCTCCCCTTTCCTTTCTGCTATGGACTTCTGTCCTCCTCCTATCGGATTCCCCCTTCTCCATCACTTTATCTTTTTCACCAATCAACTTCCCAACTCTTTACTTCACCCTTTCCCCCTCTCCCGGTTTCACCTATCACCTGCCACATTGTACTTCTTCCTCCCTTCCTCCTACCTCTTATTCTGACTTCTCCCCTTCCTTCCTAGTCCTGATGAAGGGCTTCAGCCTGAAATGTTAACTGGTAACACTTTTCCATTGCTGCTGCCTGGCCTGCTGCATTCTTCCAGCATCGTGTGTGTATGTAAGTGGAAGGGAGTAGCAGACAGAAATTACATGACATTTCTCTGATCTACATTGTAGCTCCATATCACAAGCACATCAAACAAGTTGCTATGTGTCCTTTAAGGCCTCAGTAAAGTGAAAGGCTGCTGTAAAGCAGCATCTGTGGGTGGAAATAAAATGTCAAGGTTTTAGGTCAAAACCCTGCATGAGCCTTGATTGCTTGTCTTCCAGCAGATTACTTGTTTTCTACCCACTGAGTCCTTACCGATTACCAAGCACCCATTTATGTCAGTTCCACAGAACACAGAATAGTACAACACTGGAACAGGTCCTTCAACCCATCATCTGTGTGAAATATGGTCCCAATTTAAACTACACCTCTGCCTACACAAGCCTATAATCCTCTCTTCCCTGCCTGTTCATGAGTCTGTCTAAATATCTTATATACATTGCTATCATATCTGCTTCTACCAATTTGTTTCCCTGGTAACATATTCCAGGCACCCACCACTCTCAGTGTAAAAAGCTCATAGATCTCTTTTGAACTTTCACCTCTCACCTTACTGCCACAAAGCAACAAATGTCATGACATATATCAGTCATAATAAACCTGATTCTGATTTTGTAGAGCATGTCTGTCATGTACATGTGAAAATTCCTGTCAAAGGCGATCTGTATGGAGCTTACACGTTCTCCCTGTTGGTTTCCTCCAGGTGCTCTGGTTTCCTCCCACATTATAAAAGTGTACAGTTAGGGTGAATGAGTTGAGAACATGCTATATTGTAGTCAGAAGCGTGGTGACACTTGCCCAGTGGAATCCTCGCTGATTTGATTTGAAGCAAACAATGGATTTTACTGTCCTGACGAACGGTCTTGGCCTGAAACGTCGACTGTACCTCTTCCTAGAGATGCTACCTGGCCTGCTGCGTTCACCAGCAACTTTTATGTGTGTTGCTTGAAATTCCAGCATCTGCAGATTTTCTCGTGTTTGGGATTTTACTGAAAGTTCTGATGTACATGTGACAAATAAAGATATTTTCTTACCTTTACTAATCCCACTTTATTCTCCCTATATTCCTATTTGAAATAGACTTATTATGACTGATATATGTCATGATATTTGTTGCTTTGTGGCAGTAAGGTGAGAGGTGAAAGTTTAAATTGCATATAACAAACCCTATTAAATGTCAGTGCATACAATAATAAACTCATTTAAGGAAGATTCTTTAAGGACGGTCTAATCCTCTCTTTTGGCTCATGAGCACACTGAAAGTCTATTACTGTTTCGCAACAATGTTCAATGGCTCAATGTCCTCCTTCTGCTGTTCAATGGATCTGATATTTATTTTCTCCAGAGAAGCAGCATGAACTTTTACTTTTATCGTTTTAAAGTCTTTCAGTTTCTTCTAGTTTCATTGTCGATAGATTGCATGATGTGAAGGTAAATCCAAAGGGTTTCTACAAGTATATTAAGAGCAAAAGGATAGTAAGGGACAAAATTGGTCCCCTAGAACAGTGGTCCCCACCCTCTGGGCCGCAGACCAATACACTGCTGTTAGGTGCCGCCTGGCACATAAATGTCAGCCCAGATCAGAGGCAATTGCCGACTGCATCGCCTCTGATCTCTATTCTTCGCGGCAATGTATCGGTCCGCGGCCCAGAGGTTGGGGACCAATGCCCTAGGAGATCAAGGTGGTCGTCTATGTGTGGAGCCTCATGAGATGGGGGAGATCTTAAACAATTTATTTGCATCAGTATTTACTCAGGAAATTGGCATAGCGTATATGGAACACAAACACGAGGAAATCTGCATATGCTGGAAGTTCAAGCAACACACACAAAATGCTGGTGGAACGCAGCAGACCAGGCAGCATCTATAGGAAGAGGTACAGTCGACGTTTCGGGCCGAGACCCTTCGTCAGGACTAACTGAAAGAAGAGATAGTAAGAGATTTGAAAGTGGGAGGGGAAGGGGGAGATCTGAAATGATAGAAGACAGGAGGGGGAGGGATGGAGCTAAGAGCTGGAAAGTTGATTGGTAAAAGGGATACAAGGCTGGAAAAGGGAGAGGGTCATAGGACGGGAGGCCTAGGGAGAAAGAAAGGGGGAGGGGAGAACCAGGGGAAGATATAGTGAGAGGGACGGAGGGAGAAAAAAGAGAGAGAAAGAAAGGGGAAATAATAAATAAATAAACAAACAAACAAATAAATAAATAAAGGAAGGGATAAGAAGGGGAGGGGGGGCATTAACGGAAGTTAGAGAAGTCAATGTTCATGCCATCAGGTTGGAGGCTACCCAGACGGAATGTTCATGCCATCAGGTTGGAGGCTACCCAGACTCCTCCAACCTGAGTGTGGCTTCATCTTGACAGTAGAGGAGGCCGTGGATAGACATATCAGAATGGGAATGGGACGTGGAATTAAAATGTGTGGCCACTGGGAGATCCTGCTTTTTCTGGCGGACAGAGCGTAGGTGTTCAGCGAAATGGTCTCCCAGTCTGCATCGAGTCTCGCCAATATATAGAAGGCCGCATCGGGAGCACCGGACGCAGTATATCACCCTAGCCGACTCACAGGTGAAGTGTCGCCTCACCTGGAAGCGTATAAGGAAGGAAGGGAAACAAGCAGCAGTGTCATGGAACATATAGAAATTAAAGAGGAGGAGGTGCTTGCTGCCTTACAGTGAATAAAGATAGATAAATCCCTCGGGCCTGACATGATATTTCCTCGGACCTTGGGAGAGACTAGTGTAGAAATCGCAGGGGCTCTGGCAGAAATATTTAAAATGTCCTTAGCCACGGGTATGGTGCCGGAGGATTGGAGGGTAGCCCATGTTGTTCCGTTGTTTAAAAAAGGCTCCAAAAGAAAATTTGGTAATTACAGGCCAGTGAGCCTGACATCAGTAGTAGGTAAATTATTGGAAGGTGTCCTGAGAGATCGGATATACAAATATTTGGACAGCCAAGGGCTGATTAAGGACAGTCAGCATGGTTTTGTGCTTGGTAGATCATGTTTAACGAATCTTGTAGAGTTTTTTGAGGAGGTTCCCAAGAAAGTAGATGAAGGAAGGGCTGTAGATGTTGCCTACATGGACTTTAGTAAGGCCTTTGATAAGGTCCCACATGGGAGGTTAGTTCAGAAGGTTCAGACACTAGGTATTTTGGAGAGGTTCTGGATTCGAAATTGGCTGTGTGGGAGAAGACAGAGAGTGGTAGTGGATGATTGCTTATCAGACTGGAGGCCTGTGACTAGTGGTGTGCCTCAAGGATCTATGCTGGGACCATTGTTGTTTGATATCTATATCAATCATCTAGATAATAATGTGGTAAATTGGATCAGCAAGTTTGCTGATGACACTAAGATTGGAGGCATTGTGGACAGCGAGGAAGGCTTTCAAAGCTCGCAAAGGGATCTGGACCAACTGGAAAAATGGGCCAGAAAATGGCAGATGGAATTTAATGCAGACAAGTGTGAGGTGTTGCATTTTGGAAGGACAAATCAAGGTAGGACATACACAGTAAATGGTAGGGCACTGAGGAGTGCAGAGGAACAAAGAGATCCGGGAGTTCAGATACATAATTGCCTGAAAGTGGCGTCACAGGTAGACAGGGCTGTAAATAAGGCTTTTGGCATCCTGGCATTCATAAATCAAAGTATTGTGTATAGGAGTTGGGATGTTATGGAGAGGTTGTATAAGACACTGGTGAGGCCAAATTTGGAGTATTGTATACAGTTCTGGTCACCTAACTATAGGAAGGATATCAATAAGATTGAAAGAGTGCAGAGAAGATTTACTAGGATGTTGCCAGGTCTTCAGGAGTTGAGATATAGGGAAAGATTGAACAGGTTAGGACTTTATTCCTTAGAGCGTAGAAGAATGAGTAGAGATTTGATAGAGGTTTACAAAATTATGAGGGGTATGGACAGAGTAAATGTGAACAACAGGAATTCTGCAGATGCTGGAAATTCAAGCAACACACATAAAAGTTGCTGGTGAACGCAGCAGGCCAGGCAGCATCTCTAGGAAGAGGTGCAGTCGACGTTTCAGGCTGAGACCCTTCGTCAGGACTAACTGAAGGAAGAGTGAGTAAGGGATTTGAAAGTTGGAGGGAGAGGGGGAGCTCCAAAATGATAGGAGAAGACAGGAGGGGGAGGGATGGAGCCGAGAGCTGGACAGGTGATTGGCAAAAGGGATACGAGAGGATCATGGGACAGGAGGTCCGGGAAGAAAGACAAGGGGTGGGGGGAACCCAGAGGATGGGCAAGAGGGATATTCAGAGGGACAGAGGGAGAAAAAGGAGAGTGAAAGAATGTGTGTATAAAAATAAGTAACAGATGGGGTCCGAGGGGGAGGTGGGGCATTAGCCGAAGTTAGAGAAGTCGATGTTCATGCCATCAGGTTGTAAATGTGAATAGGCTCTTTCCGCTTAGGTTAGGAGAGATGAATATGAGAGGACATGGCTTTAGGGTGAAAGGGGTAAGGTTTAATGGGAACATTAGGGGGAACTTCTTCACTCAGAGAGTGGTGGGAGTGTGGAACGAGCTGGCAGCTGACATGGTAAATGCGGGCTCACTCTTAAGTTTTAAGAATAAATTGAATAGGCACATGGATGGGAGAGGCCTGGAGGGTCATTGACTGGATGCAGGTCAATGGGACTAGCAGAACAGTGTTTTGGCAAAGACTAAAAGGGCCGAATGGCCTGTTTTCTGTGCTGTAGTGTTCTATGGTTTTATGTATGATTTGTTTTCAAGAGAAAATAGTCACATTGAGCTTGATGCCTAAAAAGTTCAATTTGTCATTAAGAAGTAACTAGCATACATAACCTAATGATGCCATTGGCAAGCACGATCAGTGCTCCTTTCCATTGTAGGCATAGGCTTGTGTTTCAACAATACATTGTCAGTGAAATACTTGTAAACCTTTAAATAAAAAGTAGAAAGTCAGGAAATGCTCCAGCAGTTTCCATGAAGAGAAGAATTGAGCTAACTTCTCAGTTTGGTAAGTTTTTTTTACTGTATTGATATTAAGGTGTTCCTGTTCAGACATTGTTATAATTATGCTCCATAACATTAACTTTGTTGAGAAGGACCTTTGGAGAATTGCGGTCTCCAACATGTTGGGAGTTTATTCAAGAAAGTGTAACCATCTGCAATTACTTAGAAACCAAAATCAGAAGTCTAGTTGGCACATGCAGAGGGTTATTACACAGATTTAGGAGTTGACTACTCATTCGAGTTTAACCAGTTTTCAGTAAGGCTGTTGGAACTTATGTTCTAATGTAGAAAAACACCCAGATCATAAAGGGAGGCAAAGTTAGTTCAAAGATCACTCCTTCTCAACAAATTATCAAACAGCATTGTTTGGCCCCAGAGTGCCTGCTCTGTGCTGCATTGCTCCATGTTCTATGTTCTATACAAATGAAAATGAATACCAGATCACATTTATGGTCCCTGGGATCTGGGTGCATCCCTGCTTGTTGTCCCAATGTCTTCAGCTACCACTGCTAGCCTCCCAGGCAACCTCATCCATTGTAATTCACCTACTGATAAAAAAAAGTCCAAGACAGACAACATCTCCCCGCTGTTTGTGAACAGTAAAGGCACCTATGTTAGACAACTGTTTATTGACTACAGCTTCATCTTCAACACTATAATTCCAAACAAACTCATTTACAAACTCCAACACCTCTTTGCAAATGGATCCTTAACTTCCTGACCAACAAACCATCATCAGTAGGGATAAGCAACAACACAACTACCATGATTATTCTCAATTCAGATGCCCTACAAGGCTGCATCCTTGGTCTCTTAATTTACACCCTTTACACTCATGAATGTGTGTACAGATTCTGCTCTAACTCCATGTGCAAGTTTGTAAATGACACCTCCACAAAGGACAGAATCTCAAATAATAATGAGTCAGAGTATAAGAAAGGAGATAGAGAACTGCTGAATGGGAAGCTGAAAGGTCTGAAGGTAGACAAGTCTTCTGGACCAGATGGACTACACCCAGAGTTCTGAAAGAAGTAGCTGAAGAAATTGTAGAAGCATTGTTAATGATCTTTCAAGAATGACTAGATTCTGGAATGGTTCCAAAAGACAGGAAAATTGCAAACATCACTCCACTCTTTAAATTGTGAGGATTAGATTAGATTATTGGATTAGATTATGAGGACACACAGTCCTTTTTTATTGTCATTTAGTAATGCATGCATTACTAAATGATACAATATTCCTCCGGTGTGATATCACAAAACACAGGACAGGCCAAGACTGAAAAAACGAACAAAACCACATAATTATAACATATAGTTACAACAGTGCAACAATACCATAACTTGATGAAGAACAGTCCATGGCATAGCAAAAGAGTTCAAAGTTTCTCGAAAGCCCCACATCTCACGCAGACAGGAGAAGGAAGAAAACTCTCCCTGCCATGCCCGACCCCAGTCCGACTCTAAGTCGTCTGAAAACTTCGAGCCTCCAATCAGCCCTCCAACATGGAGTACCGAGCACCATCTCTAGTCGAACGATTCGACCTCAGTCTCGGTTGCCAGCAGCAGGCAAAGCTGGGGATTTTGAGGCCTTCCCTCCGGAAGATTCTTGATCGTGCAGTAACAACGGCAGCAAACTGGCATTTCAGACATTTCTCCAGATGTTCCTCTGTGCTTTCATGTCTGTCTCCATCAAATCAGAATTGTCCACCGCCCCTATTTAACGGATACAATATCATTTTCACCGGAGAGCTGCGCGGAAGGCAGAAGAAAGGAAATTATAGGCCAGATAGCCTGATGTCAGTGCTTGGGAAGATATTGGAGTCCATTATTAAGGGTGATGTTTCAGGGTACATAATAAAATAGGCCAAGGTCAGCATGGTTTCCTTAAGAGGAAATCTTACCTACAAATTTGTTGAAATCCAGTGAGGAAATAACAGGCAGGATAGACAAAGGAGATTCAATGGATATTGTTTATTTGGATTTTCAGAAGGCCTGTGACCAGGTGCCACACATGAGGCTGCTTAAGAGCCCATGGTATTACAGGAAAGATGCCAGCATGGATTGAAGTTTGGCTGTTTGGCAGAGGACAAAGAGACAGAATAAAGGGGGTCTAATCTGGTTGGCTGCTGATGGCAAGGGTGTTTCACAGAGGTTGGTATTGGGACTTCTCACGTTATATATCAATGATTTGCATGATGGAATTGATGGCTTTTTGGCCATATTTGCAGATGATACAAAGACAGGTGAAGGGGCAGGTAGTGTTGAAGAAGCAGGGAGTCTTCAGAAGGACTAAGGCAGTTTGGGAGAATGGGCAAAGAAGTGGCAGATGGAATATAGATTAGGGAAGTGTATGGTGATGAACTTTGGTAGAAAGATAATAGTGTAAATTATTTTTTAAATTGGGAGAAAATTCAAAACTCCGAGGTGCAAAGGGACTTGGAAGTCTTTGTGCAGAACATCTAAAGGTTAACCTGTCGGTTAAGTTGGTGGTAAGGAAGGCAAATGCAATGTTAGCATTTATTTCAAGAGGATTAGAATGCAGAAGTAAGGACATAATGCTGAGGATTTATGAAGCATTGGTCAGACCGCACTCGGAGTACCGTAAGCAGCTTTGGGCACCTAAAGATGTGCTGCCATTGGAGAGAGTCCAGAGGAAGTTCACGAGAATGATTCCAGAAATGAAAGGGTTAATGGATGAGGAGCGTTTGATGGTGCTGGGCCTGTACTTGCTGTAGTTTAGAAGAATGACTGGGAATCTCATTGAAACTTGTTGAATATTGAAAGGTCTGGAAAAAATGGATATGGAGAGGATGTTTCATACATTGGGGGAGACTAGAACCAAAGGGCACAGCCTCAGAATAGAGGGGCATCCATTTAGAAACATAGAAACATAGAACACCTACAGCACAACACAGGCCCTTCAGCCCATGATGCTGTGCCAAACATGTACTTACTTTAGAAATTACCTAGTGTTACCCCAGCCCTCTATTTTTCTATGCTCTATGTATCTATCCGGGAGTCTCATAGAACACCCTATCATATCCGACTCCACCACTGTCGCCGGCAGCCCACTGCACACACTCACCACTCTCTGTGTAAAAAACTTACCCCTGACCTCTCCTTTGTACCTACTTCCAAACACCTTAAAACTGTACCCTCTTGTGTTAGCCATTTCAGCCCTGGGAAAAAGCCTTTGACTATCCACACGATCAATGTCTCTCATCCATCTTATACACCTCTATCAGGTCACTTCTCATCCTCCATCATTCCAAGGAGAAAAGGCCAAGTTCACTCAACCTATTCTCATAGGGCATGGTTCCCAATCCAGGAAACATCCTTGTAAATCTCCTCTGCACCCTTTCTATAGTTTCCACATCTTTCCTGTAGTGAGGTGACCAGAACTGAGCACAGTACTCCAAGTGGGGTCTGACCAGGGTCCTATATAGCTGTAATATTACCTCTTGGCTCTTAAACTCAATGCCACGGTTGATGAAAGCCAATGCACCGTATGCCTTCTTAACCACACAGTGAACCTGCGCAGCAGCTTTTAATGTCCTATGGACTCAGACCCCAAATCCCTCTGATCCTTCACACTGCCAGGAGACTTACCATTAATACTATATTCTGCTGTCATATTTGACCTACTGAAATGAACCACTTCACACTTATCTGGGTTGAACTTCATCTGCCACTTCTCAGCCCAGTCTTGGATCATATTGATGTCCCACTGCAACCTCTGACAGACCTCCACATTATCCACAACACCCCTAACCTTTGTGTCATCAGCAAATTTACTAGCCCGTCCCTCCACTTCCTCATCCAGGTGATTTATAAAAGTCACGAAGAGAAGGCGTCTCAGAACAGATCCCTGAGGCAGACCACCAGTCACTGACCTCCATGCAGAATATGACCCATCTACAATCACACTTTGCCTTCTGTGGGCAAGCTAGTTCTGGATCCACAAAGCAATGTCCCCTTGGATCACATGCCTCCTTACTTTCTTAATAAGCCTTGCATGGGGTACCTTATCAAATGCCTTGCTGAAATCCAGATACAGGTGTCCCCCGCTTTTTGAACGTTCGCTTTACAAAACCTCACTGTTACGAAAGACCTACATTAGTTACCTGTTTTTGCTAACAGAAGGTGTTTTCACTGTTAGGAAAAAAGCGGTGTGCTATAAAAGGCAACGCGCGCCCCGAGCAGCCACTCTCCCCCGGATTCAGAACTGCATTCTCACCGGCATTGCTTAAACACATGCCTGTGAGCAGTCCTTTGCAAGATGAGTTCTATGGTATCGGAGAAGCCTGAAAGAGCTCGTAAGGGTGTTACACTTAGCGTAACACTAGACATAATTAAGCATTTTGATCGTGGTGAACGAAGTAAGGACTAAGTGTGTTTGGCTTGTGGAAGCTGACGAAGATGATGTAGAAGAGGTTTTGGCATCCCGTGACCAAGAACTGATAGATGAAGAGCTGATGCAAATGGAAGAGGAAAGGATAGGACGAAGGGTCTCGGTCCGAAACGTCAACTGTACCTCTTCCTAGAGACGCTGCCTGGCCTGCTGCATTCACCAGCAACTTTGATGTGTTTTGCTTGAATTTCCAGCATCTGCAGAATTCCTTGTGTTTACGTAATTAATTAGCATGTTTATTTCGGCTTTTTTCTGAAAAATGTGCTGTGTGTCTCCCGGCTACTGCTGCATGCTTTGCGGATTGGTATCGGTTCGCTGCCTGGAGGGTGGGGGCCACCGCACCACCCAAACTCTGACGACTCAGACTAGCAAACCACCATCAGTGTGCTCCACGCTTTTCCAATTCCAGTAAGTGATACTACACTGTACATACCTTATTTCTACTTTATATAGGCTGTGTATTTTTACTTGTTATTTGGTATGATTTGGCAGCTTCATAGCTTAAAGGTTACTGGAGAGCACTTGCACCGTGCTTTTGCCGACGGCGCTTGCGTGAGATTTTCGCTACGGAGAACAGTTCAGGCAATGATTGTGGAAAAGTATTTCTACTTTATATAAGCTGTGTATTTATCATATCATTCCTGCTTTTACTCTATGTTACTGTTATTTTAAGCTTTATGTATTATTTGCCATGATTTGGTAGGTTATTGCATGGTAATTGCTTCTTCGCTTTACGACATTCTGGCTTACGAACCATTTCATAGGAACACTCTACCATCGGATGGTGGGGGAAACCTGTACACTACATCTACTGCTCTTCCTTCATCAGCGTTTTTAGTCACATCCTTAAAAAGTTCAGTCAGGCTCGTAAAACACGACCTGCCTTTGACAAAGCCATGCTGACTATTCCTAATCATATGTCTCTCCAAATCTTCATAAATCCTGCCTCTCATGATCTTCTCCATCAATTTACCAACCACTGCTTTAAGACTCACTGGTCTATAATTTCCTGGGCTATCTTTGCTCCCTTTCTTGAATAAGGGAGCAACATTGGCTACCCTCCAATCCTCCAGAACCTCTCCCATCTCCATTGATGATGAAAAGATAATTGCCAGAGGCTCAGCAATCTCCTCCCTCGCCTCCCACCGTAGCCTGGGGTATATCTCGCCCGGTGTCGGTGACTTATCCAACTTGATGCTTTCCAAAAGCTCCAGCACATCCTCTTCCTTAATATCTACATGTTCAAGCTTTTCAGTCCTCTGTAAGTCATCCCTACAATCGCCAAGGTCCTTTTCCGTAGTGAATACTGAAGCAAAGTATTCATTAAGTACCTCTGCTGTCTCCTCCGGTTCCATACAAACTTTTCCACTGTCACACTTGATTGGTCCTATTCTCTCAGATCTTATCCTCTTGCTCTTCACATACTTGCAGAATGCCTTGGGGTTTTCCTTAATCCTGCTCGCCAAGGCTTTCTCATGGCCCTTTGTGGCTCTTCTAATTTATTCTTAAACTCTTTCCTGCTAGCCATGTAATTTTCTAGATCTCTATCATTACCTAGTTTGTTGAATCTTTCATAAGCTTTTCTTTTCTTCTTGACTAGATTTTCAACAGCCTTTGTACACCATGGTTCCTGTACCCTACCATCCTTTCCGTCTCATTAGAATGTACCTATGCAGAACATCACGCATATATCCTCTGAACATTTGCCACATTCAAGTGCAACCCATCCTTTTTGTACAGGTCATGCCTGCCCCAAAAGAGGTCCCAATGATCCAGAAATCTAAATCTCTGCCCCCTGCTCCAATCTCTCAGCCACACATTTATCCTCCTCCTCACTCTATTCCTATACTCACCGTCCTGTGGCACAGGCAGTAATCCTGAGATCACTACCTTTGAGGCCCTGCTTCTCAGCTTTTTTCCTAACTCCCTGTAGACTGTTTTCAGGACCTCCTCCCTTTTCCTACTTATATCGTTGGTACCAATATGTACCACGACCTCTGGCTGTACACCTGCCCACTTCAGGATATCGTGGACGCGGTCAGCAACATCCCAGAACCTGGCACCCGGGAGGCAAACTACCATCCGTGTTTCTTTCTTCCATCCACAGAATTGCCTCTCTGACCCCCTAACTATAGAGTCCCCTATTACTACTGCCATCCTTTTTCTTTCCCTACCCTTCTGAGCCACAGGGCTAGACTCTGTGCCAGAGGCACGGCCACTGTTGCTTCCCCCAGATAGGTCATCCCTCCCCAACAGTGCTCAAACAGGAGTATTTATTGTTAGAACAGAGATGAGGAGGAATTTATTTTGCCAGAGGGTAGTGAATCTACAGAATTCATTACTACATACAGCTGTGGAGAACACGTCATTGGGTATACTTAAAGCGGAGGTTGAAAGGTTCTTGATTAGTTAGAGGTTCAAAGGTTACCCTATGGGAGAGAAGGCAGGAGAATGAGGTTAAGAGGGATAATAAATCAGTTATGATAGAATGGCAGAGCAGAATCAATGGGCATAATGGCCTAATTCTTCTCCTATTTTATGGTCTTATGGTCTTATGGTTATGGCCTAAAACATCAACACCTCACCTCTCTTCACAGGTGCTTACTAACCTGTTGAGTTTTTTCCAAACATTCCTGTTTTAATTTCAGATTTCAAGCATCTGCATTACCTTGCATTTGAATTTGATAAGAATATTTAATTCAGTCTTGAATTACTGTTCTCTGATTACTTTGCTGTCACATACATTTTAAAAATTCTCACCAGCTGAAATGTTCTTTGAGATTTCTCAGGGATGTAAAAATTGCTGTATCACCCATAGCATCAGGTTTAACCAAATCGAACAAGGGAAAGTTATATCTCCAGCCATCTGGAAAGTCTAGCATTACTCAAATGGAGTGGAGACCTAAAAAGATTAAGTCTTGCCAAAAATCCCGTCAGCAATTTAGGATTTTAATTCACTGTACATGCTTTATCATTGTGATTGGATTTTGTTTCAGGTCATGCTTTCTGCATTACTATACCAACAGGTAGATTAGATGTGATGTATAATGTCTCTATAATTGTGAGAATAGAACTCTGTGCTTCTGTTAACTAGTTGGGCTTGATGACACCTATCATGATCATTTGCTTTTTATAGCTTGTACAGAATGTTCCTGTTCACTGATTCATAGCTTTAAATAGCAATTCATGACCGCACCAGAAAGAAAAATTTACTCAAATGGAAAAAGGCACAGTCATTCTATGGGCACATTCATAAGATGGAGACACAAAGCATTTTTTAATTGTTTCACTTTGCTTTGTAGCACCACATTACTGACAGTAGCATCGGTGAGAATGTTCCAAAATCAATTGTAATTTGGATACAGAAGCCCTTTGAATGAAGTGTATTACCTGCATTCCTCATTCCTCCAAGCTCCTTACCTGTTAAATATGCGATTGAAACATAGAAGATTCTGAAAGGCCTTGATTTTATGTATGGTGAGAGAGTGTTTCCTTGCTTGGGGACACCTGGAAATAGAGTGTATAGTTTCAAAATAAGAATTGTTAAATAAGGATCTTTAAGACAGAGAGAGGGATGATGCTATTCTATTTTTCTCTCAGAGTTTCTTGAATCTATGGAATATTCTACCTGAGAGTCCAGGCAAGCTGTCGTTGATATTTTCTGAGATTTGGATTATAAAGGAGTCAAGATTTACGGGAAACAGAGAAGAAAGTAAAGGCCAAAATCAAGTCATCTGCTAACATGTTCAAAACTGAAGTCCAATCTGAGGGATTATGGGTTATTCCCTCTTCTAATTCTTAAATTCTACTGGACTGGGCACCAGGAACTCTGGGATTTTCTTCCCATTTAAGTTAAACTCAGTGAAAATATAGCATCCAGCAGTCTCTCTTACTCCAGTGTGAAAATTATACCATTTTTTCCTTTCTGTTATCTCAATGTTCATGCCCAACTCTCAGGTGATATTAGCAAAAAAAAATCTTATATCATCATCATCATCATCATGTGCCATATCGTATGACATAGGCAGACATGGTCTATCCATGTTCTTGGCAAGCTTTTCTACAGAACTGCTTTTCCATTGCCTTCTTCTAGGCTGTGTCTTTACAAGATGGGTGACCCCGGCCATTATCAATAATCTTTAGAGCTTGTCTGCCTAGCATCGGTGATGTGCACCAGCTGCCCATATGATCATCTATATGGCTTCACGAGACCCAGATTCGGGGTGGGGGGGGTGGAAACAGGTGTTATACCTTGCCCAAGGGTGATCTGCAAGCTTGCAGGGCGGGGGAGGGATGGAGCGCCTTACACCTCCTTTGGTAGAGACGTATCTCCACCCGCCACTCATCGCCTTATATATATTTCCTTATTTCTCTCTTCCACGCCCCCCCCCACCCACACACAAATCCACTGCTTCAGATTACAATGTCACAAAAGGGCCTCACAGCTTTCTCTATCACAGCAATGCAATTTCCCTGTTGGGTTTGGCCCAAAAGTGTTGAATACACTCCCCAAGTCACCAGAGTGGTGAAACAGTTAACGCAGCTGGGGTTGTTGATCCAAGGATTTGTCATAAATCCAATCCTGCATTTATCACAGTTTCAAGGAGTACCAAGGCATCAGCCATTCTGTTTCTCAAAAGCTGTTGAGTTAGCTAAATAAGCGTTTGGTGAACTGTTGACATTCCACTATGTAACTAAAATAACTTTTAAAAGTTCAGTGAATTAGATTGAAATATTTCCCTTTGGAGCATAATTCACTGCATACAGTAGCACAATGGTTAGGACATTGAACTAACATCCAGAAGTCTGGGCTATTGATCCAGAGAAATGAATTTGGATCTAACAACAGTAACTGGGGAATTTAAAGCCAAGTAATTAATTCATTAAACATCTGGAATTTTTTTAAAATTACCATAAGCAATAGTGGAAATTAAGAGGAAGCTACTGCCACTGTGAAGGAAGCCTTGAACACTGCCAAAATGGAGAGCCTCTGGAAGATCCTCCATATATGCTGGCAACAAAAGATCTCCAGCCACACCCTACTCCTTCAGCGTCACCAAGAAGACATGGCCACAATCATCATGAGGAAACACTGGAGATGGATTGGTCATGTGATGAGAAGAGAGACCAAATCCATCATAAGGACAGCACTTCATTGGACCCCTGAAGGATGGAGAAAATGTGGGAGACCAAAGACAACTTAGCCCCATACTGTAGAGGCAGAAATGAGGACCCTGAACCACAACTGGGGCACTATAGAGAAGATGGCCAACAACAAAGAGAGATGGAGGATCTTCGTGGCTGCCCTAAATATTAGCAGCATAACAGGCAGTAACTAACTAACTAACTAACTAATAATGGAAAACGAGGAAATCTGCAGATGCTGGAATTTCAAGCAACACACATAAAAGTTGCTGGAGAAACTTCGCCTGTACCTCTTCCTAGAGATGATGCCCGGCCTGCTGCATTCACCAGCAACTTTTATGTGTGTAACTGATAATGGACATGATATAACTGACCAGAATACTGTTAAAAACATATCACTAATATCTATCATCAGAGGACATTTATTGTATTTACCTGGATGTCTACGTAGATCTCCAGATCTGTAACTACATGTCTTAATTTTATCCAAAATGTTAAGCAGAATCTGGGTTGTTGTTCTTCCAGCTAATGCATCTACAAGTCTTAAGTGGGATATGGCCAATTCCATTATAATAAGACAGAACCTTGCAAAGGTAGTCCAGGAGCATCTGCTTGCAGGTAAGTCCACATCTTCACATTGGGAATTAAACGGATAGTCAAGGATGACCAATACAGGAAACCGGGATGTCATGGGAAGTCAATGGTTGGATAAAGAGAAGAAAGGAAACCTATAGCAGTTATGGAGAACTAAGGGCAGGGCAGGTCTTTCAATGGTATAAAAAGTTTAGGGCATTTTTTTAAGAATGGAGATTTGGATGTCATAAAGGGACTACAAAATATCACAAACATGGAAGATTAAGGTAAGCCCAGGTAAAGAGTAGATCGCAACAGGAACAAGAACAATCTGAACATTGATCCAGAAGATATAGTTAAGGCCATAAATGATTATTGTTCATCATCATTTACAAAATGAAATAGACTTTGTAGCTAGAGAATTCACTAAGTGCATGTCTTCATAAATAAAGAGGAGTTGCTCAGTGTACTAGTTGGCTTTAAGGTGGATAAATGTCCCGAAGCAGATGAAGTTATGAAAGATATAAATAGGGCCGAATGAAGGAACTTTTCTTTGTATCAGAAGTAGATATAACTAGAGGACATAGACTTAAAATTATGGGGAAGTGATTTCCAAGGGATCACAGAGACATTAATTTCACCTAGAGAGTGTTAAGACCCAGAAAACACTGCTCATAAAAGATGCCCCTGGAATAAATATAGGAGTGATTTCTACAGCATTGGTCAGACAACATTTGGAGTATTGTCAGCAATTTTGGACTCCATATCTAAGAAAGGATGTGTTGGCATTGGAGAGATTCCAAAGGAATTTTACAAGATAATCCTAACATATGAGGAGTGTTTGAAGCCTCTGTGCCTGTAATCACTGGGGTTCAGAAGAATGAGGGAGGATCTCATTGAACAATATCAAATATCGAGAGTCCTATTAAGCATGGACATGGAGGGAATGTTTCCAAAATTGGAAAGTTAGGATAATCCAAGACCAAAGATCATTATCTTAGAATAAAAGGATATCCCTATAGAACAGACGGAGGAATTTCTTTACTCAGCAGGTAGTTAATCTGTGGAAGTTATTGTCACAGACTGCTGTAGAGGCCAAGTTATTGGGTATATTTGAAGCAGAGATTCATAGGTTCTTAATTCATAAGAACATCAAAGATTAGGGGCAGGAGGAGAATGCTGTTGAGGGTGAAAGTAATTCAGCAACGATTGAATTGTGGAGCAGACCCAATGGGCTAAATGGCCTAATTCTGTTCCCATATTTTATGGTCTTAGGTAGCAGGCATTTAGAAACAGGACCAAACAGGAGGCAACCATTTGATTTTTCATGTATCAGAATATATGAGAAGATGGATAGATACTTTTAAGAGTCATAAATACAACGGGAAACAGCAAGAAAAACTGTGTTTTCTTTTTGATGCTTAAGTCTGTTGAAGATATCTCAGCATATAAAAATGATATCCTCCCCAGTATCAAGCAAACCCACCCCCACAGCTTCTGTCTGTCCACAGACATTTCAAGTGGCTGTCGGAGTCTGCCAAAATAATTGGAAATTATTGACATCTGACCAAAAATTATTGGAAACCGATGTTTCATCATCAAGAATTCAATATCCTCTGGCTAAAATATTTTAGAAAGAAAAGTTTTGAATAAGTCATCAGCTCTTTGCTATGTTAACGAAAGTGAAGTTCTTTCTCATTCAACAGTGACATCTAGTAAGTGAAATAGTAAAACTGAATATCAAACTGTATGATTAACTGTACAATATCATGCAAGACAATCCCCGGAGAACTGCGTTACATCCAGATTATGTTCCTGCTAAGTCACAGGGGGAGCATAGATCCTAGGTATATCCCGGTTATTTATAGCATAACTTTTTTGAAGATTATGAAAAAGAAATAAATAAACAATGATTCTAAGTCAGGGCTACTTCTATAGGTTTTCAAATACAAAAGACTATTCATTTTAATCAATTATTAACGTGTACTCTGGTACCTAATGGTAACACACTTAATGCATAGTTGGGCTCGTAAGTTGAAAATCTCTCCCAAAAATGAGGTGCTGCCTCTAGTTCCCAGTCAGATTTTTAAAGAAAATGCAAACAATGGAAATAAAAGCTTAATTTAAATAAATACTTGGATTTTGAAATGGAAGACAAAGATAGCAAAGTCTATTCACTGATTATGTTAGCTCTGCACAGGCAGATGCAGCCCAGCCACCACTCAGTAAACGGGAGTCACCGGCCACTCATTTCCAAAACATTATCTGCAGCCTATTTAAACCCAGCTCTTATCCAGAATCCCTGTTCACTCACTCGAACCAGCTAGCCTCAATCAGTTGCTCATAGCCTTCAGTTATCTTGTTGCCTTGTCGTGTTAAGTATCTGTTCTCTTTTATTTTGTGGCCGCTCCTCGACTATTATTTTGCAGTTTATGATTAAAATTATCACTCATTGCTGAATCATCTCCACTCCTTTGCATTTGGGTGAAGCCTCCTCTACGTTTCCTGACAGGATGAGTGAACTGGCAATTGACCCAACAGAGTTTGCATGCCTGAAGGAAGACGTCTGTTGACATGAGCACACAGTCCAGAAGGAGAAGGAGACAGTTAACCATCTGCTTAATTTAAGATTGAGAGCATTGGCTGGATTATTTGGATTTTCAGAAGGCTTTTGACAAGCTGCCACTCATGAGGCTGCATAACAAGATAAGAGGTACTAGCATGTATAGAAGATTGGCTGACCAGCAGGAGGCAAAGAGTGGAATAAAAGGGGACCTTTTTTAGTTGGCTACTGGTGTCTAGAGGTGTGTTGCAGGGGTTGGTATTGGGAACTTTTCTTTTCATGTTATATGTCAATGCTTGGATGAAGGGATTGATGGCTTCATGGCCAAGTTTGAGAATGATACAAAGATAGGTGGACGGGCAGGTAGTATTAAGGAAGCAAGGAGTTTGCAGAAGGACTTAGACAGATTGAGTGTGTTGTTGTGTGAATGAAGTCACTGGAGAAAAGGACTGGTAGGTATGAAACAGCCTCTTTGTCCAACAAAACAAGATACAGCTGGCATCATATGGGGACATTTTCTGTGGAAAGGTCTGCCTATGCGCTACACAAATTTTATGTGCTAAAGGTCAAAGAAAATTCAGGGGAATCCAAACAAATCAGGGGGAAGCGACAGTGGCCGTGCCTCCGGCACAGAGTCTGGCCCTGTAGCTCAGAAGGGTAGGGCAAGGAAGAGGAGGGTAGTTGTGATAGGGGACTCGATAGTAAGGGGGTCAGATAGGCGATTCTGTGGACGCAGTCCAGAGACCCGGATGGTAGTTTGCCTCCCTGGTGCCAGGGTCCGGGATATTTCTGATCGTGTCCAAGATATCCTGAAGTGGGAGGGTGAGAAGCCAGAGGTCGTGGTACATATAGGTACCAATGACATAGGTAGGAAAAGGGATGAGGTCCTGAAAGGAGAATATAGGGAGCTAGGAAGGGAGTTGAGAAAAAGGACCGCAAAGGTAGTAATCTCGGGATTACTGCCTGTGCCACGCGACAGTGAGAGTAGGAATGCGATGAGGTGGAGGATAAATGCGTGGCTGAGGGATTGGAGCAGGGGGCAGGAATTCAAGTTTTTGGATCATTGGGACCTCTTTTGGTGCAGGCGTGACCTGTACAAAAAGGACAGGTTACACTTGAATCCTAGGGGGACCAATATCCTGGCAGGGAGATTAGCGAGGGCTACTGAGGTGACTTTAAACTAGAATGGTTGGGGGGTGGGAATCAAATTAAAGAGGCTAGGCGTGAGGAGGTTAGTTCACAACAGGAGGATGGGAACCAGTGCAGAGAGACAGAGGGGTGTAAAGTGAGGGTAGAAGCCAAAAGTACTAAGGAGAAAAGTAAAAGTGGCAGGCCGACAAATCCAGGGCAAGCATTAAAAAGGGCCATTTTTCAGCATAATTGTATAAGGGCTAAGAGAGTTGTAAAGGAGCGCCTGAAGGCTTTGTGTGTCAATGCAAGGAGCATTCGTAACAAGGTGGATGAATTGAAAGTGCAGATTGTTATTAATGATTATGATATAGTTGGGATCACAGAGACATGGCTCCAGGGTGACCAAGGATGGGAGCTCAACGTTCAGGGATATTCAATATTCAGGAGCGATAGACATGAAGGAAGGGGAGGTGGGGTGGCGTTGCTGGTTAAAGAAGAGATTAACGCAATAGAAAGGAAGGACATAAGCCGGGAAGATGTGGAATCGATATGGGTAGAGCTGCGTAACACTAAGGGGCAGAAGACGCTGGTGGGAGTTGTGTACAGGCCACCTAACAGTAGTAGTGAGGTCGGAGATGGTATTAAACAGGAAATTAGAAATTGTGCAATAAAGGAACAGCAGTTATAATGGGTGACTTCAATCTACATGTAGATTGGGTGAACCAAATTGGTAAAGGTGCTGAGGAAGGGGATTTCTTGGAATGTATGCGGGATGGTTTTTTGAACCAACATGTCGAGGAACCAACTAGAGAGCAGGCTATTCTGGACTGGGTTTTGAGCAATGAGGAAGGGTTAATTAGCAATCTTGTCGTGAGAGGCCCCTTGGGTAAGAGTGACCATAATATGGTGGAATTCTTCATTAAGATGGAGAGTGACATAGTTAATTCAGAAACAAAGGTTCTGAACTTAAAGAGGGGTAACTTTGAAGGTATGAGACGTGAATTAGCTAAGATAGACTGGCAAATGACACTTAAAGGATTGACGGTGGATATGCAATGGCAAGCATTTAAAGGTTGCATGGATGAACTACAACAACTGTTCTCCCAGTTTGGCAAAAGAATAAATCAAGGAAGGTAGTGCACCCGTGGCTGACAAGAGAAATTAGGGATAGTATCAATTCCAAAGAAGAAGCATACAAATTAGCCAGAGAAAGTGGCTCACCTGAGGACTGGGAGAAATTCAGAGTTCAGCAGAGGAGGACAAAGGGCTTAATTAGGAAGGGGAAAAAAGTTTATGAGAGAAAACTGGCAGGGAACATAAAAACAGACTGTAAAAGCTTTTATAGATATGTAAAAAGGAAAAGACTGGTAAAGACAAATGTAGGTCCCCTACAGACAGAAACAGGTGAATTGATTATGGGGAGCAAGGACATGGCAGATCAATTGAATAATTACTTTGGTTCTGTCTTCACTAAGGAGGACATAAATAATCTTCCAGAAATAGTAGGGGACAGGGGGTCCAGTAAGATGGAGGAACTGAGCAAAATACATGTTAGTAGGGAAGTGGTGTTAGGTAAATTGAAGGGATTGAAGGCAGATAAATCCCCAGGGCCAGATGGTCTGCATCCTAGAGTGCTTAAGGAAGTAGCCCAAGAAATAGTGGATGCATTAGTGATAAGTTTTCAAAACTCGTTAGATTCTGGACTAGTTCCTGAGGATTGGAGGGTGGCTAATGTAACCCCACTTTTTAAAAAAGGAGGGAGAGAGAAATCGGGGAATTATAGACCGGTTAGCCTAACATCGGTGGTGGGGAAACTGCTGGAGTCAGTTATTAAAGATGTGATAACAGCACATTTGGAAAGCGGTGAAATCATCAGACAAAGTCAGCATGGATTTGTGAAAGGAAAATCATGTCTGACGAATCTCATAGAATTTTTTGAGGATGTAACTAGTAGAGTGGATAGGGGAGAACCAGTGGATGTGGTATATTTGGATTTTCAAAAGGCTTTTGACAAGGTCCCACACAGGAGATTAGTGTGCAAACTTAAAGCACACGGTATTGGGGGTAAGGTATTGATGTGAATGGAGAATTGGTTAGCAGACAGGAAGCAAAGAGTGGGAATAAACGGGACCTTTTCAGAATGGCAGGTGGTGACTAGTGGGGTACCGCAAGGCTCAGTGCTGGGACCCCAGTTGTTTACAATATATATTAATGACTTGGATGAGTGAATTAAATGCAGCATCTCCAAGTTTGCGGATGACTCGAAGCTGGGTGGCAGTGTTAGCTGTGAGGAGGATGCTAAGAGGATGCAGAGTGACTTGGATAGGTTGGGTGAGTGGGCAAATTCATGGCAGATGCAATTTAATGTGGATAAATGTGAAGTTATCCACTTTGGTGGCAAAAATAGGAAAACAGATTATTACCTGAATGGTGGCCGATTAGGAAAAGGGGAGGTGCAACGAGACCTGGGTGTCGTTATACACCAGTCATTGAAAGTGGGCATGCAGGTACAGCAGCCGGTGAAAAAGGCGAATGGTATGCAGGCATTCATAGCAAGAGGATTCGAGTACAGGAGCAGGGAGGTACTACTGCAGTTGTACAAGGCCTTGGTGAGACCACACCTGGAGCATTGTGTGCAGTTTTGGTCCCCTAATCTGAGGAAAGACATCCTTGCCATAGAGGGAGTACAAAGAAGGTTCACCAGATTGATTCCTGGGATAGCAGGACTTTCATATGAAGAAAGACTGGATGAACTGGGCTTGTACTCGTTGGAATTTAGAAGATTGAGGGGGGATCTGATTGAAACGTATAAAATCCTAAAGGGATTGGACAGGCTAGATGCAGGAAGATTGTTCCCGATGTTGGGGAAGTCCAGAACGAGGGGTCACAGTTTGAGGATAAAGGGGAAGCCTTTTAGGACCGAGATTAGGAAAAACTTCTTCACACAGAGAGTGGTAAATCTGTGGAATTCTCTGCCACAGGAAACAGTTGAGGCCAGTTCATTGGCTATATTTAAGAGGGAGTTAGATATGGCCCTTGTAGCTACGGGGATCGGGGGGTATGGAGGGAAGGCTGGGGCGGGGTTTTGAGTTGGATGATCAGCCATGATCATAATAAATGGCGGTGCAGGCTCGAAGGGCCGAATGGCCTACTCCTGCACCTATCTTCTATGTTTCTATGTTTCTATATTTACAATGCCCTTTTGAACAATGCATGAAACAGTTTAGAATGCCTGGATCTTCCCACCATCACACCCAGAGCAAGTGTAAATCACTGTCACACACATGGAATGGAATGTTGATTGGTCTCACTCATAAGCCAACAATCAGCAAAGTGCTGATTGATCAAGCTGATCGGTCAGCTTGATCTGTTAACCTATTCTTCAGAGCTGCAATAAAATCAAATCCACAATCCATATTCAGATCTGAAAACATGGTGGCCGAAATTATCTGCTAAACGTGCTAAACCCAAAAAGCAGTCTAAGAGGGAGAATGGACAAAATTGTGGCAGATGGAATGTAGTGTAGGGAAGTGTATGATCATGCACTTTGATAGAAGGAATAAAAGCGCAGACTATTTTCTAAACAGGGAGAACATTCAAAAATCAGAGTTGCACAGGAACCTGGAAGCCCTTGTGCAGGATTTCCTAAAGGTTAACTTGTAGGTTGAGCCATTGGTAAGGAAGGCAAATGCAACGTTAGCATTCATTTTGAGGGAACTAGAATACATAGAGACATAGAAAACCTACAGCACAATACAGGCACTTCAGCCCACAATGCTGTGCTGAACATGTACTTACTTTAGAAATTACCTAGGGTTACCCAGCCCTAGGGTTGAGGAAGCAAGTAGTCAGCAAAAGGACAGACTGATTAGGAGAATGGGCAAAAAAGTGGCAGATGGAATATTGTGTCAGGAAGTGTATGGTCATGCACTTTGGTAGAAGGAATAAAGGCATAGACTATTTTCTGAATGGGAGGAAAATTCAAAAATCAGAAGTGCAAAGCGACTTGAGAGTCTTTGTGCAGGATTCCCTAAAGGTGAACTTACAGGTTGAGTCTACGGTCAAAAAGGCAAATGCAATATTGGCATGTATTTCGAGAGGTTCAGGATATAAGAGCAAAGTTGTGATACTGACTCTTTATAGGGCATGGGTAAGACCACACTGGAGTATCGTGAGCAATTTTGGGCTTCTTATCTGGGTAAAGATGTGCTGGCATTGGAGAGGGTCCAGAGCAATGTTCAGAGAATGATTGTGGGAATGAAAGGATGAGGAGTGAAATGAATGAAAGTATGAGAAGTGTTTGAAGGCTCTGGGCTTCTACTCGAGGGAGTTTAGAAGAATAAGTGGAAGAGATGTAACAAAACACATTGATGAAGGTAGTATATACAAAAGTTAGGATGTAATAGTGAGGTTTTCTAAGGCATTGGTCAGACCACACTTGGAATAGTGTGAGCAATTTTGGGCCTTTTAGCTAAGAAAAGATGTGCTGACATTGGAGAGGGTCCAGAGCAAATTCACAAGAATTATGCTAGGAATGAAAGGGTTAACATATGAAGAGCTTTTGATGGCTCTTGGCCTGTAATCGCTGGAGTTTAGAAGAATGAGGTAGGATCTCATTGAAACCTATTGAACATTGGAAGGCCTAGGTTGAGAAGATGTGGAGAGGAGGTTTCCTATAGTAATGGAGTCTAGACCAGAAGGCACAGCCTCAGAATTGAGGGACTTCCATTTAGAACGGGGACGAGGAAAAATTTCCTCAGCCAGAGGGTATTGAATCTGTGGAATTTATTGTCACAACAGCCGTGCATGCTGGGTTATTGGGAGGAGGTTCTTGATTAATCAGGGTTTGAGAGGGATAATGAATCAGTCATGATGGAATGTCAGAACAGTCTCGATAGACGAATGCACTAATTCTGCTCCTATGTCTTATGGTCTCATGGAAGCATGTCCACATTACCCACTTCCATATTTTCAGTTTCTCCTGGACACTGCAGTGGTACATTGTACTCCTGGATCTTCTGGTTAATCTGCCCTTGGTCACCAAAATGAAAAGTCTCAATTGCATTTGTCACTGATACTACTACCTACTGAATATTAATTCATAAAAAGAAAATGCTCAAGCACATGGCAGATCAGGCTATGATGAGAGGGAAACAAAGAAAGTTTTAGTTCAAAGATCCTGCCCTAGAATTTTAATGTCAAATGTTAATCCTATTTCTCTTTCTAAAGATGTTGCTTGACCTGCTGAGAATTTCCAGGTTAAGTTTTTATTCCAGGTTTGGAGAATCTGCAGTTTTAAAAATATTTACAGTATTTGATTCTATTCAAATTAATAGCTCTTTTCTTTACAGCCCTTCAAGAGGACCACAACCTTGTCGTTGTTTGGAGGTTCGTGTGCCTCAATGACCTAGAGTGCTATGTTGGCTGGAGTCAAGACTTTATACTTTGGTTCTCGGTAGGGTCATCAATGCCAAACAGGTCAAAGGGTAAAGGCCAGACTAAGAGTGATCCAGCAGTCCTCCAAGTTCCTGGGTTCAGCTCATGGCTAACAAACCTGACTGGTAAGACAAATTGTTATGGAGACAGCAATGAAGAATCCTTCTACATCTGAGTGCAACAGTATTCCTGAGTCTCCACCAAGGACTTGCAAGCCAGACAATTGTGAAAACTGAGAGGAAGCTACTGACAAAATGATGGAAACCCTGAACACCACCAGAGATGGAGAACATTCATTGCTAGTGGCATAATGGGCAATAAGTAAATTTCATTATAACACTCATTAAATATATTATAAAGTTTTACAAAACTTTAATTTTATAGCAAAGCTGGAGGAATTCAGCAGGTCAAGCTACATCTCTAGAGGGAAATTAACAGTTGATGTTCACAGAAGCTACCTAACCCCTTGAATACCTCCAGCTGATGATTTTCACTATATTTTTCAGCATCCTGTATCTCCTCTTTAATTTTGTAGCCTTTGTTTGTAAAGTTACACATCCACTGGGTCCAGGTGCATTGATCATGTATGACTACTCTGTGCATGCCAAGGGGATATAGCTTTTGCTGCATCTGCTCAGTCTCCGAAGAGATTCCAGGTTTTCCAGAAATTTCTTCCACATTTTATTCAGTACCACTTGGTCACCCTACAAGGAGTGCCCATTATGCCCCTTCTTTGTCAAATATCCTTTCCCATATTATCTGCCTGGCATTCCAAATCATCCACTTTGATTTTGAAAATAATTCTTAGTTAGAACAAACCTCTTCAAAAAATACTCATTGAGGTCTAATCATATCAAACAAGCAAATGCAAACTCAATTTTAAGCTGCGCCTCAGGGTGCAAAACGCAAGGGATTGGGTGCATGGGTGGCTTAAGGACCCAACTGAAATTAGTCTTCAGCGAGAAAACCAGGTCAGGGATGCCTGTAATCCTACTAGTTTTCCAAAGTCCTAATGAAGGGTCACTGCCCTAAACATCAACTCATTATTCCTTTCCATAAAAGCCACTGACCTGCTGAGTTTCTCCAGCATTTTGAGTGTGTGTGGTGTGTGTATGTAATCTCTACAGCACATTGTACTGTTTCCCCTAACATAACTCCATTCTGTTCCGAGTAAGATGGATATTCTTGGCCTCACAATCTACCTTGCATTTTACTACCAAAAGACCATCAGACATAGTTGCTTTTCTCAGTAGGCCATCTGGCCCATCAAGTCTGTTCCGCCATTTTATCATGGCTGATTCATTTTCCCTCTCAGTTCCAACCTGCTGCCTTCTCCCCATATCCCTTTCTACCCTGACTAATCAAGAATCTATCAACCTCTGCCTTAAATCTACCCAACGACTTGCCTGTGGCAACACATTCCACAGATTCACCACTCTCTAGCTAAAGAAATTCCTCCTCATCTCCATTCCAAATGGATGTCCCTCTATTCTGAGGCTCTGTCCTCTGGTCTTAGACTTCCTCACCATAGGAAACATCCTTTCAAAATCTATTCTGTCAAGGCCTTTCAACATTCAATAGGTTTCAATGAGAATCCCACTCATTCTTCTGAATTCCAGTGAGTACAGGCCCAGAGCCATCAAACACTCCTCATGTGATAAGCCTTTCAATCTTGGAATCATGCTCCGGTACTCCCTTTGAACGCTTTCTTCTGTAAGCACACCCGTTCTTAGATAAGGGGACCAAAACTGCTCCCAATATTCCAAATGAGGCCTCACCGGTGCCTTTTAAAGCCTTAACATTATATCCTTACTCTCAAAATAAATGCTAACCTTGCATTTGCCTTTCTCACTACCAACTCAACCTGCAAATTAACCTTTAGGGAATCCTACATGAAGTCCTTTGGAACCGCAGAATTTTAAATTTTCTATTCATTTAGAATATAGTCTACACTTCTATTTTTCCGCCAAAGTGCATGACCATAGACTTCCCAAAACCATATTCCATCTGCCACCTCTTTGCCATTCTCCTATTCTGTAGCCTCTCTGCTTCAACCACACTACCTGCCCCTCCACCATCTTCGTATTGTCCACGTACTTGGCCACAAAGTCATCAAAACACTCATCCAAATCATTGACATTTAATGTAAAAAGATCAGTCCCAACACAGACCACTGTGTAACATCACTCATCACTGGTAGTCAACTAGGAAAGTCTCTCTTTATTCCCACTCTTTGCCTCCTGCCAATCAGCCTATGCTCTACCCATGCTAGTAGCTTTCCTGAAATACCATGGACTCTTAACTTGTCAATCAGCTTCATGTGTAGCACCTTGTCAAAGACCATCTTATCTTCCTGCACTCCACTTTCACTATAAATATAACACTTTATTCTGCATTTTGTTACTGTTTTCCCATGTGCTACCTCATGGCACTGTTGCTGTGAAATGATCTGTATGGATGGCACTGCAGCTTGTTAATGTGACAATAATGATCCAATTTCCTAATTTAATTGGCATAATGTAAACCAATGAATATATAATTCATTTACAGGCTTCTTTAGCAAAGAAGGTATCTGCAAAGAATGTAGGAAGAAATGTTGGGTTGCAGCTTCCTCGACACATTGCTAACATTCCTCCAGAGTAGGTAATCCATGAGAAAGTGGTACCTAAATGAGTTAATTTTATTCATAAAAGACCATGGAACAAATGGAATGCTTATAATAGAGATCTTAAATAACTGAGCATGCCTCCAGGTAAGTTTGATGCTGAAGTAATGACAGAATGGAAAGAGAAGCTGGGTGGGAACTTCTCCACGTCATGACTTTGAACCTCAGCTATGTTTTGCATGGAAGATGCCAATGAGAAAAATCAGAAGAAACAAAATGCAGAGAAGGAAGAGTCCAATTGCATCACTGAGGGTGACAAGAGGCTTTAAGCGTACAGCAGATAATTTGAACACCGCAACCAATGTCTGACAGCCAATCTCACCAGGCCAGTACCAGTCTATTTAGAGTGCAGCAATAACCTGCAATAAGATTGACTCTTGATCTCACAATCTACCCTGTCCTGGCCTTGCACCTTACTGTCTCTGCACACTGCATTTTCTCTGTTAATGTAACACTATATTCTGTAATACAAGAAAATCTACAGATGCTGAAAATCCAAAGCAATACACACAAAAGGATGAAATAACAGCAGGTCAGGCAGCATTTATGGAAAAGAGTAAACAGTCTTTTCTGTTTTATATTCTGTATTCTGTTATTGCTTTACCATTGCTTTACCTCAATGTATTGATGAAATGATCCGTATGGATGGTGTTCAAAAACAATTTTCACTGTACCTCAGTCCAATAGACCAACATCAATAACAATAATTTTGTCACTTAGAGGTACAAGAGACTGGAGATGCTGAAATCTTAAGGTTAGAGCTAACTGCTGGAAGAATTCAGCAGGACAAGTAGAATCTGTGGAGGCAAATTGATGGTCAACATTTCCAGATGGTACTCCACATTAGAGTGAGAATATAGAGAGGAAAGATAGGCAGTTTGTAGAAACAAGAGGCTGATAGGTAGAACCAGTTAATGGAGGAAGGATGGGCAGCTGGAACCGGCTGGGGAAGTGAATGGGAGAAGTGAGTCAAGGTAGATATCAGTGGATAGGTTGTGTTCTGAGATGGAGAGATCTTGAATGTGGTAGAGATACGGGACTGTACAGAAGCCGTAGGCACAAAAACTGTATGAAGTTGAGGTACCTAAGTCATTTGCACAGTACTGTGTTTGACAATGTGGAGCCCAGAGCGAGTTTGTATCTCCGGTGGGAACAAAGGATGTTGGGAATGGTGAGGGTGGAGTGCTGTAGGAGGGGTGGGGAACAGTGGCAGAGAAGGAGTGCCGGATTGGGAGGTGGTGCAGGTACAGACACACCCAGCGCTGAGACACCTAGCAAGGTCATTTGATTCCAAACAATGGTTTACTGATCAAACAGAGTGTATCACTCATGCCTGACTTTCCCTTCCCCCTTTCCCAACCATGATCCCCCTCTCCCTGCCCTCTTCCCACTCTCAGTCCACAATAGAGACCCGTTATCAGAAACAGGTTTATCATCACTCACATATGTCATGAAATTTGTCTTTTTTCATGGCAGTGGTACAATGTAATACATAAAATTACTACAGTACTGTGCAAAAGTCTTAGGCATCCTAGCTACCTATACAGTACGTGCATATGACTTACAACAGATATGCAGAGTACTGCATGCTAATCTGGTCACTGTATAGGAAGGATATGATTGCACGGGATAGAGTGCAGAGGAGTGTCACCAGGATGTTGCCTTGATTGGAGCAATTTAGTGATAGGCAGAATGTCATAGGCTAGGTTTGTTTTCCAGGCAGTGAAGGAACCGGAGGGGAAAACTGGAAAAGCTATTAAATAATGAAAAACTTAGAAAGAGTAGATAGTCATGATACTTTTTCCATGAGAACAGCAAGAGTGTATATGTTTCAGGTGAGGGGAATGAATTTTAAATTATGCAAACAACAAGAATTCTGCAGATGCTGGAAATTCAAGCAACACACATCAAAGTTGCTGGTGAATGCAGCAGGCCAGGCAGCATCTCTAGGAAGAGGTGCAGTCGACGTTTCAGGCCGAGACCCTTCGTCAGGACTAACTGAAAGAAGAGATAGTAAGAGATTTGAAAGTGGGAGGGGGAGGGGGAGATCCAAAATGATAGGAGAAGACAGGAGGGGGAGGGATGGAGCCGAGAGCTGGACAGGTGATAGGCAAAAGGGATATGAGAGGATCATGGGACAGGAGGTCCGGGAAGAAAGACAAGGGGTGGGGGGAACCCAGAGGATGGGCAAGGGGGATATTCAGAGGGACAGAGGGAGAAAAAGGAGAGTGAAAGAATGTGTGTATAAAAATAAGTAACAGATGGGGTACGAGGGAGAGGTGAGGCATTAGCGGAAGTTAGAGAAGTCGATGTTCATGCCATAAGGTTGGAGGCTACCCAGACGGAATATAAGGTGTTGTTCCTCCAACCTGAGTGTGGCTTCATCTTTACAGTAGAGGAGGCTGTGGATAGACATGTCAGAATGGGAATGGGATGTGGAATTAAAATGTGTGGCCACTGGGAGATCCTGCTTTCTCTGGCGGACAGAGCGTAGGTGTTCAGCAAAGCGGTCTCCCAGTCTGCGTCGGGTCTCGCCAATATATAAAAGGCCACATCGGGAGCACCGGACACAGTATATCACCCCAGCCAACTCACAGGTGAAGTGTTGCCTCACCTGGAAGGACAGTCTGGGGCCTTGAATGGTGGTAAGGGAGGAAGTGTAAGGGCATGTGTAGCACTTGTTCCACTTACACGGATAAGTGCCAGGAGGGAGATCAGTGGGGAGGGATGGGGGGGACGAATGGACAAGGGAGTCGCGTAGGGAGCGATCCCTGCAGAATGCAGAGAGAGGGGGGGAGGGAAAGATGTGCTTAGTGGTGGGATCCCGTTGGAGACGGCGGAAATTACGGAGAATAATATGTTGGACCCGGAGGCTGGTGGGGTGGTAGGTGAGGACCAGGGGAACCCTATTCCTAGTGGGGTGGCGGGAGGATGGAGTGAGAGCAGATGTGCGTGAAATGGGGGAGGTGCGTTTAAGAGCAGAGTTGATGGTGGAGGAAGGGAAGCCCCTTTCTTTAAAAAAGGAAGACATCTCCCTCGTCCTAGAATGAAAAGCCTCATCCTGAATGTGAGTTGCTTGAATTTTAAATTAGTTCGGAGGGGAAAGAATTTTTTACGCAGAGAATGCTTGATCATTGGAATGTGTTGCCAGTGAAGACAGTGGAATCAAATGCTGCCATTACACTTACCAGGCATTTACACAAACAGCTACCAAAGCAAGTTATAGACACAGGGATCTAAAGGTGGATGGAAGTGTCAAAGTGTAAGTATTGAGTCAAAGAGCTTATTTCTGAGTGATACAACTCTTAGACTCCGCAACATTCATTCACATCCTTGGTTAAACGGCCCGTAGATACAACACTGAATTCAACTTTCACCCAGTGAAAAAAAATAGATGAGATGGCAAAAGTAAAAATCTGATTTAGGAACAAAATTTGATAGCTGGGAAGAACCACAAATTTGTGACATTCAGTCAGTCTCCAACCCTCCACTGAAAATGCAGAGCATTTGCTTTCATTCCTAATACTCAGCAACCTCAGTGCTCTGTATCTCAGTTCTAGTATTCTGCTTATATTAATTCCTAATTATATCTTCAGCAGACAAATCCAGTGTAACTAACATGCCTTCACCACCCTCTTTCAGCCGACATCACCTTCACACTGAATTTTTAGTCACCACCCTATCACAGATAATCCTTCATTCTCTCCTCTCCACTCTTTCCCTACAAATTATTATAGATTTGTGTTACAAATAGTTCTTAAGACCACTCAGACCACAAAATATGTTGAATACTGTATATATGTAGTATTCAACAGTTTTTATATATATATATATATATATAGCAGAAGTTATTCAACTGCTCAAATTTGTGGAGAGGGAAACTGATTTAATTGTTTTAATATTTCAGATTATTAACATATCATTTAAACAAAATAAAATTTAAAAATCCATAATAATTTGCGGGGAAAGGGATTCACAGATTAGCAATCCTTCCCAGCTCAATGTGTTTAGATTGTTTTGAATTCCATTTGAAAATTAATTTTGTAATGAAGGAATCTGAGTCTCTATGTAGTACAGGTTGGACAGTGTTTAGATTTGGTCTGAAAAGTGACATTAAGGTAGCACGGTAGTATAGTGGTTAGTGTAAATCCATGCTCTTACAGTGCCAGCGACCCAGGTTCAATTCCACTGCTGTCTGTAAGGAGTTTGTATGTTCTCCCCATGACTGCATGTGTTTCCTCTGGGTGCTCCACTTTCCACCCCCATTCTAAAGTTAGCAGGTTAATTGATCACATGGTACAATTAGGCAGTGTAGGCCTGTTGCTGTACAGAATCAACAAACTCATTCGTAAGGCCAGTGATGTTGTGGGCATGGAACTGGACTCTCTGACTGTGGTGTCTGAAAAGAGGATGCTGTCCAAGTTGCATGCCATCTTGGTCAATGTCTCCCATCCACTACATAATGTACTGGTTGGGCACAGGAGTACATTTAGCCAGAGACTCATTCCACCGAGATGAAACACAGAGCGTCATAGGAAATCATTCCTGCCTGTGGCTATCAAACTTTACAACTCCTCCCTTGGAGGGTCAGACACCCTGAGCCAGTAGGCTGGTCCTGGACTTATTTCCTGGCATATTTACATATTACTATTTAATTATTTATGGTTTGATTACTATTTAATTATTTATGGAGCAACTGTAACGAAAACCAATTTCCCCCGGCATCAGTAAAGTATGACTATGACTGTGACTATGACTATCTCTAACTTGGTAGAGCACAAGATGCAAAGAGTGGTATGTAATTGCTACCATCAGGAAGGAGGTACAGGAGCCTGAAGGCACACACTCAGTGATTCAGGAACGGCTTCTTCCTCTCTGCCATCTGATTTCTGAACCATAAACACTACATCTATACATTTCTGATTCATGACATATGCCGGTGATATTAAACCTGATTCTGATTCTGTTTCTGAAATATCATCACTTGAAATCTGACAGTATTTCCCAAGTCCTGTAATTTCTATTAGACCATAATATCATAAGATATTGAAGCAGAATTAGGCCATTTGGCCCATCTAGTCTGTTCTGCCATTTCAACATGACTGATCCAATTTTCCTCTCAGCCTCAGTCTCCTGCCTTCTCCCCATATCCCTTCATGCCCTTCAGAAAAACAAGGAAGGCAATCATGTGTATGTCCAAGTTCATGTCTGAGTCATTCACCAAGCTGACTGAGAAAAATACTGCTGCTGCTCTGTCAAATTATAAAGCTTAGAACCATTTGATACTATACACTATGTCATAAGGAAAATATTTGGCAAAGAAGTTGCTTGGTCTCATAACAGAAAACTTATCATTCGGGAAACCTTCACCACACAGACTGCAGTGATTCAGGGAAGTAGCTCAATACTCTCTTCGAAGTAAGGCAGCTTTCAATGGGCAATACAATATATGATGATTTTACCACCGCTGCTTAGGTCTGTGAAAGAACACATGAACAAAAACATACTGCATTACAGAGCAGCAGAATTCTAGGTTTTAGTGCATTTTCTCAGTTTGTTGAGTAATTTGAGGCAGGTGTAAAATGGGATTCACAAACAAACCTTTTGAGGAGACCCACATCTGAATGAAAGTCACTGGGACAAGTGAGTATCAGAACAGCACTCCAGCATTGACACCATGAAGTGTTTTTAGGGATGGATGGTCAAAATACTGTAACTGTTCTTTTCCGGTTGAGAAGGATTAAGGCTGCATCAGGCTAGGTTAGAAATGAAATGGATGAATTGGTTATTAAGTTTCAATACCTGATTTGACGAGTGAATAGTTTGAGAAAAAATTGGAACTTATTGTGATTTTTTTTAAACATACCACATTTCCTGTGTATAATCTTAATTACTTATATCAATGGAGGAATTCTAAGTTAAGAGTACAGGTGTTGTTCAACATTTTTCACTATTTGAATAAATTAAAATAAGGAAACAAATATATAAATTAAACCAGGATTTCCTTATTTTGTTAGGGTGATATGCTGGTTAACATAAGCATAGAACAGTACAGTTCAGGAATAAATCCTTTGGCCCAAAATGTTATGCTGAACCAATTAAACTAGCAATTAAAAGCCTGCTAAATCAGTTCCTTCTACCTACATATCAATATCCCTCCACTTTCTGCATATCCTTGTGCTTATCTAAGAGCCTCTTAAACTGTACTTGTAAACTGAAGCTTGGACCGTTAGTCTTGCAAGACCGTGGATCTGCGCCTGGAAAGTCTTCGCTCTCGGAAGACTGGCAGTTGCCCATGCTGCAAGTCTCCCCTCTGCACGATACTGATGTTGTCCAAGGGGAGGGCAAGGGCTGATACAGCTTGGCACCAGTGTCATCGCAGAGAACTGTGTGATTAAGTGCCTTGCTCAAGGACACAACACGCTGCCTCGGCTGGGGCTCAAACTCACAACCTTCAGGTCGCTAGTCGAATGCCTTAACCACGTGGCCACTCACTTGGACCATTGATCTGGAAACTAGTTCAAATAAGCTTGATCCCACCACAGCAGCTAGGAATTAATATCAAATATCTGGAATCCTCAGTAAAGGTGTTGATGAAAGCAGCAATATTTTCTGTTTCACTGAAGTACCTGAGGGAAGGAAATTTGACATATTTACCAGGAATAGCCTGTAAATGACTCTATTCACAGCAAAATAGTCAAATTTTGGCTGCTTTCTCATTTCAGGATTATGAGAAATACAATAAATAATAACAGCCGCATGATTTAAACAAATAGAGTGATTGAACATAAAAGCATAGTGCAGCGACATTTTGTTCAGAAATATACAGAATGCCATTGTAAGAGAAGTACTTGGGAGGAAAGTCATCTCATCATGTAATTAGTATTGGGATGCCTTTTGTTGCATGGTTCTATGAAAAGATTCCAAAAGGGCTTGCCTTATCAAAATTAAACATCAAACTCATCTGATCTAAATATCACTAGTGAAACTGCAGTAAAGTATTTTGTCTGTTGATTATCAGTGATACCAATCTGCATTGATACGTGAGTGTACTCTTTTGTTATTTGCTTATGTACTTAGTTGCTATAGGAATAGGATTAGAGACTGAACAGAAACTATCTAACATATTTAGTGATTCTATTCAGGGAAGGTTTTCTTAGGATCCCTTCTAAATTCACATGGAGAGAAAAATGGGAAAATATATGCGATTTAAAAATGTTTGCAGGGTGTAGTGTCTTACCATTAGTAAAACGCTTGTAAGGACTTTGCATTAGGACTTAATTTTGGGAGTGCATAGACTGGCAAACACAACAGCTAATTTTTACAGATAAATCTATGGATTATCAATCCATGTTATATGCTCAGGCAATGATCATGGAGTCAGACGTTATGATACAAAAGGAGATGATTTGCACTGTCTTGCCATTTTTGGCAGAACCACTTATTTAGACTAATTCCTGAAACGTCAACTATATTTTTTCCTGTAGATGCTGCCTGGCCTGCTGAGTTCCCCCAGCATTTTGCGTGTGTTGCTTGGATTTCTGGCATCTGCAGATTTTCTCTGATTTAATTTAGACTAATTCTACTTTTTAATCTCCCAGTCCATGTACACTGGGGTATTATGTACATTTAATTAAATGCACAAAACAATGTGCACTTTCTGAAGAGTGACAAGGATTTTTTTAACTGACCTTCCAAATAGTGAATTCTGTTTTCTTATGGACCCCTTTTCTGTTATAGGATTCCTCGGTAGAGTTAACACAGAGAAAAGCCAACTAAGTGAACCTATTGTTCAATGGACTCCTACCTTTTAATTTCACTCTCTGATCTGGATTATAATATGGAGCATGGATTCATTCCATGCTGCGAGATCTGAAGGCAAAATCTGTTCTGATTGGCTCTGAGATTCCTGAAATCTGGGGCTTCAGGTATATATTTCCCTAAAAGCATTTACACAGATTAATAGGGTGCTGAAGAAGGCACATGCCATACCTGCCTTCCTGGGTTATAGCTTAGAAAGTAAGAGGTAGACCATAAAACCAAAACTGTAGGAGCAGAATTAGGCCATTTGGCCCATCAAGTCTACTCTGTCATTCAATTATGGCTGATCCTTTTTCCCCTCCCGAGCTCCACTCCCCGTCCTTCTCCCCATAACCTTTGATGTCGTGTCCAATCAAGAATCTATTAAGCTCTGCCTTAAATATACACAATGACCTAGCCTCCACAGCAGCCTTTGGTAATAAAATCCACAAATTTGCCACCCTCTGGCTAAAGAATTTTTCCTGAATCCCTGTTTTAAATGGATGCCCCTCTATCCTGAGGCTGTGCCCTCTTGTCCTAGACTCCCCCGCCATGGGAAACATCCATTCCACATCTACTCTATCTAGGCCTTTCAACATTCGAAAGGCTTCAATGAGATCCTCCTTCATCCTTCTAAATTCCAGCGAGTACAGATCCAGAGCTATCAGACGTTCCTCCTATGATAATCCTTTCATTCCTGGAGTCATCCTTGTGAACCTCCTCTGAACCCTCTCCAATGCCAGCACATCTTTTCCTCGATAAGGAGCCCAAAACGGTTCATAATACTCAAGGTGAGGCCCCACCAGTGTCTTATAAAGCCTCAACATCACATCTCTGCTCTTGTATTCTGGACCTCTTGAAATTAATGCTAACATTGCATTTTCCTTCCTCACCACTGACTCTACCTGCAAGTTACCCTTCAGGGTGTTCTGCACAAGGACTCCCAAATCCCTTTGCATCTCAGATTTTTGGATTTTCTCCCCGTTTAGAAAATAGTCTGCACATTTATTTCTACTACCAAAAAGTGCATGACCATGCATTTTCCAACATTGTATTTCATTTTCCACTCCCTTGCTCATTCTCCTAATCTAAATCCATCAGCACCCTACCTGTTTCCTCAACACTACCTGCCCCTCCACCAATTTCGCATCAAAGAAGGTAGGATGTTAAACTGCAACTTTACAAAACACTATTTTGGGTGCACGTAGAAGCATCATCATCAGCGTTATCTGCTGTGTCGTATGACATAGGCGATCATGGTCTCATGACTACGACTGCCCTTGGCAAATTTTTCTGTAGAGTAGTTTGTCATGGCTTTCTTCTGGGCAGTGTCTTTACAGGATGGGTGATCTCAGCCATTATCAATGCTCTTCAGAGCCTGTCTGACTGGCATCAGTAGTTGAATAACCAGGACTTGTGATATGCTCCAAATGTTCATACAACCATCTACCGCCTGCTCCTATGGCTAGCACAGGGAAACAGTACCTCACGCCTCCTTTGGTAGAGAAAACTACTGTTCCTTGAGATGACATGGAATGAATCATAGTGGCAGAAGAATGATATATCTGAAGATTGGGTTGACAAGATCAGGATGAGATACATCATCCACTCAACACTACAGGATAAATATTCTTCAGCTTTGTTTCTTACACCTGCTCACTGAGTTCTACCATCAATGAGGACCTCAATGTTCACAGTGACTGCTTAATTGTTCTCTACTCTTCACAACCTATGAAGTAGGACTGTAGTACTTTGTTCTGATCCATTATTTATTCGATTACTTAACATGATGTGTAATGTACCGGTCCTTTCACTTCGATACTCATGGACGTTTTCCTACACTGTATCTTGTCCAGGTTTTGGTCACCAAAGCTTGATGCTGCCCAGGTGTGTATATGTTCTTTTCATTGATAGGATTAGGCCAGTGATGTCATAATGGTGACACATTGATAAGCCAGGTTATAGATTGTAGCTGAACGTTGATGGTATATCCTGACCTGAGTTTGCTGTCATATTTTAGTTACTATCAGGCTATAGGACTAGAATTATTCTCTATCCAAAGCATACCCAAGCTATTTGGATTTTTCAAGAATCCATCAGGTTTTATAGATCTTAACTGGTATCAATATAGATTAATTATAAATCAATAAAACCTCAATGAGTCAAAATGAAAACTGGATTTATGGAAGGATTTTGGATAGGGGAGAAATAATTAACTTTAGCTCAATATTGCAAAACAGCTCTAACATCATTTATCACCCATTATATTCATGTTTATAATAGAAGTTAGTGAAACTGGAGCTCAGTACCGTCAGTGACAAGAATCCTCACCATCCAAATGCTGATGGCTATCTTTATGATAGACCATTAATTGCCCTCTGAAATGGCCAAGCAAGCCAATCACTAAATCTAAACTTCTACACTAGTACAAGGATGCATCTCTCCACTAATTGATGAATTTGCTGATGAATTCTATGATTATTTAAAATGAGGTGCATTTCACAGTCAGTCAATTTGTTACTCCACTATCAATGCCTTTAGCTAAACATAGCAGCAATTTCCTCTGCTATTCCTATGTTCCTGAAGGGAAAATGTGAGATGAAGAGGCATTTTCTGGAGAAAAATTTCGCTGGGTCTCAAAATTGCCCTACTACATTTACCTAGGTAATAAAACATCAGTTTATTGCTCCAATTTCAGAACAGCGCATTCAACAGCATGACTCCATGTAACCTTTCAGAGGACTACCAGATTGGACAGTGACATAAACATAATAACATTTGACCTTCTGATGCAGAGGTGACAACATTGTTAAATTGAGTAAATGTAACATTACAAAATGACATGTTGGCAATGTATAATTTCTCAAGTCCATATTCCATCTTATTTGTAACACCCAATTACACATTAGCAATACTCAAATCATTCAAAACTGCTGATGTCAGAGAAACAAAATGTCTTTTATTGCAGATTTTGCTATAATTCAACATAGTTGTGGTTACGTTTGAAAACTTCAGAGAAACTAGCCTCAATGAGGACCTCTAAAGAAAAGGGTGAAATTTAAAGTGCCAGTATTTGGAATACAGTACAATACTGTAAATGTGTCTATATTATTATGCTTAATCAATTAATTAAGAAAGACAAGCATGAGAGTATGCCAGTTACTGAAATATTAATCACACTGAAAATAAACAGCTGTCTCGATAATAATCTTTTAACTAAAACTTCATTGGGAAAGCAGCACATCTGTGTATCCAGATGATGTTATTACTAAAATAGTGAAAAATACCATGAGATGTACTGTGAAGAACATTCTCGGTGGTTACATCACCATCTGGTACGGAGGGGCCACTGCACAAGATCAGAAAAAAAAGCTGCGGAGGGCTGCAAGCTCAGCCAGCCCCATTATGACCACTTGCCTCCCCTGCATCGAGGACATCATTGAAATGCGATGCCTCAAAAAAGGCAGCGTCCATCATTAAGGACTAATATCACACAGGACAGGCTCTCCTCTTAATACTGCCATCAGACATGTGGTACAGGAGTCTGAAGACCCACACTCAACATTTTAAGAACAGCTTCTTCCACTCTGCCGTCAGATTTCTGAATGGACAGTAAACCAACCCATGAACACCATCTCATTATTTTTGCTCTCTTTTTGCTCTACTTACTGAATTTATATGCATATTTCTTATTGTAATTTACAATATGATTTATGTATTGCATTGTACTGCAGCCACAAAACAGCAAATCTCACAATATGTCAGCGATATTAAACCTGATTCTGATTTTCTTTATCAAAATCTATCAAATTGAGATGCTCAAGATGTTTGGAAAGGGATTTAAAAAATCAAATCCAATTTTTTTTTTGTAATGAGTCACAATTCAGCTACATAAGCTATCTCTGCTTCCCGTCCAATACTTTGTAAGACTATCCTCTTTAGAAACAAAACTGCTTTAAATAACAAGGATTATTAAAGGTTAAAGAGAAGCTGAATGTTAGCCTTCTCTCTGAAAGTATTCCATAGCAAGGAAAAAGGCAGTGCTTATAAAACAGTTGCTAATAAACACGTCATGGAAATGAGTGGTTAATCCATTTTAACAGCTACGTGTGAAAATGACTGGCAAGGTCTGATACTATAAAATTATAACACATTCTAAGATAAACACAAGAAAGTCTGCAGATGGTGGAATTCCAAAGCAACACACATAAAATGCTCAACAGGTCAGGCTATGGAAATGAATAGATAGTCGACATTTTTGGGCCAAGAACCTTCTTCAGGTCTGAGAAGGAAGGGGGGAAGATGCCAGACTACTTATTCTTCTCCATAGATGCTGCCTGACCTGCAGAGTTCCTCCAGCATTTTGTGTGTGTTGCATTGCATTTCCAGCATCTGCAGACTTTGTCATATTTATAATGTGTAAGTCAGCCTGCATTCGACTAAACACTATTTGACAGTGATTTCAAGGAGCAACTTGATGGTTTTTACATCCAGCATGCCTGCTCCCTGCAGGCATACAAAACGCATTACTGTTGGATTTTCTAAATAAATTAACGTACCACATCTTTTACTTTGAAACATTTTAGAGCTTCAATATATTTACATTGTCAGTGTTTCAAATTAAGACACTGTTACAAATTGTAACAATAAGCAGAACGGAAATATGAAGGGATTCGGCCCAAAACATCAACTGTACTTTCTTCCATAGATGCTGCCTGGCCTGTTGAGTTCTTCCAGCATTTTCTGCGTGTTGTTCGGAAATATGATACTGTTTATTGGAGTGATGAAGTGAAAGATCTGCTTGCACCTAGGTTCTGACGTTGATGCCTATTATTCAATTCATTCAGTGTGTGTTTAATCACATGGACAGTAGATTTCCTGAGGTTGAGCTAAGAAAATGGCAAGCTTTTGACTCTGCTGCTATTGCAAATGCAACCAATTTTGAATTTGGAGAAGAGAATGACGCGCAGGTGACAAAAAATACTCATAATACTATTATGAACCACGACATAGGTATTGCCTCAACAATATCACAGCAATACAGGGATTTCAAATTTGTCATTTCTGAGAAAATTAAGACTGGTTCAATTAACATGATCACTGGTATGTTGAACTACGTGCTTCGAAATGAAGGATTTGAAGAACTGTTAATCCTTGTTGGCATCACTGGAACATTTCAGGCTTCTAGTGCTGACTGCAAACGTGGATTCAGTCTTATGAACATAAATCCAGAAACTGAGTAGAAGTGGAACATCTAGATAATCTAATGAGGATTAAGACATATCTTTCATCTGGAAGTGAAATTAATCTGGATAGAAAATGGATTTCTAATAAAGACTAATGAGAAAAAGTTTACAAATTGTGAAAGATTTTCTTTGTTGTACTATATTTCATTATACACCAATTAATAAATAGAATCAAAATCAGGTTTATTATCACTGGCAGGTGACGTGAAATACAACCAAAAGTATGTGATATTCAGTTTTTCTTCTAAATATTAATAGTCCGCATATTATAAAAGAAACATTTAAAGTGCTGCACAGTTTTCAGCCTGTGTAAACATTTCCTCCTCAGAGCAAAGTCTGTGCAGCTGTAACAAAAATTAGAGGGAACCTTACCCTTCAGCCCACCTTCTCCATGCCAAGCTATTATTCTGCTTATTCCCATCAACCTGCACCTGGACCATAGCCCTCTATAACTCTCTGATCCACTTGTCTATCCAAATTTCTCTGAAGTATTGCAATCAAGCTCACATCCACCACTATCAAAGGCAGTTCTTTCCACAATTTGCATCACCCTTCAAGTGAAGAATTTCTTCCTCATGTTCTCCTTAAATGTTTAATTGTAATCCTTATCCTATGACCTCTACTTCTAGTCCCACGTAAACTTGACGGGAAAAGCCTGCTTGCATTTACCCTATCTGTACCCCTCATCATTTTGTATACCTCCATCAAATTTCCCCTCATTCTATCCTTCAGGAAAAAAAGTTCTGACCTATTTAAACTTTTCCTAAAACTCAGATAACACCTTTATAAATTTTCTCTTAATTCTTTCAATCTTATTGATATCTTTCCTGTGGATAGGTGACCAGAACCACACAGTATATTCAAATTTAATCTCACCAATGTTTTACATAAGTGAAGGCAATGTCCCAACTGCTTTTCTCAATATTCTGATCTCAATACTTGAAAGTGAATAATAAAGTACAAATGTACAAAATTTTCCCAGCAAAAGAAAGCATATAAAACAGTATTGAGATGCAAGAGTCCAATCACAAACAAAAGAAAATCTTCAGATGCTGGAAATCTCAGCAGGACAGGCAGCATCAATGGAAAAGGGTATAGTCGACACTTCACCTGTGAGTCTGTTGGTATCGCCTGCTGTACCCAGTGCTCCAGGTATGGCCTCCTGTATATCGGTGAGACCTGACATAGATTGGGGGACTGCTTCGCCGAGTACCTACGCACTGTCCACCAGAAGAAGCTGGATCTCCCAGTGGCCAGCCATTTTAATTCCACTTCCAATTCCCATTCCGACATGCCAGTCCATGACCTCCTCTACGGTCGCAATGAGGCCACGCCCAGGCTGAGGAAGCAACCCCTTATATTCCATCTGGGTAGCCTCCAACCTAATGACATGAACATCAATTTCTCGAACTTCCAATAAAGACCCACTCCCCACCCTTTCACTATTACCCATTTGCTTTTCCCACTCTCACCTTATCCCCTTACCTTGCCCATTACTTCCCCCTGGTGCTCCTCCCCCTCTTCTTTCTTCCATGGCCTTCTGTCCTCTCCTATTAGATTACCCTTCTCCAGCCCTGTATCTCTTTCATCAATTAACTTTGTAGTGCTTTACTTCACACTGCGCCCCCCCCCCCGCCGGGCTTCACCTATCACCTTGTGGTTCATCCTCCCCTACCCCCAGCTTCTTACACTGACTCCTCATCCTTTTTTTTCCTCCAGTCCTGATGAAGGGTCTTGGCTCGAAACATCAACTATACCCTTTTCTATAAATTCTGCCTGGCTCTCTGAGTGTGTTGATTGAGATGCACGACAATGTAAAGCTGGAAAATCAGGCAGCACACAAAATGCTGGGGAAACTCAATGGCTCAGGCTGCATCTGTGGAGGCAAAAGGACTGGTCTAAATCAAGTTACTCCAGCTTTTTGTTTGTTGTTATAAAACAGTTTACGTAGTCTACAGTTCTCCCAAAGTGTGGCAACAAATTACTAAGTACCAAATACAGTAAAATGATAGGGAACAGATAAAATTCAATGTAAATTTATTATCAAAGTACATATATGTCACCATAACCACCCCTGTGGACATACTCAATAAATCCAATAAATATAATAGAATCAATTGAAAGATCACATCCAAAAGGGTGGACAGACAATGAATGTGCAAAAGACAACTTCTATGCAAATACAAAATAGGGAAAAAAAGCAATAAATACCAAGAATATGAGATAAAGAGTCCTTGAAAGTGAGTGTACAGGTGGTGGGAACGGTTCAGTGATGAGGCTGATGTTTGAGGGGCAATAACTGTTCCTGAACATGGTGGAGTGAGTCCTGAGGCTCCTGTACCTTCTTCCTGATAGCAGCACCAATGACAGAGCATGGCCTGGTGATGGGGGTCTCTGATGATGGATTCTGCCTTCCTGTGGGAAGGGCTTTACCTGTGATAGACTAGGCTGTATCTCTTACTTTCTGTTTGATTTTCCATCCAAGGGCATTGGTGTTTCCATATCAGACTGTAAAGCAGCCAGTCAATATACTTTCCACCACATATCCATAGAAGTTTGTCAAAGTATTTGATGTCATGCCAAAACGTCGCAAACTTCTAAGGAAGTAGAGGCACTGCTACACTTTTTTCATAATTGCACTTTAGTACTGGGCCCTGGATAGATCCACTGAAATGATAACATCAGAGAATTTGAAGTTGCTAATCCATTCCACTTTTGATCCTCCGATGAGGACTGGCTCATGGACCTCTGTCTTTTTCCTTCTGACGTCAATACTTTTCTCCTTAGTCTTGCTGAAAATTGAGAGTGAGATTGTTGTTGTGGCACCACTCAGCCAGGTTTTCAATCTCTTTCCTGTATGCTGATTCGCCACCCACTTTTATATCAGCTAATGACAGTGGTTTGTCAGCAAACTTAAATATGGAATTGCAACTTTGCTTAGCTAAACAGTCATAAGTGCAAAGTGAGTAGAGCAGGGGGCAAACAAGGTTCCAGCCCCTCATCTTTACAGCATTTTACAGGAGCACCATTGAGAACATCCTAACATCTCCATCTGGTATGGGAACAGTCAAGCATCAGACCTGAAGTCCCTACAAAGAACTGTGAGAACAGTTGAGAAGATCATAGGAATCTCCCTACCAACCATCAGGGACATTTATCAGGAACACTGCATTCGCAGAGTCCTTAGTATTATCAAAGATCCCACCTATCCATCCAGCATCCTCTTTGACTTTCTACCACCAGGCAGGAGACTACGATGCATAAAAACGAGAACAGTCAGGATGAGAAACAGTTTCTTCCCCCAGGCCATTAGGTTTCTGAACTCCCAGCCGCAGCATATTCGAAGTGTCACTGGTTAATCTGTCCCGTACCTTGAAATATTTAATATTAATACACTTTAGCTTGTCATTTACGTGTGATTCATCTGCAGATTTTATCCTAACTTTCATAAGTTATTGGGTGTTACGTGCTTTACACCCTGCTTTGAAGAAACATTGCCTCATTTCTTTATACATTATATAGATTATATACATGTATGTAGTTAAATGACAATAAACTTCACTTGACTTGTAGTGCACCTGTACTGATGGAGGTAATGGAGGAGATGTTGTTGCCAATCCAAACTGACTGGGGTCTGCAAGTGAAGAAATCGAGGATCCAAATGCACAAGGAGGTATTGAAGCTAAGGTCTTGAAGCTTGTTGATTAGTTTTGGGGGATGATGGTATTGAATGCTGAGTTGATAAGTAGCATCATGATGTATGCACCTTTGCTGTCTAGATGTTCCAGGGTTGAAGGAAGGGCCAATGAAACAGCATTTGTCGTGGACCTGTTGCATCAGCAGGCAAACTAGAGCAGGTCCAAGTCACTTCTCAGACAGGAGTTGTTGTGTTTCATTACCAACCTCTCTAAACACTTCATCAACCTGTGTGACGTCTGTTATCATCCCGGACGCTGGCACACACAAACCACTTAATCTAGCCCATCCTGTGTCACCCTTTTTCAAAACAGTCCTATGGAATATTTTAACTTCTCTCCAAGAGAATAGATAAAGGCTCAGCTTAAACGTCCTTTGGAAAAAGATAATTCTCCATCAGTGTACATTTTGGAGCTCAAGACTTTCGAGTGGACTTCAAACCTTCTGACTCAGCACTGGTAACTGAGCTACAGCTGACACGACAAATTTAACTGCTCAGCACTACTAATGGCCCTGTTAATTTATATTTTTGTTAGTGAATAGGAGCAGAGTGTAATATTCAGTCATATCATTGCAATATAATCCTGTGCTTTTTACTGAAACTCTTTTAAATTTATGTCCAAGGCATTGTGCATTGAACTAACATGGCTCCCAAAGGAAGTGCTCTTTATGGTCTGTCTTGCGCTGTGATAAAGTATCTGACACCTTTTGAAGGACCTTACACATTTCGCTTCCACATCCTATGCCTGCCAATAAATTGAGGCTGACGTCTCATTATAACTGAAACCGTATCCTTGCGTAAGATGATCATTGGATCCTGTGACTGGTTCCAATAACTTGTTCTGTTACAAATATAATTAATTTAGCATGTTAGACTGCTCCATAAATAAGAACATTAATCTGCTAAGCAAACATTTGTTCTGCAGTTCATTCGGTTCACCGTCAAATGAATGTGTATTAAGAGAATTAGACAAGTGGAAATAATGAAGTGAGTATTTATCCTACCTTACAGATTTCTACTGCCATACTTTTACATTGTTGTAGAGGAATTATAGCATTAAATATGCCTCAAATGACAAATCGCAGGGACTTTTAAAAAATGTGCATTGTTGCAATAGACATCACACAATAATAGTCCAGCCTTTGTGGTTGTAAAGACAGCGAAGCTATTCACATTTACTATCATTGCTCTGAAAACTGATGTCATGTTCAGGAATACAAACCTGCACCACTAATAGGGAAATTCAGAAGTTGCTATCATGTGTGTATCACCTGACTACCTTCTCCAGGATAATCTGGGAGTCAATGAATCGACAAACATAATAGTCTCCTTGTGAAACATCCTGAAAATATTGCACATTGTTGCAAGAGGTACATTATAGGTGAGTTTTCAGCTCTGTCACTTCTGTGGCACAATTGCCGGTTAGAAGCTTTTGTCCCATAAAGGATGATGAACTGCAATTCTATCAGAGATAGCCATATATTCTTTAAAGTTTATTTGCAGCTTCTCTTTTATTTGTAGTATGTTCTGTTTTTATTTAAATTTCATACTCAATAAAATGTTTGACACTTACTCCAAATTTGGGCATTTGACATATAATTTGTGATCTTTTCAATGAGATTCACTCTTCAGCCAGCTTCATGACATCACTGTTCGACTCACTTTCAAAGGCTCTACAACTCGTTCTCAGATTGATTGATTGTTTTATTATACATAATAGAACATAGCACAGTACAGGCCCTTTGGCCCACAATGTTGTGCTGACCCTCAAACCCTGCCTCCCATATACCCCCCCACCTTAAATTCCTCCACATATCTGTTTGTCTACTTTTGCACATTGTTTGCTTGACTGTCATTGTGTGTATTTTTTCTTTGATTCTATTGTACCTCTTTGTTCCACCCTGAATGCCTGCAAAACCTGAATCTCAGGGTAGTACATGGTGACATATACATAACTTAACAATAAATCTTGAACTTTGAACTTTGAATGTCAATCTTGAACTTTGAATTTCCCAGAACTTACACCTGACAGCAACAGTAAAGAGGAAGTCCATGGTGCAGATAATTGGACATTTCTGAATCTTTCTAGTAGGTCAGGGATGAAGGCCTTTTTACAGCTGATCAGAAAATCCAGACCATTGCTGTGTTAGAAGCCAATAATCCTGTTATATTGTTTCCAACATAATACATTTAGTAGCACATTATTTTTTTAAACCTCGCATATTCAACAAATAAAAATATAGAATTTGACACCATGTTTAGACACGAAGATTTTACTTTAATCTGATAGGTAGGAGTTAGAGAGATGTGAGAGATGACTTTTATCAGATTTCAACTGCAGTCTCCTGCCTTCTCCCTCTAACACTCATATCAATCTATCTAACTCTACCTTAAATATACCCAATAACTTGACCCCCACAGCCATCTGTGGCAATGAATTCCACAGATTCACAATCTTCTGGCTGAAGCAATTTTTCTCAACTCAGTTTTAAAATGATATCCCTTTATTTTGAGGTGGAGCACTCAATTCCTATACTCTTCTACAAATAGAACTATTATCTCCACATCCACTCTGTATAGGGACATTGTTGTTCACTCTGTTTGATGTTGTTGCAGTTCATTAAGATCCATTTACTAAAGTGACAGCCTGCCATATCTCTACACTGTTCTGCAGTACTGTGCAAAAGTCTTAGGCACATACTGTGTGTGTATATATGTATGTATGTATGTATGTATATATATATATATATATATATATATATATATATATATTCACACATACATACACACACACACATACACAAGAGGGTGATTGATAAGTTTGTGGCCTCAGGTAGAAGGGGTCAATTTTAAAAAACCTCGCACATTTATTTTTCAACATAGTCCCCTCCTACATGTACACACTTAGTCCAGCGGTCGTGGAGCATACGGATCCCTTCTTTGTAGAAGTCGGCGTCTTGAAACTCCAGAAAGTGGTCCACAGCAGGGGTGATTGATAGGTTCATGGCCTAAGGTAGAAGGAGATTGGTTATTAACTTCAAACTTTCTGCATAATCACTCAAAGAGTTGAACTGCACGTGCATGTAACTAGAGCTGTGTAACTCATCTCCTTCTACCTTAGGCCACGAACGTATCAATCACCCCTGCTGTAGACCAATTTCTGGAGCTCCAAGACGCCGACTTCTACAAGGAAGGGATCCGTGTGCTCCACGACTGCTGGACTAAGTGTGTAAATGTAGGAGGGGACTACATTGAAAAATAAATGTGCTAGGTTTTCTAAAATTGACTCCTTCTACCTTAGGCCACAAACCTATCAATCACCCCTCGTAGCTAGGGTGCCTAAGACTATTGCAGAGTACTGTATTTGTCGATGTACAGCAGAGAGCAATTATGTACATTTGGTGGGAGAAACAGATTTCAGGAATATCAAGGGTGGAGTGCCATGGAAGGGGTGTGTGACAGGTGGCAGAGAAGGAGTATCGGGGAGGTCTTGTGGCACAGGTGCAGGCACACTCAGGGCTGAGACACCAGGCAAGGTCATTTGATTCCAAACAATTGGTTCATTGATCATTGCAGAATGTCTCTCTGGTGCTTCCTGCTCCCTTCCCTCTCCCTTCCCCTTTTCCCAATCATGATTCCCCTCTCCCTGCCCCCTTCCCACTCTCAGTCCACATTGGGGACCCATATCAGAATCAGGTTTATTATCTCTCACATATGCCATGTATTTTTTTTTGTGGCAGCAGTACAGTGCAATACATAAATGTAGTACAGTTTTAGGAACCATAGCTCTATAGATATATATATATATATATATATATATACCTACGACTTTTACACAGAACTGTATGTTGTGGTTGGAGAAAAGAGTGACTCACTGTTGAACAAGATCAATAGTTCCATTTACACAGCAATTTTCTTAATGAGTGGTAGATAATCGAAATTCACAAGTCTGGAAATTCTTCTTAAGATATATTAACAATCGCTTTAATCTGAATTGAATACAGGGAAAGGAAGGGTCAGGTCGTTTTGGCAGACATCATGATGAATGGTGTTGAAATAAAAACGCTAAGCGTCATAGTCATCCACTGCAACAAAGCAAGACCCCATTTTGTGACGCTTGTCCGTACCACTGGACCTGGACTTCTGGCATTGAGAGAGTGGAATTGTTCCAGTGCAATGGGTTTTCCACGTGAAAAACTCTCTTACACAGGTTTCCTGTCATTGTCAGACATGACGGACAGCCATCATTCAGAAGGAAAAGAACATTGATAACTTTGTTTTGCATATGAAGTAAATTAATATATGCAATGCAGCTTGGCCATTTTAACCTCAGTTTATTAAGAAACATCTGAATACACTTTCATTGTTACATAATTGAACTTATTTCATTTCTTCTGATATTTCAGATTTCATTCATCATTTTCTACTTTCACCTCCTCAGCCAAATGTATTCTTAATCACTTGCCTTTAGTCATAGTCATAGTCATACTTTATTGATCCCGAGGGAAATTGGTTTTCGTTACAGTTGTACCTTCAATAATTAAATAGAGATAAATCCATAAATAATTAAATAGTAATATGTAAATTATGCCAGGAAATAAGTCCAGGAGCAGCCTATTGGCTCAGGGTGTCTGACCCTCCAAGGGAGGAGTTGTAAAGTTTGATGGCCACAGGCAGGAATGACTTCCTATGACGCTCTGTGTTGCATCTCAGTGGAATGAGTCTCCGGCTGAATGTACTCCTGTGCCCAACCAGTCCATTATGTAGTGGATGGGAGACATTGTCCAAGATGGCATGCAACTTGGACAGCATCCTCTTTTCAGACACCACCGTCAGAGAGTCCAGTTCCATCCCCACAACATCACTGGCCTTACGAATGAGTTTGTTGATTCTGTTGGTGTCTGCTCCCCTCAGCCTGCTGCCCCAGCACACAACAGCAAACATGATCGCACTGGCCACCACAGACTCGTAGAACATCCTCAGCATCGTCCGACAGATATTAAAGGACCTCAGTCTCCTCAGGAAATAGAGACGGCTCTGACCCTTCTTGTAGACAGCCTCATTGTTCTTTGACCAGTCCAGTTTATTGTCAATTCATATCCCCAGGTATTTGTAATCCTCCACCATGTCCACACTGACCCCCTGGATGGAAACAGGGGTCAGCGGTGCCTTAGCTCTCCTCAGGTCTACCACCAGCTCCTTAGTCTTTTTCACATTAAGCTGCGGATAATTCTGCTCACACCATGTGACAAGGTTTCCTACCATAGTCCTGTACTCAGCCTCATCTCCCTTGCTGATGCATCCAACTATGGCAGAGTCATCAGAAAACTTCTGAAGATGACGAGACTCTGTGCAGTAGTTGAAGTCCGAGGTGTAAATGGTGAAGAGAAAGGGAGACAAGACGTTTACCACCCTCTTTCAGATGGCAACACCTCCAATGTAACATTAAGTTTTTATTTATCTCCACTCTGAGATTACCTGAAATTGGAAAAATGCTATCTTGAAGCAGTCTTTTTCTTTTCCCTAACAATGGGTATTCTTAGGCCTACAAAGGCCTAGGTAGAGTGGACATCAAAAAGATGTTTCCTATAATGGAGAGTCTAAGGACCAGAGAGCACCGCCTCAGTACAGAAGGACATCACTTTAGAACGGAGATCAGGAGATATTTCATTCACCAGAATGTGGTGAATATTGCCACAGACAGCTGTGGAGGACATATTATTGGGTATTTTTAAAGCGGAAGTTGATCGGTTCTTCTTAAGTTATGGGGAGAAAACAGAAGAATGGGGTTGAGAGGGATAATAAATCAGCCATGATGGAGTGGTGGAGCAGGCTCAATAGGATAAAGGGCCTAATTCTGTTCCTATGTCTTATGGCCTAATGGTCTTATTTTATGACCAAGGCTTTCCTTTTTGCCCTCTCATTTCTGCACCATAGAAGATGTTTTATTGATATCTATGAAGAAAGGCCATTGACTCGGCTTCTCTCTCATCAGATGCTGCCTGATCAGCTAGGATTTTTTTATTTTATTATTTTAGAGATACAGCACTGTAGCAGGCCTTTCTGGGCCAATGAGCCTGCACTACCCAATTACACCCATGTGACCAATTAACTCACTAAATAATATGTCTTTGGAATGTGGGAGGACACTGTCTTCCTGCACTGCACTTTCTCTGGAAGTGTAACTGTGACACTATGTTCTGTATTCTGTTATTGTAACATTATAATTGTATCATAATATTATAATGATATAGAGACATAATCTCCATGAGGAATTCACATGAAGCACTGTCGCAGGAAAGCAGCATCCATCATCAGAGATCCTTACCACCCACACCATGGTCTTTTACTCACAGCTGCCAACAGGCAGAAAGTACAAGGGCCTCAGGAGTTACACCGCCAGGTTCAAGAACAGTTACTACCCCATAACCATCCGCTCCTGAACAAAAGGGGAGAACTACACTCACTTGCCCATCCATAGAGATGTTCCCACAACCAACGGTCTCACTTTAATGACTCTTCATCTTATTTCATGTTCTCATTTGCAGTGTCTTCTGCACTCTAGTTGATCTTTCATTAATTTTGTTATGGTTACTGTTCTATATATTTGCTCAGTATGCCCACAGGAAAAGGAATCTCAGGGTTGTATGTGGTGACATGTATGTACTCTGATAATAAAACTTACTTTGAATTTTGAAACTTAAAGGACGAAAGAAAATGAAAAGTAATTTTTTTGTCTTAAACACTTGCCTCCATTTTGCAGTGTAGTCACTGACCTAGCTAAAATAAATATATATAATATATTGAGTCATAGAATCACAGTCTTACAGCACAGAAGCATAACCACATAAGACTATAAGACATAGGAGCAGAATTAGGCCATTCAGCCCATCCATTCTACTCTGTCATTCCATTGCACCCATTTTGATGTCTAGTGACATGTACAATAATCTAGAATGCATATATTGATGAATTAACCTACAAGCAAAAGGTAACATACACAAGTCTGAAGAGATCTGATGACAAGTTGGTCTGTGATCTCTGTAACGGCAGAGTTGGTGAAAGAAGATAAGTCTATGTAAATCAGGTAAGGTACTAAACAGTCCTGCCCGTCATTCAAATACTATATTTATTGAACATGTTATACAGCAAGGCTACCATCGAGCATGCTTTAGAGAATAGTTTATTGTTATATTTTTCAAAAGCAGATTGTTAGTGCTCAATAAATCCATTTTACCAAATTAAGAAATGACTTTCAAATATTGCTTTATGTACCTCTGGGATTTGCTTCAAAAGCAGCCTGGTTTGAAGGGATGAAAGTCTCCCTTGTCTGTTAACTACAAATGTAGTCTTTCAATTGAATTTAAACATTTGCAATGCAGTTACTGCAGCAAGCTGAGACCAAAAGCAGAAAGTGCTCTGCAATTTGCTCTAATTGACAATAAATCATCAATCTCAATCAGATGGCTGGTGTATGAAATGCAAAGCATCATGGGGCGGTGCTGCTTACCAAGTGTGACAGCTTCCTGCAGACGCTGAAACTTTACGATTGCCGGCAGATTCAGCACCGGATACCAAGTGCAGGGAGTTGCTCCGTGAACCCGAAGGTGGGGTGGGTAGAAAGCTCGTGACCAAAAGCGTGAACAAAATGTCATAAATCAACTGCTCTGACATTAACCTTTCGGTACTCATCCACATTACAGAGGGTTTGATACCTACAGGCATTGTTTGCAGGGCAGAAATTGCTAACACGTGGGGCCACAATTTAAATGTGAGGTAAGTATAGGGAAGGAGGGGGGTGTTGTCAGAGACAACTTTTTTTACACAGAGTCGTGGTTGCTTGGAAAACCCTGCCAGATGTAGTGGTACAGCCAGATACATTAGGGACATTTAAGAAACTCCTAGATAGGCACATGGCTGATAGAAAACTGGAGGGCTATGCAGGAGGAAAGGATTAGATTGATCTTAGAATAGTTTAAAAGGCTGGCATAACATTGTGGACTGAAGAGCCTGTACTGTGATATGGTGTTGTATAATTTCTATTATTTGACACAGGCTTATGACCTCTTTCTCTGAAGGCAATCCTTCTAAAGACTCCCTCCCATGGAATGCAAACTCATTTTTTGAATCAACTTAATTTACATGAAACACAGAAGGTGAAATAAAATGAGATTCCTCTAGGCTCTAATATTAAGTTCCCATGCACAGGGAAGGGGAATGTGTTAAGTTAAAGGTTCAAAGATTAACTCCACAATTTTAAAGCAGGCTTGAAGGATTGACTGTTCCACACTTACAACTGTTTCTTATGTTCTTATTACCCAAGGTTGAACCTAACAAACAGGTAGTATTTTAGCTCCTCTTAGACAATCAAACTGATAACCCTACTAGGCATCTATTAGCATTCCTATGCCTTATTATTCCAATCAAGTTCTGAGACTATCTTCCTAGCAATTGCTGAACATGTAAACAAGTTAAGTGGGAGACTTGATGCACAGAGAACGTTTTGACTGAAAATTATAACGGAGCAGATTCTAATGCTCAGAGAAGAATCTGTTTTCAGGTCTTTGCACTGAAACTTGAAATGAGAATCTTACGCTCAGAGGTAAAAGTGTTAATAAATGAACCATTCACTTGTGCTCTTAAGAATTATTTGGAATGATATAACCAGGGCCGGACTTTAGGCAAGGCTAGGCTGGGCTGCAGCCCAGGGGCCCGAGCTGCAGAGGGGCCTAAAATAGGTAGCTATCATCATGGCGGAAACAAAAATACGAGAGCGGAGCACAGAAGAGAAAAAGGAAACAAGAAAAAAAGGACCGTGAGAAAGAAGCATTGAAAAGACATTGAAATTGATAGAATTTTTAAAACCTGTTCTCGATGAGCCATCGCTCTTGTCACAGTCTGAGACCGGTGGACAAATGGAGACTTGTTCAACAGCTAGCGCTAGCGTTAGCACAGGACCACCGTCCTTGCCACAGTCAGCAGCTAACGTTGAAGAGGCAGAGAGCATTACTTCGGGATTCCCGACCATAGAGGCCTCCAAACAACCAAGTCGGGCGGCCATTAATGTTAACGCTACCACTACTGAGGATCCTTACAGCACTGATCACGCTCGCCAGGGAAAGGAAATGTTAGATGATTCAGTCCGAGCGTACTGGGCTGAGAAAGGGCCGGAGTCCTGCCAGAATAAGGATGTGGATATCAAAGCTTCAGAACGAGTATACAAACAGCAGAGCCATTTTATTTCTCCAAATTTCACTTCAAACGCAAGCTCGTAAACGGTGAGTACATATCAAGGCAATGGCTCTTATATTCCCCATCCACCAGCTGTGTGTTTTGTTTTGCTTGGCGCATCTTCAGTGATGGTAACTGTCAGTGCATCTTCGAAATTGGCTTTAACCACTGGCAACATGCCGCTGAGCGCATAGGAGAGCATGAAAATTGCGAACACCACAGATAGACAATACTGACCTATGTTACACTAGCATCTGACAGCTCAGGAATAGATACAGAACTGCAAAAACAGTTCGAGTCAGAGTGTGTCTACTGGACCGACGTATTGAGAAGAGTGTTGCTGGTTGTGAAGTTTTTGGTCGAGAGGGGACTGGCTATCCAAGGCTCCAGTGACATATTTGGCCGGCCTGATAACAGCAACTACATAGGCTCAGATCCACAATGGGACAGGACAGGCTGAGTCATCTTACTTTGATGTCACTTGAAAGTGATCTTGTTCAGAAACTGGATTTTAGTGATTTGATCAAGGACTTTACTGCAAAGAAATCCAGAAGAACTAGGCTTTAATTTTGAAAAACAGGCATCTGACTTTGCAAATATCTAGGCTTGTGTGTCAGTGCTGTTCCTGTTTTTGTGGCAATAGGCTAATAGTTGACTGTTTACAAACCTAGTAAGTAATAAGTGGTCTTTACTCTGCAAGCCACACAGCACAGCAATAGGTTAGTATGTGTTAGATCTCATTTTTCAAAAAGATTGTTGGAGTATTGTCAAGTTTCCTAGTTTGCCATAGAGCCATCTCTCCTGGCCTTTTTGTCTCTCATTTCCATTTTACTTTCTCAGAACACACAGTTGTGAAAAATATCTAGATAAAATTGCTTTGGCATTGTTTGAGAAATAAGGCCTGTGGAATGTGCAGCAACACCTAAATAAAGATTTAAGATTGGGTACATCATACTTCATCTCCCTCATAACTTTAGTAAGCCAACTAAGCCTAGGTGAATTTTTGAGTGCTTTAGATGCTGTCCTTCAAACTAAGAATCTGCATTAAAGTTGCTGGTGAACGCAACAGGCCAGGCAGCATCTCTAGGAAGAGGTGCAGTCGACGTTTCAGGCCGAGAACCTTCGTCAGGACTAACTGAAGGAAGAGTGAGCAAGGGATTTGAAAGTTGGAGGGGGAGGGGGGGATCCAAAATGATAGGAGAAGACAGGAGGGGGCGGGATGGAGCCAAGAGCTGGACAGGTGATAGGCAAAAGGGATACGAGAGGATCATGGGACAGGAGGTCCAGGAAGAAAGACGGGGGGGTGGGGGGAATGCAGAGGATGGGCAAGAGGTATATTCAGAGGGACAGAGGGAGAAAAAGGAGAGTGAGAGAAAGAATGTGTGCATAAAAATAAGTAACAGATGGGGTACAAGGGGGAGGTGGGGCCTAGCGGAAGTTAGAGAAGTCGATGTTCATGCCATCAGGTTGGAGGCTACCCAGTCGGAATATAAGGTGTTGTTCCTCCAACCTGAGTGTGGCTTCATCTTTACAGTAGAGGAGGCTGTGGATAGACATGTCAGAATGGGAATGGGATGTGGAATTAAAATGTGTGGCCACTGGGAGATCCTGCTTTCTCTGGCGGACAAAGCGTAGATGTTCAGCAAGGCGGTCTCCCAGTCTGCGTCGGGTCTCGCCAATATATAAAAGGCCACATCGGGAGCACCGGACGCAGTATATCACCCCAGTCGACTCACAGGTGAAGTGTTGCCTCACCTGGAAGGACTGTTTGGGGCCCTGAATGGTGGTAAGGGAGGAAGTGTAAGGGCATGTGTAGCACTTGTTCCGCTTACACGGATAAGTGCCAGGAGGGAGATCAGTGGGGAGGGATGGGGGGGACGAATGGACAAGGGTCTGTCCCTCTGAATATACCTCTTGCCCATCCTCTGGGTTCCCCCCCCCTTGTCTTTCTTCCCGGACCTCCTGTCCCATGATCCTCTCGTATTCCCTTTTGCCAATCACCTGTCCAGCTCTTGGCTCCATCCCTCCCCCTCCTCTCTTCTCCTATCATTTTGGATCTCCCACTCCCCCTCCAACTTTCAAATCCCTTACTCACTCTTCCTTCAGTTAGTCCTGACGAAGGGTCTCGGCCTGAAACGTCGACTGCACCTCTTCCTAGAGATGCTGCCTGGCCTGCTGCGTTCACCTGCAACTTTGATGTGTGTTGCTTGAATTTCCAGCATCTGCAGAATTCCTGTTGTTTAAGAATCTGCATTACTTTCTATCCTCCCAAGGCCTGTAAGTTTATAGCCTAAACCAATGTCTTGGTCCACAGCTTTGATATTTAGACCAGTACGACCTTCGCTCTTGTTCTTGCCTTTTTTTTTATTTGGTACAGCAGCATTTTACGGTGTTGGCAGGGGCCCATTAGGGCCTCCAGCCCAGGGGCCCTGGCCCCACTAAATCCAGCCCTGGATATAACTAATACAGATCAGTCAGCAGTTAACTAATAAACGGAGTACATAAAAGCCTTCTGGAAAATTATATGCACAGTGCACACACTGAATATATCTCATTGATACTCCATATGATACAAAATACATTTGTATTATCTCCTGAATTTAATCATAAATACAAGCTTTAATGCAGTTACTGGAGATCCAGAGTAACACACACAAGATGCTGAAGGAACTTAGCAAGTCCGGCAGCATCAGTGGAAAGGAATAAAGAATAGGTGTTTTGGGTCCAGCCCTTTTGTATCTTTATTCCTTTCCATAGATGCTGTCTGACCTGCTGAATTCCACCAGCATTTTGTGTGTGTTTCTCTGATCAATTTAATAATTTGTACTTTTGACTTCTGGCAGTTCTGAGCATTGCTGGTTACACTGATGTAAACCTCACAAGTTACAAGTTCTGAATTAACATTTATTGAGATAAAGACATTCCAAAATCACTGTAATTAACGTGCTTGTTAGAACATAATTAAAGATAAGCTCTTTGAGAAAAAGCATTTACTTGAAGCGAGGAGGCTGACTATTCCTAGAATATGCATTGGAAAATTGTAATGTCTGTGAAGTTAATATTGTGCAGAAGCTCCTGTAATGCCGAGAAAAAACAGAAATAATCAAACACATTACAGGATCCTGTAGCAATTTAACACAATCTGATTACTTACACAGACACAATCAAGTGGCAAACATCATTCATCAAAATCTTTCTTTCAAATACAAATTCATAAATAAACTCAAACCTTACTATAAATACAAGCCTGATCCAGTTTTAGTCCTACAAATCATATTATTACAATGAGGACAATCCATAATAAGCATCCTGATATAATATTACAGTATAAACAAGCAAGAATGACTTACTTAATAGATGGTGCCATTGCAAACTCACATAATATTCAGAAGTCAATAAGTGAAAAACTCCAGAAATAAGCAGAATTAAAAGAGGAAATTGAAAGACATTGGAACATGAACAGGACATACATTGTCCCAATAGTAATATCTACAACTGGTGTCATCCCAAACTCAAGACACATAGCGTTAAACAATTCGTCCTTCACGACGATATTTATGTAAATCTTCAGAAAGCTACAATATTAAACACCACTAGAATAGTCCGAAAGTTCCTAGCAATTGAGAAATTAGTGTGCTTGGCTGTGTCTGTAGCTCAGGTTTTACTAACTTCAGCTGAGAAAAAATAAAAATACAATAATAGTAATAGTATGTAAATGTTTGGACTAGTTGTTTAGAGACATGTTCAAATGTCACCACAGGAGCTGTTGAAGTAGAATTCAATCCATAAATTATTTATTTGTTTTAACAAAGTATCATTAGTATTGGTTCCCTGAAAAACTACCCAGCTGTTGTTATAACCCCATCTGATTCATGGAAAGGAGTAAGCTGCTCATTCCTGCCCAGACTCAGAGTGATGTAATTCACTCTTCATTGCCTTCTGAGATGACCTGGCCAGCCACTAGTTCTAGCACACTGCTACATTTAAACAAGGTTGCTTGGATTTTGAGAAGAAATGCCAACAGTTCCATTTGGAACGCGTCATTCAGCAAATTCAGGATGCCTGCATGTGTAAAAGTGCAGAAGTACAGAATTTCCTGAGAAAGCTAAGTCTGATCCCTGTGTTTGTATCCCAGCTTTAGTCCGTCACTTGACTTCCCTTTGAATCCAACATTTGAATACCAAACCCCGACAATCCCTCTGGGAATCCTCCCTCGTGAACTTGTGAGAATTAGGTCTTAACTCAAGTCCGAAGTGCCATTCATTTCAATGGTGTAGAGAAGTGTAGTTTTGAATTTATTTAGTTAATTTAAATATTTCTTGCATTTTAAGTGCATTGAAATTAATTTTAAGTTTAATGGTTTTAAATATATCAATAAGTCAACTATTTTCAAATAATGGTAAAAATTTCTGTGAAAGTCAAAAATATTTACTGATAAGATTTTGACATCTTTGATAGCCAGCTAAACAAATGGCATGATTTTGCTGACTGTCAATTTTTTCTCAACTTTGATGACAGAATTTTTTTCTGACCTAATCTCATGATGTGATAAAAGATTAGGTCACACTATGATATCATGAATGTGATTAAGTGCCAAATATCTTCAATAAAGCAAGTTGCAAAGAGAAATTCACATTTGGTACATGTATAATTTGTGGGTAACTCGTTGTTAACTAATATTACTGAACCAATAAGAATACATACACTAGGTAGATTTTAGTGGTTCAAGAAGGTGGTTAATGGCTATCATCTTGAGGGTAATTAACTGAAAAGCAATTAATATTCATCCTACAAAAGCAAGCGCACTTTAGAAAACAGCTATTCTTATTTGTCCTCAACTGGTTGCACATTGCATGGAACACCAGGTTAACTTTAAAATATACCTTTCACAAGAGCTGAGACGCAGCTTGAGAGAAATACGTCAAATGCTGAGGAATGACTTGATTAAAGTTTTTAATTTCAATGTATTTATCTTTATTTAGAGATAGAGCGTTGAAATGGCCCTGTGGCCCACCCAGCAACATATCTATTTAACACTAGCCTAATCATAGGATAATTTACAAAGACTTACAATTTATAATCTAATAACTAGTACATTTTTGAACTGTGGGAGGAACCAGAGTACGTGGAGGAAATCCATGCTGTTCATAGGGAGAATTTCGTACAGATGGTGCTAGAATTGAACTCTGAGTTCTCGAGTGCCCTAAACTGTAATAGTGTTGCGCTAACCACAGTGACAACCATTTTCTTCCCAGGATGGAAATGTCAAGTCGTAGTTTTAAGGTGAAAGAGGGAAAGCTTAAAGGAGATTTAGGAATTGTGAATTTAAAAACACAAACACGAGGAATTCTGCAGATGCTGGAAATTCAAGCAATGCACATCAAAGTTGCTGGTGAACACAGCAGGTCAGGCTGCATTTCTAGGAAGAGGTACAGTCGATGTTGCAGGCCGAGACCCTTTGTCAGGACTAACTGAAGAAAGAGCTAGTAAGAGATTTAAAAGTGGGAGGGGGAGGGGGAGATCCAAAATGATAGGAGAAGACAGGAGGGGGAGGGATGGAGCCAAGAGCTGGACAGGTGATGGACAAAAGGGATATGAGAGGATCATGGGACAGGAGGCCCAGGGAGAAGGAAAAGTGGGGGGAGGTGGAACTCAGAGGATGGGCAAGGGGTATAGTCAGAGGGACAGAGGGAGAAAAAGGAGAGTGAGAGAAAGAATGTGTGTATATAAATAACGGATGGGGTATGAGTGGGAGGTGGGGAGATTTAAGAGTTCTTTTAACATGGAGAGAGGTAGCTATTGGAACACACTGCTGGGGTTGCAGTAGAAGCAGAAAGAAAGGCAAGAGGATTTAGACGGGTACATGAACAAACAGGGAATGAAAGGATATGGATCATGAGCAGGCAGAGAGGATTAATTTTAATTGGCAGCTTGGTTTGTTGCAGACAGTATGGGCTGAAGGGTCTGTGCTGTACTGTACTATGCTTTATATCTTATGCACTCAATTCAGGTCAGATTTTAAAGTGCGTCCCAGCTAAGGAAATGTTTTTCAATGGTGTAAAGAGTTTTTTAAAAGAGAAAGATGCCTAGATGGTGGTCAAAATGCTTTATCTCAGCAATCAAATAAAGATTGCTAAAAGTGAAACCACTGGTTGGGCACCTAGCCAACATTATCATTGAGAATTAATTATTGTGAAAAATTGAACCTTGCGGTAGTTTGTGAGATGGTCTATTGTGCTAAAGGTGCACGATACTATAGCTCAATAAAATGAGTTTTCTTTTTTTTTTACATAGCAATTTTGGAATGCACCTCCTGAAATAGTGATCGAAGCAGATTTAAGAATGATTGGATTAAAGAGGAAATTGGGTAAATACTACATTAGAAAATTGCAGGAATGAATTTGAACTTTTTTATCAAATCTTCCTTTAAGCCTCTATGCTCCAAGGAAAACAAGCCTGATTTGTCGATTATGGACGGTGAGTTGGTCTATCGTTTTTGAATTGGTCTATCGCTTTTGAATTCCACTTTATTCTTTAATCTGATCTGGTTGAAATAAGCTTACATATTTCATAAAATATGAAGCTGCTAAGTCGATACAAAACCCCAGGTGGGATTAGTGTGGTTTCTTGCTTCATTATTCCCTATAACTTTCATAATAAAACTAATGATCTTGCAGACCAATTTTAAAAATCTTCACAATTTGTCATGCCATTTGTATGCGCTTCCTTTTGTGCATTTTTGGGACTATCTCTTCAAACATCACTCTGCTTCATATATTTTTATATTTTCTTATAGCTTTTTGTCGTCCCTCCATTTAATGTGGAGGTTAGGAGATTCTCGTTTAGTGAGGGTGTCAAAGGTATTGGGAAATAGACAGGGGAATGGGGGATGAGAGGGATAATAAATCAGCCATGACTGAATGAAGAAGCAGACTCAACAGGCCAAATGGCCTAATCCTGCTCCTAAGTCTTATAATCTTATGGGCCAATCAAAATTAATCACATAGTGACAAAATATTTCATCTATACACATGTCTCTTTTCCCAGCCTGCCTATTTCCATAAGATCATAAGACAGTAGCAGAACTAGACCATTTGGCCCCTTGGTCTGACAGGCCACTTGGCTCATTCTATCACTTCTGATTTGTTATCCCTCACAACCCCATTCTCCTGCTTTCTCACTGTAACCTTTGATGCCCTGACTAACCAAAAACCTGTCAACTATTTTAAAAATACTCAATGACTTGGCTTGCACAGATGTCCATGGCAATAAATTCCATAGATTGACCACTCTCTGGTTAAAGAAATTCCTTTTCGTCTCTATTCTAAAGGGATGTCCTTCTGTTCTAAGACAATCTTCTCCAGTCCTACCTAGACTTACCCATTATAGGAAACATCTTCTCCACATCCACTCAGGCCTTTCAATACTCGGTAGATTTCAATGAGATCCCCCACCCCCCCCCCAGTTCTTCTGAACTCCAATATGTACAGGCCCAAAGCCATCAAATGCTCCTCATATGTTAACCCTTTCATTCCCATGATCATTCTCTTGAACCTCCTCTGGACCCTCTCCAACGCCAGCACATCTTCACTTCAATAAGCAGGCCAAAACAGCTCACAGTTCTCCAAGATCAGTCTGACCAATGTGGTATACAACCTCAGCAACACACCCTTGCTCTTATATTCTAGTCCACTCAAAATCAATACTAACATTGCATTTTCCCTCCTTACCACTGAATCAACCTGCAAGTTAACTTTTAGGGAATCCTGCACTAGAACTCCTAAGTCCCTTTGCACATGTGATTTTTGAACTTTCTCTCCATTTAGAAAATAGATTATGCCTTTATTTCTTCTACCAAAATTGCATGACCATTAACTTCCTTACTCTATATTCCATTTACCACTTCTTTGCCCATTCCTAGTCCTTCTGCAGACTCCCTGCTTCTTCAACACTACCAGCCCCTCCACCTATCTTTGTATCATTAGCGAACCTGGCCGCAAAGCCATCAATTCCATTATCCAAATCATAGACATATAACACGAGTAGAAGCTATCCTAATACCAACTCGTGCGGAACACCATTTGTCGCCAGCAGCCAACCAGAATAGGCCCCTTTTATTCCAACTATTTTCCTCCTGATAATCAGCCAATTTTTCATCCATGCTAGTATCTTTCCTATAATACTATGGGCTCTTATCTTGATAAGCAGCCTCATGCACAGCACCTTGTCAAAGACTTTCTGAAAACCCAAGTAAACAACATCCACTGATTCACATTTCTCTATGTTGCCTGTTATTTCCTCAAAGAATTCCAACAGATTTGTCAGGCAAGATTTTCCCTTAAGGAAAACATGCTGACTTTGGGCCCCTTTATCATGCACCTCCAAATTCCCCAAAACCTCATCTTTAATAATGGACTCCAATATTTCCCAACCACTGAAGTCATGCCAACTGGTCTATAATTTCCTTAAACACGAGGAAATCTGCAGATGATGGAATTTCAAGCAACACACATAAAAGTTGCTGGTGAACGCAGCAGGGCAGGCAGCACCTCTAGGAAGAGGTACAGTTGACGTTTTGGCCCCACCTCCCCCTCGTACCCCATCCGTTATTTATTTATATATACACATTCTTTCTCTCACTCTCCTTTTTCTCCTTCTGTCCCTCTGACTACTCCCCTTGCCCATCCTCTGGGTTCCCCCCTCCTCCCTCTTTTCTTTCTCGCTGGGCCTCCTGTCCCATGATCCTCTCATATCCCTTTAGCCAATCAACTGTCCAGCTCTTGGCTCCATCCCTCCCCCTCCTGTCTTCTCTTATCATGTTTGATCTCCCCCTCCCTCTCCCACTTTCAAGTCTCTTACTAGCTCTTCTTTCAGTTAGTCCTGACGAAGGGTCTCGGCCCGAAACGTCGACTGTACCTCTTCCTAGAGATGCTGCCTGGCCTGCTGTGCTCACCAGCAACTTTTATGTGTGTTGCCTATAATTTTCTTTCTATTTTCTCCCTTCCTTCTTAAAGAGTAAAGTGACTCTTATAGCTTTCCAGTCCTCCAGAACAATTCCAAACTCTAGTGATTCTTGAAAGGCCATTACTATTGCCTCTGCAATCTCTTCAGCTATCTCTTTCAGAACCCTGGGGTGTAGTACATCTGGTCCAGGTGATTTATTTACCTTCAAACCTTTCAGCTTCCCAAAAACCTTCTCGTTAGTAATAGCAACTACACTCACTTCAGCCCCCTGACACTCCCACGTTTCTAGCATACTGCAAGTGTGTTCCACACTGAAGATGGACGCAAAATACTTAGTCAGTTCATCCACCATTTCATTGTACCCCATTACTACCTCGGCAGCATCATTTTTCAGCAATTCAATATCTACTCTCACCTCTCCTTTACTCTCTATATATGAAAAAACCTTTGGTATCCTTTTTGATATTTTGGCTAGCTTACCTTCATATTTTATCTTTTCCCTCCTTAAGTTTTTTTTTTCAGTCGTATTCTATTGGTTTTTAAAAGCTTCATAATCTTCTAACTTCCCACTGAATTTTGCTCTATTATATGCCCTCTCTTGCTTTTTTGCTGTCTTTGACTTCCCTTGTCTTCTTGAACTTACTCTTGAAATTCATTCCTACCCTCTTCACTCTATCTACTTTTTGTTAATTTACATTTCATCTGAAAGAGAAGGACTGGAATTTACAAATTATCTTGAAGAACTTGTGCAAAACACTTCACAAAAAACCAAAACCTTTGAAGCAAAGTATCTCAGAAGAAGCAACAACTGCCTGCCAACTTGTTATTTCCCATAAACAGTATTCTAATAATGACCAGATAATTGAGTGTAGCAATGTTAGTAAAAAACTTGAACACTTGTCCAGGCAAATCCCCCTACTGTTCTTACATCGAATTGAGCAAGCCAGTATGGTCTTAGATAAGATGGTACTCCAATAATGCAGCAGCTGCTTAGTTCTGCACTGGAAGAAATCAGTACACTTGTATAGTAAGTCTCTGGAATTGGGTCTCAAATGCTAGCAACTTAGTGCCAGCTGGCAAAGCTTAGTGTATCTAAGTGTTGTTTCTTAATGCAATTCAAAAAGAGGTCTTGACATTGACTACTAGAACACTTCTGTACCATGGAAATCAACTACTTTCCATCCATTTTGCCTTTGGTCTCTTAGCTAAATGCACAGGTTACAACGTACAGTGATAAACTTTCACATTCAAAGGCATCTTGTAACAGCTGAGGTCCTTTGCAGTGGGGGAGCGGGTAGTGGAGTAGAGATAGTGTTCTACCAAAGGAGGTGTAAGGTGCTCCTTTCCTCCGCTGGACTGCAGGTCACCTTGGGGCAAGGTGTAGCACCTGCTTAGCCAACCCAATCCCTGGATCAGAGTCATGTTAAGCCATGGGAGCAGGATGTGGATAGTCACATGAGCAGCTGGTGCATATTACAGGTCCTGGTTACATGACCAATGACATCAAGTAGACAACCTCTGAAGTGTATTGATAATGGCTGGGGACACCCATCTAGTAAAGTCATTACCCAGAAGAATACAATATCAAACGACTTCTGTAGAAAAATTTTCCAAGAACAATCATGGTCAAGATCATGATCGACCATGTCACACAATGTGGCATATAATGATGAGTGGGGGAGAATGGTGCATTGTATATAGAGAGAGATGGAGAGATGAATTAATGGTGGTGAGGATGAAGAAGAAAAGGGTAAGTGAAGAGGGAAGAAGCTCACAGAAGCTCCAACCTGGGGTCTGCAGACTCCATGGTTAATGGTAGGGCTCCATGGTTTAGAAAAGGTTGGGAACCCCTGAGATAAGAGGAAGGGAGACCAAGAGAGGGCAATACTGAGGGAGGAAGTAAAGTGATGGGTGGCAGAGGGAGAATGAGGGAGGGGTACTAATTTAGGAAGAGAATCAGAATGTGCAGGAGTGTGGGACTGTGGGACTGTGGAAGAAAGAAATGAGAGGGGAAGATATCTCAAAGTGCAGGTTTCCTGGTCCAACGAAGCTGAATCATGGCCGTAGCAATCAACGTGTCTATAGCGAAATGTCTGTATTCTATTGTGCCTCTGTGCTGTTGCTCTAGCATGCAGAGATATTTGACAGTACCACGGGTCGCCTCACCAGCTAGCACAATGTTAAATTTCTGCATAGGCAGAACTCTGGATTATTGCTTTAGAGACGTGAGTTGAATTCCACCATAACAGTCAAGGAATTTAAAACTGCAACAATTAAATACAAGTTGAAATTATGAAGGAAGGGTTTTATTACATTAGTAATCATTGGATTGAAACCATTAAGTTCTCATAAAGAGCCATCTGGTTCTCTGCTGTCTCTTATGGAAGGAAATCTGTCATTACCCAGTCAGAAGTCTATGTAACTCCAGAGTCAACATTATGGGTTTGTTCTTAAGTGCCTCTTCCATTCAAAGGCAGTTAGGATTGGACATCATAGGGCAGCATTGCCAGCCATATCCTTCCCAAGAGCAAATGGATATCAGTGGCATTCCACCGGATAGAATACACAGGAGGCAGCAAATTTGCTATAATCCGCTTGGAAGCTGATGTTGGCACTGTTGCCGCTCCTGTCACATCATCCCGTGTAGCTCAAGATCCTACAATCCTGCAATGGTAATACCCTTTGTCAGATGCCACATGACATTACTTTCAAATTTAACAACATCCGGAAATCATGACAACAGAAGAAGCAGGCCTCAGGCAGCACAGAAACAGCTTTTCATAAGAAATAACATAAAAATATGCAACCTGGCACAGATTGTAACAGATAACAGATGTAAGCTGGGTTGTAGAAGCAGCTCCATCTCAAGGTTCATGCAGTGAACATGCACTCACTGCATGAGCTGCAATCTTGTGGTTTATGTGCTTCCTATAAAACTCTGATTAAATTATAGCTTTACTACTTCCAGGCATTCCTAACAATTCTTTGTGTATTTTCTATTACTGCTTAATAACTGCTTGATTTTTTTTTCCCTTGTAATCCTGATCAGGAAGCAACTTCCAGTAGTACAATGCAAGGGAACTTATCCAGCTTCAGTTTACATAATGGGTACACATTTCCCCAACTAATCCGGCACTTAATCCAAATGTTTCTTAGCTATGGTATGTTGTTGGCTGGGAAGTTTTAATCAGATAATGTGTAATGCATTTCATATTTTTATCAATTAGATTATTGAGATTAGTGAAGAAAGACTTGCTAATTTACAGCCTCATGAGCAGGCTAAAGATGTCCCGAAATAGTTTTGAGCTAAGAAAGTAATAATCATTGCAACATAAAGCCAAGAGGTATATATAAAACCCAAACAGATAAGAGTGAGGGACTGACCAGTGAATTTATATGAGTATTTTTGGTTGGGGGAATAAATACCGTTCTAAATAAAGGAAAAAGTACTCCCTTGCATTTTATTCAAAAGTGCCACGAGATCAAAGAGTGGTTACAGAGCCCAGTCACATGTAAAATCTTCAGGAACACAATTATTGGTGAAATGCAGAAGCAGCTACAAGAGAATTTAATGCTTCTTATCTATTTATGTTCCTTTGTAATTGCTGCATCAGTATAATGGTTAAATAAACTGTAGAATGGACGTCCATTTTCTTCATCCATGCTGGATTTTATCTGTCTGCTGCTATCTTTCATGTAATGAACAAGTATTAGTGTAACCCTGTTTAATTCGTAGCAGAACTCCTTGTCTATTTTTTAAATTTAAAAAATGCCTGAAAGGAAGACATGTGGTTTGCATGAAAAACAAAGCCAGAAAAGTAAAGTTCCAAGATATAAACAGTGATTGGTCCAAGAACCACAGATGCTGACAGAGATGCAAATCTACTACCATTGTTAGTTTGAATATGTCTTTTTATAGCCTGATTACATTATTGCAACAGGTCAGCAGAGAAGACTTTTGAAAATCAGTAGAGTGAATTCCCATAGCTACAACCATCTTTGAGCCACTCCCTGGTATATTTATAAAACCATAAGATTAAGGAGCAGGATTAGGCCATTTGGCACATCGAGTCTGCTCCACCATTTCATCATGGCTGATCCATTTTCCCTCTCAACCTCAATCTCCTTCCTTCTCCCGGTATCCCTTCATGCCCTGACCAATCAAGAATTTATCAACCTCTGCCTTAAATATAACCAATGACTTAGCCTCCACAGCCACCTGTGGCTATGAATTCCTCAGATTCACCACATATTTAAGAACTTCTTGTTCATAAGCCAAACAGTAGAGCATCTTTAAGTCATTACTGCAGCATAAGCCACTAACTGTACCCTTGCATATTCTTTCTGGGGGGTCCCTTGCTAATTCTAATCAATTGTCACCATAGCATATAAGCCTGACTGTGATGGCAAAACTAAGATCTTTGGTTTTGCTTGAATCCATATTCCTCCACCATTCTAGAAGTGGCAAGGCTGCAAATACCCATTTGCCACTGGTGTGCACAGGAAGACTGGACGCCAGCTGGCTCCGAGAGGGGATCTATTCTGGCTCCCCCTTGCTCCTTTTCTTCTTCTCATCTACTGATCCCTCCCTCCTTTCTCCAATGATCTACTCTCCTCTTCTATCGGATTCCTTCTTCTTCAGCCACTTTACTTTTCCACCTAACACCTCCCAGCATCTCATTTCTTCTCCCTCTCCACCACCCACCACCTGACTTCAGATATTGGATTGTACTCCTTCCTCTCTCCCCTCCACCCTTCATATTCCAGCTTCTTCCCCATTCCTTCCTAATTCTGGTGAAGGGTCTCAGCCCGAAACGTTGACTATTCATTTCTCTCCACAGATGCTGCCTGAACTGCTGAGTTCCTCCAGCATTATGTGTGCGTTGCTCTGGACTTCCAGCACCTATAGAATGTCTTGTGTTTAGAGACACCTGTTAAAGTTTATTTTTTCTTGTAATTTAATCTTTTCCCTTATATTTGCCAAACAGCCAACCAAATAGGCAAATATAGATTAGCAGACCAGGAATTTATATAGAACAGCCTCTGAAGCCAAGACTAACTTATTAAATGCTGTTCTTCAGGAAAAGAAAATGTGATTTTGGTGGGCTAACTGTACAGTAATTGACATACATACACTTTGCTGCTGAATCCACTTCCACTTAAATCAATAGGACCAATTTTCAGCAGTGGAGCACAATGCACAGCTCCAAGTTCAAAGTTAAAGGTAAATTTATTATCCAAGTATGTATATGTCACCATAAACTGCCCTGAGATTAATTTTCCTGCAGGCATTCACAGTAGAACAAAGAGCTAAAATAGAATTAGTAAAAAGCTACACAACCATTATGTAAAAGAAGACAAACTCTGCAAATACTGCACAATAAATAAATAATACTGAGAACAGGAGTTGCAAACTGCTTGAAAGTGAGTCTACAGATTGTGGAATCAGTTTAGAGTTGAGGTGAGTGAAGCTATCCACTCTAGTTCAGGAGTCTGATAGCTAAAGGGTACTTACTGTTGGTGTGGGACTTAAAGCTCCTGTACCTCCTTCCTGATAGCAGCAGTAAGAAGAGAGCAAGGCTTGGCTGGTGTGGGTTCTTGATGACAGATGCTGCTTTCTTATGGCAGTGCTCCTTGCAGATGTGCTCAATGGCTTTTCCATGATGAACTGGATTGCATCCACTATGTTTTGAAGGCTTTCAGCTGAGGAGAAATTTCTACAGTAATCCTTCAATTTATATCAGATCATAGCTATGATTTTGTTTTGCTACAGCATCCAATTACTTCGTCACTTGCACGGAATATTAATTGATTTCCTCCCTATTGTGTAATTACGAAGATAGGTGACCGCACTCTGCTTTCTGCATTTTAACATTCCCTCCATTATCCTGCTGGAATTCTTAATCCCAATGGAATTAACTTCACGTTCCCTTTTGAAAAAATATCAAAGGGTTGCACATTGGAATTATCAGTTACATCACCAGCAGATGACCATTATTATACACAAGTCATTATAGTTATTTCATAATGAGGTTGATATGCTTTGCTATTGTTAAAACATTATTCATAATTCTAAATGTGCTAGTGTTGTATTGGAGCAATAAGAAAAAAACAGCCTACTTATTTTCTTGTTCAGTGGTAAATCTGTATAATTATTGATAGATACAAGGGCTAAAACAAACACAAATTACAGTCATGGTGACTCAAATGCAGATAGCGCAGTAGACTGCTACAGAATGAAGATTTCAAGGGGGTTGCCGGGATATGGGGCACTGGCTTGCTAGTGGTCACAAGCTTGCTGTCCAATGAGGGAACAAAATGCCTTTCAGTTACAGCGTAATGACGAGTGGACAAGATCTGGCTTTGAAGTGATAGACATGCTATCAATGGCATCCTGTGCCTCTGGGAAATCGGGTGAGGTTAAGTAAAGTTGCTAAAAGGAGCAATGAGACTCTAAGCTGCAGCATTAGTGTAACATCAGAATCAGAGTCATAGTGTACTACAGTACAGCACAAATACTGACCGTTTGGCCCATCCGATCTATGCAGACCCAATCATCTGCCTAGTCCCATCCACCTGCACATGGACCATATCCCTCCACCCTGATGATTTGACAGCTTATTACATTTCCAGCAGTTTGGGGGGTTACACATGTGCCAACA